>NW_021940565.1:4994022-5264718 GCF_001715985.3 Manacus vitellinus
TACATGTGCTGTTCATAGATAACTACCTGTAAATTGGATAAGTGTAAACTGACAACCACAGTGGGATTAAGATTTGGATTCAGGATTCACTGGAATATAAATAGATCATTTGAATACTTCCAGCAGGTTATTTACAGGCATATCTTTTCATATTTTGGGATGGCTTTACTTTAGTTTGTGTACCTGGAATGTGAAACCGTTGTTTAATAACAGAAAATGGCATGGAATTTTGGATGAAATAAGCAACTATGTAACCAAGTCCTTACCTGAAGTCTCAGAGCTGTTCTTTGTATTGTTTTATCAGTAACTTGAGACAAGGCTTCATGATCTACAGTCAGTTTAGATAGCTGAATTGGTCATTTTTATGCCAATTCAAGAAATAACCTGATGAACCCTGCAAGTATTTTCTTGAAGTAAAACATAGAATTAAATTCATGACACTATTAAAAAATGTGAGTTTGTTGATCAATATTTAATTAATTTTTTAGCACCTTTGATAGGTACATGACAAATCCAAGCAAATTTTTTGCATGCTTTGGACTGAACCAATTTTTTTTCAATTACCACTTTTCAGTTATCTGAGAAGTAAGAACTCCTGATGAAATATATAAATTGAGATTTGAATGAATTGATTGCAAAGATTGCTATTGTTGTTTTTTCATGTGATAGCAATAACTTACACTATGAATTACTAAACAATATTATATTAGAAAATTTTTTTCAGTCTTACACTAAAACAGAGATATGACTATAAAGAAAAATACTACAAAGACCTCAATCCTTTGTTATTGAGGTAAAATTGAGTAATTCCTTCTGAAAATCTAAGTCAAGCTGCTCCAGATAAAATACACTGTTTCTGTTCTAATCAAAATAAATGAGAACCTATAAGTCAGTGGGTATTTCCAAATCCAAATCAGCAAGCATAAAACTTCTCCAGAGCTGTAGTAGAAAGCTATGCCACTTTTTGGTGTTTCACATTCTTCTCTCTTCTTGGGTATCCTTGTGTGAACTCATTTCATATCGATTAACCTATGTCACTGTTTCAATCTAAGGCATTATGTCTTCATGTAATAAGGGACTATTGATTCTTTTTGCCAGTCTAATGAAACAACATAGATGAAAAAATATTGTCCCTCTTTCACAATACTTAAAATTGTGTTAGAGATGGATTTCAGTAAGCAGCTGACCAAAACCACTAGGCAAGTAATGAAAAGCTACATTAAGAGGGAAATAACCCCCTGTTTTTCAGAGACAAGATACACAGAAAATACTTGTAAAAAGTCTTTAAACTGTATGTATTATCAAAACCGAAATTCCTTTTTAGCACAACTCTTTGTCTTACAGATTCTGATTAGCAGGTACAGGTATTAGTAAAGGTGTCTTATGTGTCAGTGGAATTAAAGTAGTGACGTGAAATGGGAATGCATGAAAAGTTAATTTTGATTTGAGAACTCAACAATATCCCTTGTATTTCTAAAATCAAGCAAGAATTGACTGTCTTTTTTGTATTATGTATTTGATATAATCAGAGGAAATTCCCCTTCCTTTCAATCTAATAGCGGACAAGACTGGAAAGTTCTTACCTGTCTAGTGTAGATTACTACCTTTGTACTTTATGAATTCAGCAGTCTTTTATTAGTGCAGCATAGCATTGTGTTCGTTGCCAACTCTAAGTAGCAGTTCAGCTACTGCTTGATCACATCTTGTATAGATAAAAACAGGAAACAATTTTGTTTCCTGGACAATACGTCACATCAGATTATTTTTTGGAATAGATCATCATTAAAACTGAGGACTTTGTAGAGCTCTCAGAAGTTTTGAGCAGAAACCTGTGCTGACTCATGCTACGTTCAGGTATGACTAAATGTTGGAAGCCAAACTAATGTTCTGCAAACTGTCAGACATGATATAAAAAAAATCCAATATCTATTGAAAACACAACCAAAACCCCTTTTCTCATCTGATCACAAAGAGCAAGGTAGAAGAATTGCAGCCTGATGCGTGAAATTCCGTGAGATGGTAAACTATTAAAAGCTGCATTATAATTAATTACATTAAGACTGAAGTAAGAATAACATTCTTTTTATAAGTGTTGTGTATATCTAGGCTTAAATTGCACTTCAACAATTTATATGAGGTGCCTGAGTAACCCATTCTCTCGAAGTTGAGGAAATATTTAAATATTTTGCTGAACTTGTCTGCATTGCTAAGTGTTGTATGTCCTAAGTGCAAAGCAGATATAATACAGTATCAACATTTAAATATACTTCAAAATGAGAATTACGCCTTAAGAGCAAACTTTATGCTAGGTTTGCACTGTTATTTTTATGTAGATTTCTGGGTATTGTGGTGCAGAGTTGTGGGTTTTCACATAACAGTATCAGAAAGAGTTATCTGTTAAAGACCTTAAACGCATAAACCCCAATCTGCACACAGCCAGAATTTTCATGGTGCTCCAGCTGTTTTGCTTCTCTAGCAAAGGCTCAGCAGATACAAAATCTTCTTAATTGGGCAGTTAACCAGATTAATAGTTGTATTGCAATGCCAGAATGATGGTAACTGTTGTGCAATACATGAATACACACTAAGAAGTTGCCTTTCCTGTTTTTGAATATGTTTTAAATTTGACTCCTAATCTTCTTTTACGTGATCGCAAATCCACATAGGACCCTTGCAGTGATTACAGACCATTGGTATTTCTGGATTAATTTTATCCAATATTCTTCTTTTCTGTGTATTTCAAAGACATTTCAACTTGAAATATAAGTGATTTTTGACCATTTAACTTGCTTTGATTTCTGCTCTGAAAGTCATGTGGGTAGGTCTCTGAGAGTAATTTTAAACCATTATTTGTAGCCCTGTTAAGCAGCAGGAAAGAGGAGAAAGAAGATTAGCAATTGGTGTCTGTCCAGCACAAACTGCTGCAATCGATTTGGCTTCAGGCTGAGAGTTAAAAGCAAGGCAACGCATTACAGACGATGGATCTATACTACATTGTGTTAATATACACCAGGGGGCTCTTTTCCTTCCCTGTTTTGAACTCAGCTTTAAACCCCATGGTCTGATTCTGATTCTTTTTTAGCATATTCCATTGTATACCAGTAATGGCTCCATTGAATTCACAGTGTTGACAGAGCCAGGCTGTTTTAGTGATTGTGACTTGTCAATTAAGATAGCTAAGTGGTGTCTTTGCCCCCTTTTTACCTCTGCAAACAGAACATGAAGTCCTCTTGGATTTGCACTGATCAGTGAAGAATTCTATGCTATTAGTGGACTGTATTCATTACAGTGGTTGCAATAAAACAGACTGAATTTCCTCGTTAATAGAAAGGTGCCATTTAATTTTTTATGAAACATTTATTAACTTAGGCTGCTGGTCTTGCTCCAGTCAAACTGCTAAAGGCTTTTAATATGTATTTTAAAACCAGACAAGTCTATGCTAGTTCTCGAGGTTGGATTCTTGTGGTCTTTTATTGGTTTATGATTGGATCTGGTCAAGCATCCTGTCTGATGTGTCTCCAGGTATCATTTATAAGTTGCAAATATTTTAAGAGCTTATACTGAGTACACATGCTGCCATTGAACCCACACAAAATGTCTGGGTTTGATTCAGAGGTGAAGATTGCCTATATAGCAATCCATTCTGAGAGCTACAATTTAGTGCAATTGTTTGTTTTGTACTCTGTCAGACTTCCACTGTCAGATAAATGTTTACTGAAACCTTTCACAGAGTCTTGCTGAAGTTGAGAATTCTAGTGTACTAGATGGCCTGCAGCAGCAGCAGAATGACCAAACAGACAGACTAAGATCTGGCTAACAATCCCATCACACTTCAACACAGCTTAGTTACCTCTAAATAAGGTATTTTGAGTATTAGAGGCCATATAGTCACTTTAATGCAGTGTTTTCACCAGATTAATATATCTGGTTTGTCACCTCAAATGAATGCCTCTGTTGTTTGAGGTACAGCAGTTTATAACAGGATATGGTTAGACAGCCTCTAAAGACAGTTCCAGTTCCCTTTAAGTCTGTTTTCACTCTTGACCATGTACTGCTTCCTTCCACTTCCCTCTCTTTGTCTGGGCCTCATCTCTTGGTCTCATTGATGAGCCAAACAAGAGCATTCAAATGGTAGAAAGCTAATGCAGAGAACTAAATAAATATGCTAAGAAAGGGAGAGAGAAGGAGAGGGTATATGAGAGAAATGGATTACTTCTTTTAAAGTGCAGGGATTATTAGATCAGTTCAGCTATTTAATCCTTATTAATGCTTATGACTTTAGCTTCAAATGTACAGACAAGTTTTAAAAAAAAATTCAACAAAATGGCTGTGTGGAGCATTTAAACCTTACCATTTATTTTAAGGATTAGAATAGAAGCTACATATCAATGAGCTTTCTGAATAGAGACTTCCTTAACTCCTGCAGTGCTCTTTCTGCCTCTGCGAGATTCTATAACAATTTCCTGGAGACTGTGGAGATAGTGAAAACCCTATCTCCATAGATAGGGTTAACTATAACCCTATTTCCATAGCTTTTGATATATGTGGATACCCATTTGTTCAAGCTGTTGAAGGAGGCTAAAAAGAGTTTCCTCACTGATAAGCCTCCATCAACTATCACATACATTTTTTAGGGGACTTCATTGCCAAAGTGACCTGTCAATGAGTCCTCAATCCAAGTTCTTATGTTTTAGAATAATTACATGTTCAGTGGAACTGCACTTAAATCAGTGACCAGGGATTTTCAGCCTTATGACAGAAACTCTTAGGAATTGAAGTCCAAGTCAGAATAAAGGGAGTGATGATCAGCTTTCTACTGAAGTTCCACTTGAGTATAAGCACAGAGTTCATGGATTTAAGTGGTTTTTGAGTATAAATTCCACAGGCAACCTCACAACCCTGTTGTGTAATTATGCCTGTTTCCATAATCAACCTAAACTTTTATAAATATGTTGTATTCCATAGAATCATAGAATGGTTTCAGTTGGAAGGGACCTTAAAGACCATCTCATTCCAACCTCCTGCCATGGGCAGGGACAACTTCCACTAGACCAAGTTGCTCAGAGCCCATCCAACCTGACCTCATACTTATTTGAATTAAAAAAGTGTGGGATTTTTTTGAAGGAAGCATGGAATCCTTTTACATGATTAGCTAAAATCCATCCTTAGGAGAAACCTCACTGCCATTACTTTGTAAATCCTGGCATTACTATTATATTTGTTGTAAAGGACCCTCCTTACTTTAAGAACCTGGCATTAGGACAATGTGTTTTCCATTACAATGACAAGTATATATAAAACACAAATCCCACTTGAGAGCCTAAGCTGTTTGAAGGGTTTTAGTGTCAGACACTCATTTCTGGGAGGCTGGATTAAGCATTGGAAAAGATGTTTTTACTAGAGCACTGTAGCTGGTACATTAGTGTGTATCTGCATGGCAGGAATACAAAGTGCATTGAAAGGCCAACCTTTTCTATTGCATATGACAACTACATAGATTTCTTTTTACACTGAGACATTGATGTTTACTACTTTGAAAAGGCATTTTTCCTGAACAAATCCCATGGGATTAATTCTTCTTTAAAAAATAAAATGCAGTACACCAAAATTTTGTTATCTGACACTGAAGAGAAAGAAAAGCTGGCTTTTAGCTATTTTTCCAAATCTGTATTTCTGGATGATGATTTTCTGGACTTGCTCTCCTTTCATTTGCACGATTGTGAATCAAGACTATCTCAGAAATCAATGATACTATAGTACTGTAAATGTAATGTAAGAAATGTTTCCAGGCCTATGTGTTTATTTATATATTATTTATTCTACGTATTATTTATTCTATATATTTATTGTTTGGGTTCTTTCATTTCCAGCTTTATAGGTATTGATGTAATGGTAATTAGAAAAAAATAAAGCAAAAGCTAATCAAATTATTCTTCATCTAATGACTTGTTTTGTGATGTTGATGAACAATATGATAGTTTGCTTGAACCACCTTTAAACCTGTACTGCTGAGGAAAAATACTTTTAAATAATGTAAATGCTGAATAAATTGCAAGTAACTCAATGAAAGCATTATATGATTACCACATTCTCTTCTACCACTTGTGAGAATATCCTAATAGTAGCAGAAGACAGAATGTTTCCAGTATCATTTGCTTAAAAAATTATCAAGTGTTATGGGAATATTGATACCTACATGCAAATTAGACTGCTCAATTGTGATGACACAAACATACCCCATTCTTGCCCCAGGAAACTCCAAACAGACCCATCCATTATTAAACAAACATACCAAAGTACTCTTTGATCACACCTAATATGTATAAAATTCATGAATATGGAGAGGAATTTTAAATGCCTGCTGAGCTGGACTCAGCAAAATTTTTACCACGCTGTCTTCCTTACAGTATGATACAAAGATGGTTAGGCTCTTCAGCCAATACTTCTGCTGCTTTGTTGCTTTCCCTCAGCAGTAAGGAGGACAAAACACGAAATTGCCTTTTAACTCGCTCTTTTTTGTCCTCTGATGGCCATAAGTCTAAACTGGGAGTGGTGTCCACTAGGAGTTTAAAGTATATGAGCAGAAATGTTTGTATTCTTCCCTGTCAGCAGGTAAATCACAGTGTAGGGCAAGCCACAGTATCACACTGTTCCTGAGGAACCTTTTCCAATGTCGTGCTCAGTGCAGGATCAACACTGAGGTCACATTAGGGGAGTCTGGGCAGGGCTTCTTTGAAGTCACTGTGGTCACACTGATTTCCACACCAAGCTTCACTAAGAGGCGAAAGGTGTGGTGGCAGGGATATTCTGCTGCTGCTGTTTGTCACCTTCCTCATTTCACTGCAAACCTTGCCTGTGTTTTGGCTTCAGTCACCTTTGGTTCGTATCATTCATAAGCAAATTAACAAAAATTCTCCCTGAATTCTTAATGCTTTACCTTTGGGCAGTAAAATTGAGCAATCTGACAGCAGTTAGCTTTTCGTTGCAGCTTTCAGACATTGGTTTGCAACTGTCACCCCCATGTTAGCCCTATTATTAAAGTTTTAATAATATTTAATTCATTCTATATGCTTTTCAGATATTGCCCAAAGACTTGCCTCTTAGAAGTCTGTTCCTATGTATACATGCCTCTACAAACTCCTCTTAACCAACTCGTCTACCATTTTCTAATCAGCTTTTCAAAACTTTAAATTCTTCTGCAAGGAGCTGATCCTCAGCTAGGTCAGTTGTCACGTTGTTGAATATGACTGACTACTTTGCTTTTAATGTCTGTGTGTGGTGTGAAGCAATATTGTTATTAAGGGTGGGAATTATTATCTTAAAGGCATGTATTAATGTCATGTTTCTCATTCTTTGCCATTATGTTTCTTTTAAAAATGTCAGTGCTTCAAGTACCACAGAGACAGAGCACTGGTTGTCCAGTGTTCTACTCTAACACATGTTTTCTGCACTCAGCCAGGAATGCAGCTTTCCTTGTGACCTGCTCTAAATTTTGTCAGACAAGGCGTTTCCTTTACCAAAGCAGAGCTGAACAAATCTTACAAGCAATTATAGTATCAGCACAAAGTCATAATCTACCCAGTAAATTTGCCTGCCAGCCTCAAATACATAAAACATCATTGGCCAACACTTTGAAATATCTGCCAGTTATGTTTATGGAGTTGTTATTAGGATGCTGTGACAAATATATCATCATCTGAGATTTATGAGATATGTTTATTATGTGGAAGAACACATACTATTTCAAAAAATAAATACCTTACCAAACCCAGCTATAATAAATATGATTCAGACATCTTTAACTTCAAAACAAAGCAGAATAACAAAAGTTAAGAGATTTTCAGAATTTAGCTGACTGTATTAAAATATTAAAGTGCATATATTAGAAGATGGGTTTCAGGATAGTCAAGGAAACATTTTATGGATAGGTAAGGATCAAAAAGGAACTGAAATTGAACAAGAAATAATAGGAACAGATTACTTATTTTTAAATCTTTTTAGATGGTAGTGGACTGAAATTAAAAATGATGAAGGAAAATTGCTGCTAGAGTATAAAACTTCTGATTGTCCATTGCAGAAAGTGTAACTTGAATTTGAGGTGTTTTATCTCTTTAAATGTTTTGCAAGTTGCTTAGAGTTCTTTTTATGAATGTCCATGTAGTGAGACATAGACATAGTTTTTCTGACTTGGTAAAAGACACTTTGGTTGGCTTAAGCAGATTAGCTCTGCTGAGCAGAACTGTGCTGCTTCTACCTGTTTGCTGTTAGTCCAACTGTGTCAGTGAAGCTGGTACCCTTTTGCAGTACCCTTTCTTTCTAGAAAAAATGTCTCCACAAAAGACTTTTTAAGAATATATACTCAGAAATTTACTAACGAGAATAACTCTCCAAGACAACTTACACAGTGATCTGAGAGTCATAAGACATGGCATATATAAAGCAAAGTTTGTGTAAAACTCTTGAACTCAGCTTGCTTTGTCTTTTTTGACATCTGCAATAGGCTCATATTTCTAATAGATAGGTTAATCTTTGGTGACTCAGTGGCTGTAGCCTTTTGACAGCTTATAGAGACCTTGGATAAGATACTGGCTGTGTTAAAATCAATTACACCCATCCATGTTCCCAGATTTAATCAATAAGGTCATCTGAGTTACTAATTCTGGCACACTACGTGCTGTAACTGCATCAAAATGTGTCTACTCGAGCCTGTATGTGTCACCATATAGGTGTGTGAGCGCTCCTGAAACAGAATGAAACAAGGCCAAACCTTTCATTAACCTGCCAAAGGGAAGCAAGTACCTACTTTGTTTCTTGCCAAAATAAGGAAGGTTAAAAAATATTCAAGAGATTAATGAATTCTAACCCTGCTCAAATATAGAGTGAGTTAGTAATATGAGGTATATTGCCGCTGTTTAAGCTAAGCACTCCAGTGAAGCAACAATTTTCTCTTGGATCAACTTTCTTTTCCTAGTAGGAAAAGGTTCTGTGTGGAATTTTGTGATGCCAACTACTCTGGATTCAGATGTTTTTCTTTGTTGTTGGGCTTATTTTGGAATATCATGTTTGCCTTTGGATGTCAGTTTTCCCCATTTTTCCCTCCTTTTTCTCGTAGAGAAGGCAGAACTCACCAAACTTTTCTATGCAGGCTATTTCTGATAAATATCTTTTCTATTTAAACTGCAGTTTTACTAAGAATATCAGTTTACATCCTTGACATTCATTACATAAAATGAGTGGCATTATCAAAATTTAAATTTTCATTGCACATGAATGCATTTATCTTTATATTACATTAATTTAAATTATGTCAGAAAAAATATTTCCATAATACTTGGATGATTTAGGGTCATATTTGACTCAGTGAAGGGCACCTGCTCCTGAATGAATCGGGTAAGTTGCATATATGAATTTTGAAGGAAAAAAGTACAGGAGCAAAATCCAGTGTTTGCTCACAGTGTTACTCCTTACTTCATCTGCTGCTGATGGCTTGCTTTAACTGTGTACCAGTGGCTTTCTCACTGCTGACCTTAGGTTGTCTTTATTGATTTCCTTTTGACTTGTCTGCTTGGTTAACTGTCACTCACTGCTGAAAAGAGGAGTGTTTTTTACAAGCTTCTTTTTATCTTCAAAATAGTTACAATGGTAAATAAGTTACCGTATCTTCTGATTAAAAAAATAAATAAATAAAAAAATTACACCAGAAGTCTTCAAGATAAGTTAGCACTGCCTAAAGCTCCTCTAGCTCACAGAAGCATTGTTGCATTGATAGAACTAAGACTTACCATTAATAAATGAAAGTTTTAGGGAGCTTTTAGTGTCCCCTCCCACATCCAGAACAGTTAAATGACAACCATTTGCTACCACACCTGAACATGCAATTTAGCAAAACAAAGTACATTTTTTAGAATAAATTCTTTTTAGGTAAAATTATTTGGTTCTTTGCTACTAGTATTGAGGCTGCTTAAGGTTCAGAACAGTGAAGACCCAGAATAGCCTCGGTGAATTGAAATTAAGTATAAATCCAGTTTTTGTGCTGTGATATATTTAGTCTTGTTTCAACATATGTTACTCTTCTTTAGCACTTTTTTTCAATGAGATAAAATGGTTGCAAACTGTTAGAAATGTGTTTTGGTTTATCACTAGAAGAAAATTCTGCTAAATACAATCCTATGTCTGTAAGGAGACTTATAGAAATATTAGGGTATTATATAATATTAGGAAGTATTCGTCCATGCAGGCTCATCTGATAGAAATTCGTGTTCTGACAAATATAAAGACTCATATTTCAGTGTTTGCTTCTTAAATTTCACTCTGCCTTGTTTAATTTAACTGATATGATATTCTTGACTGTAAACAAATGTCAGATTTCTTGTATCTGATATGTATATAAGATTATTACTGATAAAAAATACAGTGATTTTCATCATTATACATTAATTTAGTCCCCAGTAAAGCCACAGTGTTTCCTAAACTGTGTAAAGATTACAAACTGCATTTATGTACTGTTTTCTTGTGAAAATTACTTTCAAAATGGAAAAACAAATTAGAAGCATCATGTAAGAACACTGGCTTGTATGATATGTGCCAACTTTCCATGCTGCAAATGATTCAAGGAGTTAATATACTGTTTGGTGTAGTGCTGACTGAGTGTGTCTCTTCTTTCATCTTTGAATGGCTTTTGCTAGCAACCAGTTAGGCTGAATTTAGAAAAGCAAAACTCCCAGGAGGTCTGTTATGAACAGAGATGCAGAATAATTTCTAACTTAAGAAGTCCTGAAAGAAGGGAATAAAACCTACAGGATTTTTATTTGGTAAAATCTAGCTAGGAAATAAATTTGAAATGACAGTTTTCTAATATAGTCATATCCAGGACGAAATATGTATCCCTCTATATTCACATGCATATAGTTAAGGATTTTTTTCTAGCTCAAGGGATCCTATTTGGTGTGGTTTGTTTTTTTTTTCGATATATTGTAAAGTCAGGAGAAAATATGTTTATGAAGCCTCTAGCATGGTAGAGCCATAACTTGCAATCTCTACCACACTTGAATAAATAAATAATAGTACAGAAACTTTTATATGCTATCCATTATTAGGCATTTGATTTTGCCAACTACAGCAGGTGGCCAAAGCATCAAGACAGAAAAACGATGCCAATAGAACAGATTTTATTAACAAATTAAAATAAAAAAAAAAAAAGAAAAGGAAAAGAAAACCAGCAAATGAACTTCTATTATGAAATTAATTATTGGTTCAAAATTCTTACTTAAAATTAAATTCTTTCAGAGATTTACTTTAAAATTTACTTTTGCTGCAGAAATAAAAATATTTGAAACAATAAATACATGTAATGTTATGTAGGTACATCTTATATACAGTTACAAAAATTCTGCTGTTCAACATTCCACAAAATACCCTAATAAGGCATAAAAATTAGCTACTTTTCTTGTTTATATTTAAAAAGTAGATACAGATATTCTCACTACTGTGGTCCTGTGGACACTTCAGCCGTTATGAAGTGTTGGATGTCTGTGTGTGTGTTTGTGTGTGTGTGCGTGTGTAGGAAGGTAAAAGGGGAAAAAATGTTTTGATTGCCACAGTGGAAAAGGTCATAGCAAAAAATGTGAAGCCTAAGCTAAAATCTCTCAAATTTTTTATACAGAAGGAAAGAAGTAATAAAGTCTAAGGAAAGAGAAGAAAATTATTTAGTATTCTATTAAGATTTCTTAGAGATTATTACCTTTCTCTACTTTTAGGAGAGCATAAGATTAGAAATGTTCAGAAATCATACATTTAGTAAAGTAAAACACAACTTATATTGCTGGTGTCACAGTAGCTCATCTGTCTACAGAAAAAATGTGTCTTTCTGAGAAGGATGCCAGTAAATTTTTGGGCCCAAGCTTCTACAAATATTCTGAAAATAAGAGGCAGAACATACTCTGCCCAGTAAAGACAAATGGAAGAAAAGTGAATCTGGTAATGACAGATACAGTGCTCTCCAGAGTATATAAATAAACACATTGCATCCAGGGATGTGAGCATGACAATAGAGATCATTAGAACAGCAATCATCTGGGTGCTGTCTGCTTTTGGTTAAAGTTCTCATTCTGGGAGAAATGGCCAAACTCTGTGCAATGTCAAGGGAATTATTCTTCGTGAAGAAATGCCTGAGTGATTTAACTAAAGGGAACTACCACTGTGCAGGTAAGTGAGATACCTTGTCTCCACCTTTTCTCCATTCTAAATTTCTTACTGTACAGTACCGGCCAGCTATTACCTCCATCTGGGATCCATATTTCCTCAAATCTTTTATTCAGCTTACATCATCCTTCCTGTGAAAAATGGCTGGCAGGACTGCCTCTGCTTTTCTGCAGTGAATAAAGACCTGACACGACTTTATTATGGGAAGAGATGACTGTGATAATTCCAGTGATTAGTTGAGTATCTGTTCTACCTATTTTTCAAAACCTTAAGGAGATTCCTGTCAGACAGTGGTTACTTTCAGGGCTGTAGGGGATACATATTTTTTTCTTGGAACAGTAAGACAACTGAGTCTATTTCTGCCTCTGTCTTTAGATACACCAGTTCCATCATGTAGCACACTATTTCTGGGAAGACTACTGTCTTTGGAAATGACATTGTATCTGGCTGCGTAATCAGCTTCTTTAAGGTGTGCTTTATTGATTTTGCACCATATGAAATACAACTTAACAAAGTGCTTAGATTTTCAAGGTTTCATTTTTTAGATCATAATGAATAACACTGAGCTGGGTAAATGCAGAAGACACAAAAATAAGAGAAGCCTCCATCCAGTATATGTGTATAATTTTAGTAGTGCTTGTATATTAATAGTATTTCGGTAACTTGCTTACTTTAATTCATAAAGTTACAGTTTATAGGGAAAAGCTGATGGGGTAGTAGAAGAATATATGGAGATTTATTTTAGTAAATATTGATTCATCTAAAGATAGAAGTACAACATAACCTGATTTATGAGTGGAAATAAACCAAAAATAGTAAATGTGAAAGAAAAATATATTAATATACTTGTCCTTTTCTATGTATTTCTGAACAACAGCTCTATTTATACTGTGATCTCCTTTTCTGCTATCTGCTTTAGAGCTCCTTCTCTCTTTCCTTTGAAGTTAATGAAAATATTCCCACTGGACTAAAATAAATGTTACTAGTTTAAGAATCCTCTATACAAAATTTGCTTGTCTAGATCTCTACTTACAATTATAGAGAAGTACCTTCTGTGAAATGAACACGTGTAAAATGCCATGGGATTACTGATACAGAGAGCTCTGTAGAATTTCCTTGTTTTCCTTCAGGGAAGCAAATATCTTATGCAAATACATCCATTTCAGAATTTCACGACCAGCTTGGAGAAAGTGCAGTGGGACTGTGGCTTTTGTTTTGATGCTTGTATGTACTACTGACACAATTACAGTTTTGGGTTGTACTTCCTCTCTGAGAGGTTCAATTTTTGTCTTATGTCTGCACTGTGATACAGACCTACACTGTCTTTGTTCCACGGTTGTACAGAGAGGGATGAAACATGTCTCTATCTAAAGGTGTATTTTCCTCATGACTTAAATCTTCTGGTTGTTAACTGGTGGAAAAGCTGTAACATTCTTACCTGTCTGTATAGGACTAATAATTTACAACAGCCTCCATATCCTATCTGTATTTGGACTGCAAATCAACATTTCTGATCCACACTTTCTAGTTTTATAAAGCCTGCCCAAAGATTTTGAAATGAATGAAAGAACTCTTATTAACTGCCCTAGGCTTTCACTGAGGATTACTCTAGTGAGAGAGGGATTTTTATTTCAATATGATGCACAGGAATGTAATTAGAGTACCATACAGTATTCTTAATTCTGCATCAGTCTGCCCAGAACTCCTTTTATCACCAAAAGATCAGCAAATCTCATTAATGGCCATCATATTCATTCTACAAATAGTAGAGCCCTTTTTCGGCACTGTAACAAAATGCAGAACAAAACAGGATCCAAAATCTCACCCATCATCACTGAACATTATTTAAGAATTAGCATTAGATAATGTGATTTTGACAGCCTAGATTTAAAGATTAATGAATTAATGTAGTATTTATGGGGTGGGAGTTATGTGGAGTGGTTTGGCTTGGTTTAACTTTTTGACCATAGCATACCAAAATGAAGATGTTCCTTAGTTCTAGCTTCTCAGTATAAATTAAAGGAAATATTTCAGGACAGTGGACAATTTTCAATCTACTGCTGTTAGTGTTATTTATATAACTGTGGAACATAGAAGCAAAGCTAGCTTGGAATACTCAGTTATCTTACACCTGGACTTACACTATAACCAGAAGACAGGTAGACAAACATTGCATTTGAATGTAAATGAATATTAAAATAAAACCTTTTTTCTTCCCTTGACAAGGTAACAATAAGATGGTTATTGCAAGTGGAGTAAATGGTAGCCATATCTCATTATTTACATGATCATGCACAGCAGAAGAAACTGTGAAATGTTTAGTTTTGCCTTTCTGGTTCTCCGTGTTTGCTTGCACACATCTAGGAAGAGAAGTGAACTCGCCATTTACATACCATGAAGTCGGGACCAAGATACATGTTTCTATTAACAAAGAAGTTATTTTGCAAGAATAAGATACATTCTGCATTCCTCTTAAAAAGAAACAAAAGAGAGGAGAGAAGTTTAACCACAGGTGTGTTAACCACAGTGTTTTTAGCCCTTGAGCCAATAAGTCAAGGCTGGGAGTTCACTAATAGCCCTTAATTGCCTTGATGAGCCTCACCTGGACCCTGCCCTCTGCCATTTAAGTTCGTGCTTGGGCACTACCTCTCTTTTGGGCTCTTGGCATCTCCTTGGGATGCCCACCCTGCTCAGGCTCTATGGGTTGCCTGCGGATCCTGGCTCTGTCCCCCCTCATGGAGCAGCTCTGCCTTGAAGCTTCCAGATGTGGTGAGTCTTTTCATGTACATTTAAAATGAAAGAAAATATGTTGTTACACTGTTTAAGTTTCATCTAACGTTTTGCTAATGTTAGGACAACCACTAAAGCTGGATTAAAAATATCCATTAGTTTGGTAGAGAGACAACCACATGGAAAATGCAGTTTTTGAGTATTAGCAAGTGGCTGTGGTTAAAAACTAGTTTCTGATTTGGTAATTTATGTGCTAGAAATATAGTTACTTGTGTCCAAAGTTTTTTTAGTTCTGCATGTCTTCATTTAAAGCAAGGCAATAACAGATTCGAAGTATAACCACTGCAGAAGGTACTGGGCATTGCATGTATTCTATATGAAAAAAAAATGTCTGTTAAGTAGATTTTCTGTAGGAACCATTTTTTTTCATTTATCCGCTGAATACAAAGGAACAGGGATTATGCAGTCTGAGATTCTGAGCCTGGTGTAAAATACAGCACAGTTGTGTTTTAGGAAAAGACTGATAGTTGGAAAAAAACAAAATAACAGCAACAAAAGTCCCATAAATTAAATAGTTCTTGCTTGTTTGTTTGTTTTTTCTTCTCAAAAGGAGTGCAATCTTTAGTGGGTTTTAGTGTTTTAGTTTTGGGGTTTTTCCACTCCTTAAAAACATAAGAAATACAGGGTTTAATATCTTCCATACACAAGATGAGTGGGACACAGGAAGGGAATGCTAGGGAAACTGTTAAAATGAAAGCTTGTATCATTACTACGTGCTTAAAAATATTTTAGCAGTTATGTCTTAGTTCTGAACAAGCTACAATCTTTGTATTTTGCTTATGAAATCTAATTACTTAATATTTTATGTTCACAACAACTCTTAAAACTTCATAGAATACTTGAAACATTTTACTTCAGTATGTTTATAGAAGGAGCTATCACTTGGTATATTATCAAGGTCTGATTTATTTGAATGATTATACAAAAAGTTCATTTCTTTTGTAAAATTTCCTGAATTAACTTCTAATTCTGAGTTCATTCCAGTAGAAATGTAACTTTATTTTCTTAAACTTCAGGTGTTAGAGTATAAAATGGATATAAATTTAGAAGTAGCTGTTGACTCTTTCACAGAGAACAGCAGGAGTTAATTAGTTGCTGCTGAGGATAATTGTGGCATAAATGATTCTGAAATATGAGATACCATGAGGGTAGTTTACAACTGTTGCTCTGAGCAGCTAAATCAAGATTATGAACTGCCGTAGGAAGAACATCTCTGTGCTTCTATTTGTTCGTGATTCCCTAAACTATTCACTTCATATAAGATGTTACACTCAAAATCTAGTTTAGAGGCAAAGGGAAACGTATTATATATACGATATAATGTATATATAAAAAGATAAGTGCAAACAAAATTGGTGATAGACATGCACTCAATTAGAAAAATTGCTTACAGCTGAACCAGCTGAACCAAAGCTGCAGGAGGCAGGTGAAATAATGTTCAGACAACATGCACCTGAAAAGCATCTGTTAGGAGACCTTGCAATTGCCATACCAAGGTTACAAAAAATTCTAAGGTTTGCACCTGGCAACAGTTTGAGCTTCACTAGAGACATGGACAGTAAGATTAGGTCTCACTGGAGTGTATTGATCAGATCAACCAAACAATGTTGTATTGATAAGACTAGGATTGGAGCCATGCTTTGATACTGCATTCACAAGTTTAATAGAAAGTGAATTCATTTTGGTATTTTGGCATATTTTTATTCATTTAAACTAACAAATTTCTTTTCAGTTGCTTCATATATGGTTTTAGTGTGTTTGGAGATATTTTGCTACCAGTGATTGCTTCTCATTCTTTTGGCTAAGAATGTGATCACTGCAGAGGGAAAATACAGCCATTCATTGTCACATGATTTGAGTTGGCAAATGTGTTTCTTTTTGGAGGCTGCCTTTCTCCAAAAGGCAGCATGTACTAACTAACTGGAATCTTGGGCAGAACTATAGATATTATAGGGCTGCTTTATAGTATAGTTTATGCCCCATCACTGTTATAGGTGCAAGAGTTTTTGTCAGACAGACAAAAACTACCAAGGTGCTTTTTCACTCTACCCTGATTTCTCTAGTAAATTATAGATTTTGATGTAACATGAGGACATACTGATCCATTCTGTGAAGATGCCTTCCATCTTCCATATTTTTCTTTCTCATTCCTGCTCTCTCTCTTCCTCACTATTACATTTTCCTTTGCCTGCCTTCTCTGCCTATTTTTCAGCCTGAGCCAATGAAAATAAGAATGCAGACACATCTAATGTATGTTAAAGCCCTTCATTTTAATTTTAAATGCTAGAATACCAATTTTTTGTTTGCTGCCATGTTCCATTTTAATATCAGTAGAGGAAACAATGTTCTAGGTTGTGTTGTTAAAAGTGAGCTTGTTGTTATTGTTTGTGTGTGTGCTGCCTTTTCCTTCTTCCTTTTGTGCATATAAGAAATGAAGGGTACAAGCTCCTGAAGTGTGCCTCAGGAGCTTCCTGAGAGATGTGACGGCCACAAGAACTGTACTTATTATAAAGACAGAACTCTTTTTACATTTCTAGTTTAAAACAAAAGAAGCATATTTCTTCATAAACACAGAAATGAAGGAGAGTAAGGACTTGATTCTCTGGTGGAGGAAGAAATGTTTTCCTAGCCTTGTGCTGTGTTCAGTCTAGAATTTGATTCTAGCTCTGCTTACTCGAAAGTACCCCAATATCATGTTTTCTTCATATGATTGTCATTGAACTCATGTTTTCTTAAACTTGCTGCCCAAAGTCATTTTGGGATATTTTTTGGAACTCAAGTATTAAGGAAATTTTGTCTGGATGGAGTTACAATGCTTTCTGTCTCTCTCCTTGGGTTTGTATGCTGACATCATTGCCTCTCCTCTCCTGTGCTCTGCTTCTTTGTAAGTAGTGTCAGTGAATAGTGTTTGGTTTGCTTTTTGAAAGTTACTGAGATCACTCTATTTTTTTGCAGTAGGACTATGTATTCTGAGTCTCATTTTCGAATGCTAATGTTCAGGCATCATTGTGTATAATAAATTGCAGTTATCTTTTTCCTATGTGCCTTACCTTAACAATATTGAATTACAGTAAATTTTGATTTCTGTTTTTATCACCAAATCACTTATTTTTGTGAAGATCATAGTGATTTCTACAAGCTTTTGTAATGCCATTAGGTTACAAATCAAGAAACTGAGCCATGAACAAAACAAATGAATATGAACAAACATCTTTTCCCCTTGTCTTGAACTTTCCGTGTGTGAAGTGAGCTAATCATAATTTGCCTTTCAGTATAATCTGCTCTGTATCTCAGTGAACTTTCTTCAGTACTGTTAAAGCAATGGTAACGATCTCTTGCCAAGTAAAATGATTCTGTGAGCTTGCATCATGCACTTCTCAACAGAGTATGTTCCATCTCTCACTTGAATACCTAAAATCAAGAAAGTACATGTTTTTTACCCCATAAGTGAGTCTATATACTGTGCCTGTTGTTGAAAAATCAGATTCTTAAATATTGTAGTTTGCCCTAATAGCCAGTTGCTGGCTGAATGAAAGTGTTGAGACAGACTAAGATATGAAATTCTTCCTACTTGGCCATTAATTTAATAGAATTTTTATTTCATTTTGTACAGAACTAATATAAAATATCTAGGTAAATATAGGTATCTTCAAGTATGGCTCTGTCAGCTTTTTTAGAAAGCCTAGTAACCTATAATAGGAAATACCAGCATGGGTAATTATGTAAACCACTTGTCATCTGTCCATATTTATAGACACAGTTTTCATTTGCTGCAGTTTATTTACTCTTGGCACATACAAATGAAGTGTGACAGACACCCTGTGGCTTCTATTGATGAGAGGATTAATAAAGCTTGTACTTTCATTATGACATCCTAAGCCATCAAGCATGAAGACTTCAACAGTCGTTATTGAACATTGACACATATTGCATTGGTAATCAGAAATGACAGAAGACAAGAGGCTGGCAGAAATGACTTTCAGCTCTCTCTCAAGAATGTGCAATTTAATATGTCCTTAATATATAGCTGTGGGCTTTGTACACAGTTTTTTGGCTCATTTTTAGCTATATTTGTTGTCCTTTAGAAGCATGTTATAAAAACTATCTCCATATACCTGTTTTACTGAGACAGAAGTAATACTTAACACCATCGTGTTGTTACTTGATAATGTAAACCATGATGGCATTGGATGCTGGAGCATCTTTTACAGGTTTATTTCAGTATGTGGTCTTCATTAAATACCCTTGTCAGGCCTGCTTTTTTTCCTGCATGTTAACAAGAAACAATATGGTAACTTCAGGCAAAGTCCTAAGCAACTCCTGGAATTGTGGGAAAGAGTTCCTGGATTTCAGCCATGTTAGGAGGCTGATTTAGTGCTGATATGTCTCATGTGTAGTCTATTGAATCATTCTAAGGACCTCTCTGGGTCACTTGGAGACAAGGAGGGAACCAAAGCTACTCAAGTGTTTTGGCACCTGGCCCAGGCCCTTTTCCTTATTTGTGCTCCAGTGTACACAGGGCTTAACTGCATCTCTTCCTCCGGAGTGCTAATTGTGGTAGTGTCAATAGGCTTATTGTGGGTTTGGTAGCAGATGTGTAATATCTTTGCAAGGAGGATATTAAACAATTTTTAAATATGGAAACTGAGAAATGGAGTTCTGAATTGGAGTTCTACATTTTACTTCTAATCTACGGCTAGGGAGTCTTGTCTGAAGCAGTTCACCTCTCTGAGCAGCAAGTCCGTTCTGTTCTGAAAAACCTCTAATGGTTTTAGGAGCAAATACGTGAAATTAAAAAGAAAATAGATTTTCAAGGGTCATCTTCTTCATTAGGAAAAAAAAACCAGCCATGTCTCTGTTTAACCCTGTGGAACTTATGCTGCTTTATTCTATGCTTTCTCCTAAAAAATTTAGATAAATACAGTCTGTTGTAAGAATGTACAAATCTTCGTCTTAATGAAGTGAGTATTATATCAAAGCTTCCTGGTGACTGTGCAGGGTGTTATTTCTAACCACTTTTGGGGAAGCCATGTAAAAGGTGAAAAGCCACTTTTAAATAATTTCTTCTGCACAAATTGACATTGCTTTTCTGAGGTACTGACTGTTCAGCTTGCAGCTATTCTTCAGTTTGAATTGGTCTATTCTTGAGCAGTTTCCTTTGCCAAACAGGTTTTCTTCTTGAAGTTTTTTTTTTTTTGTGATGTGTCTCCTTACTGTAGAGGAACAGCCACTGGGATAAATAGCTTCAGCCTATCTTTGGTTTTGACACATTCCTGTGTTTTTTTCTTTGATAGGATTTTTCCCCTTGTAATATTGACTTCTGCATCTGAGAACAATATCCTTTCAATTTGTACTGTTTTGTTGGCATGACAAGGCTTTCCACAGAAGTTGATAATAAAGCAGCCAAAGTAATTTCCCTTTGGTAGATACAGTTTAGAGAAGGAAAAACCTTGCCTACAAATGCCAGTTGCAATTTAACCTGTATTGAGACCAGGAAAGAGAATGGGAACCAGAGAAAGTTTACAGCCTTTTTCTGCACTGTGAATCTCCAAACAGATTATAAAAACCTGGGCACAGATATACACCTTCAAAAAATGGTCAAATCAATGACACTTAAGTGTTTTGCTGGAACACTGAGGGTGCTTACTATGCAGTGTTTGCTGAGGGAGGAGCTGCCAAATTATAGCTGTGTGAAATAGTGTAAGCCCAAGAAGTGTTGTTTTGATGTGTGTGAGATGTTTATCTTTCAGAACTGAGGTGTCTTCCCTAAATACAACTACTCTTTGTTTACAAAGATTCTGTGTCTAAGTATCCAAGGTTTCTGAAACAAATTCACAAGCGCTATCTTAAATTAAGAATAAATGTCCTTGTGTGGTATAGAGGGAAATCTCCCCTCAGCAGGGCAGGAAGAAAAATAGGATGAGGAAGCTGTCCCTATCCTCAACACACACAAAAAAACCCTCACCCAAAATGAGGACAAAACACTGCATTCTTGCACAAATTACATTGTATGCAAGTTACGTCAGACTATCTAGTTGCTGAAATTTTTTGAGTACCTAGTGTTATAGTTGCTGGATATTTAATGATTTCTATTAAAGTAAAACCCACTTTTATAGGTGCTGCACATACTTGCAGTATGGTAGTAACGGGCCACAATATTGTCTACTTTCTTCCCAAGGATCATTAAAGAATACTTCATAATTTGGGAGTGTATGTGTCTAGGTTGAAAGTTGATAGGAAGTGAGTTTTTATTTCGGCTTCCCTTTGTTAATGTTACATGTTTGACTCTTGGGAGCTTTATGCAAGGAACTGTCTCTTGTGTGTCTCAACTGGAATGATTTGCTCAATGAAATAGAGATGTATGTGCAGTCTAATCCTATAAATCTGAGGCCTTTTGTGCAAATATAACAAACTACAGCTCAGGATTCATTTTACAAGTAGTAACCTGAATGTATGGAGCTGTTTGTTGATATCATGCAGGAAATTATAGGAACCTTACTATTCCCCAACCCCTACTTCCCTCCCACACCACTGGCCCTGGATTTTGTAAGAAGTTAGTTCATTTCTATTCCTTTGCCAAATTGTGTTGTGAATAGGCTGAAGGGAGATAAACTGAGTAAATTTATTAGGAAATCAGACTTCAGTCCAGAACAGACTAGTGTTGCAATAAAATTGTTACTCTTTTCAATTTAATCAAAGAGGTCCCATAGTCTTTGAGAAAAAGACATATAATACCTTACCAGCTAATATCTCTGGTAGTTCTGTGCTAAAATTTTTAAAATGTTGAAAGTTTGAATGTGACCAAACTGTTCTGTCTGTTCTTACTTGGCATTGGTCTCTGCCAGCTACTGTTCATCAGGGATGAGATCCGTCTGACTGACTGGGGAAAAATCATCTCTACCAGTGTTCTTGTTAACCTGGTGAGAAGTCCTTTAAAATAAAAATATAGAGAAACTGTTGTCCCAACCAGAAGAGAAATGAAGGCAGGTAGGCTGGAGCTGAGAGACAAAGTGGTGGAGGAAGCTCTTCTATGACTTCTGTGTAAACAGTGCAACTGGAGCACCTCTTACCTGCTGTTACTCAAATGCATGCAGTATGGAAAACAAAGAAGAATTCAGTCTGTGCACACTTTCAAATCTGGATCCTAGCTCAAGTTCCAATCCTTGTTTAAATTCATGAATATCAGTACGTGTTAGGAAAAAAAGGTACTATTTCTCATCAAAGCGATAACTCTGTCTGTGGGTGTATTGTTCTTCTTCATTTCTTGAAATCTAGCTGAGAGTAACTGGGCTTAAGGAATCAAATGATACAAAGTTGGGATGATTCTTATTCTCTAATGAAACAAACTGCACTTGTTTCATTAATGAAACAAGCTGGAGTTACTTGTGATATCTATATATATTTGAGTCACTATTGTTCTTTTCTATTTCTATGTGTATAATACTTTAGATATTTATTTTATAGATAAACAAATATTATGATGATTTCTTTCTGTTGTATCATTTGTTGCCAAAGAGGATTATTATTTGCCACCTGAATCTGAAATTGGTTCTTTGTTTCAGTAGTGTAATGTTTCCCAAAACTGTATCCATGCATACAATTATAAATGTAGATATACTAAATCTTGTTTTCAATCACACTAACATGAGTTTGTCACCAATGACTGATGAAAGTGAGGTCTCTATAACTGGGTCAAGTTATCCTTCAGTATCTAGTAAGTATGTAAGAAGGAGATTTTGTTCTAGTAACATGCAACAAAAAGTGAAGCCCCTTGCCCTGTAAGTGGTTAAAAGTTATCAAAATTATTCCTTGAAGTTCAGTGGAATTTTTATGTAGAATTCTAATGAATGGCATATTCAGAAGATATCCTTTTCTGCGCATTATGTTCATAAATCTCCATCTCTTTGCTTTTTCTCATGATTGTTTATTCAATATCTTCCACACTTCTGTCAGACAAGCACTGAACTTGACAAATGACAAGTCTTCACAGGGATCAGACAGGTTATTCCAACATTCAAAACTGAATTAAGACCAAAATTCGTATGAAAGGATAATGCAGGGTGCTATCAGATGCACTTGTCTCTCTCTCATTCTTCTTAATTAAGGCTGAATCAATTGAAAATGGGCAGATTTGTTTGCTCCTACCTTGGCTAATCTCTTCCTGAGCAGTGGAAGAAATGCTCAGTTGATGTCAATCTCTGCTGTTCTTGTTTAAGTTCACTGAAGTCGTCTGGGACTCATGTCGGGGATTTTGCCTTGCCTGAGTTGGAGCTGCAGAAATCCAGCAAAAGTTTATGGTTTATGTATTTTTGTTCTCTTTTATCATGTTACTTGGGCAATAATGTTTCTATTACCCCTTTTGCTTTGAAGGGCTTGAATTTAAATATGAAAATGAGCACACAACAGGAAGAATTAAGATAGCTTTCATATCTCTCTCAAACAGTATATTTGTTATATTTTCCATCAAGTGTTTGTTCAGTTCTAGTTCAAGTGTAGAGTGCCAAAGCAAGTTTTATCTGCTTTATTTCATGTTTCTGCTAAAATCAGTTGGCATAGTGTGCAAAATTTTAAAATTTATTATCCTAGATCTCTGCTTTACCTGGGCAGCTCTGTCCCTCATTGAAAAATTTTACTCCTACTCCCTAGAAGTGGCATATTTGGGAACCGTATTTTGGGTGCAGTTCAACAACCTGCTGTTACATGACAAGATTGCAGACTGGTGACTGACCCCAGCCCCTCTGTGTTGTTATTCGTCCCTAAGGCTCTCTTAAGAGCCTTCTGTTATTCACTAGAAGTAGTGAGAACAGTCTGATTGAAATCACCCATTTGTGTCACTGAGTCTCCGCAAACAAAATTCAAAATGCTCTGGGAAAAGTAATAACACAGAAGAGTCTACGGAATATTATTCCAGAAATCATCAGTGCAATTTGCACAGAGTCCCGTAAGTGTACTTAAAATCCTTGACTAGATCTTGCCTTTTTGATACTTAGGAATAGACAGAATGTTTAAAAGGAGGAAAGCCTCAGATGAAAACAGATAATCTATTTTTGTGTGTGTTTGACTTGCACACTGACACAAAGGAGAGAGAGAAAAAGAGTGTTTCATCTGTTGGTGTATACTGTTATCATAGAGAATAAATTGCACTGAAATGTTTTAACATGGGATAAGCAAAGGTGATTCATACAAATCAAATCGGGTTTTAAAGATCTTGCCTGTTCTTATCTGCATCTCAGATATAGAATTCTAGAAGTAGATCAGGCTGAGATTTTCTTATATTTATGAAACTTTTTTTCTGAAACAATAATAGTTTGAAATTGAAACAAGGGAAATGCCATGAGAATTGAAAGCTAATGTGTATGTGTTTGTAGCACAGCCAGGTTGGGTATCTTTAAACAGAACACATCTATTTACCATTGTGGGTATTTTATTCACTGAAACAGCTTATTGGATTTATAATGGTGATAATTGATCTTGTTTGCTGGACAGAGTGTCACTGACAGTGATTGGAGTAGGGACTGTTATTAACTAACAGTGTTCAGAGACTGTTTTTCAAAGTTTTAGGAGGTACACTTAGGCTTCTGAGCTCCATCAAAGCTTTGCTGGGATTGCTATTTTTGTTGTTTATGGAGGACTGATATGTCCAATCATTTGATCTTTTTAGCAATTGCAACTCTTGAAACAGTAACTTGGGACCACTGTGATGGAGTTTATGTAGGAGAGTTGTGTGGGAAATAAACTATTACGAGTTACAGTAATACACTTTGCTTCTATACCTTGATTAGTCTTGCCAGGTATTTGAAAGAATCTCTCTTTTGGACACAAGAGGTCCAGGTAAGCTTATTGCTGAGCCAGAGATTGATAGTGCATTCTAGGCTGTGTGGAACCCAGGTGGTGTTTTATTGTGGTGTCACTGATGGTAATTACTGAAGGGATCAAGGTAGATCTCAGGCAGCTCTGGGCGTTGTTTGTGTTGTGTTGTTTCAGTGATATTATCAAATTATTTGGGTGGATGTAAACCATGTTCAGAATATCACTAGAACTTTCAAGCTTCTTTCACAAACAGCCCTCATGACACTCCTGAACTTTCTTTTGTTACAAAATATAGTTATAAATAGAAAGAATCTACAATAAATCATTTGTAATAAGAGTAACACTTCTTTATAGTGCAGGTGGCTAAAGCTTTATTTTATGCCTTGGAGAAAAAGTTTAGGAGGCGGCAATTGCCACAGTTAACCTTGCAAGATTTACCTTTAGCTTGCTTTTTGAAATCAAATGTGCAGAGAAAAAATGGAGTTGCCAGTTGTGCGGTTAACACATATGTTCTACCTTAGAGCAGCTAATTTCTCTTTATTTCAGTCCAAAAAGAACACTTTAGCTAGAGCCTATGACATCTGTGGCTCATTTTTATTTTTCAAAGACCTTCTATATTCCTTTGCTCTGTGTGCTGTGTAACCTTTAGCCTTCACTTCTTTGTTAAGTTTCAGATTTTTGAAGCACAAACCTGATACCTGAGTTAAATCAGTTGTCCCCTAGCATTGAATAGAGGTGAAGGATAGAATGGTACAAGTTATCAATATCTGATAAACATTTTTGTTCTGATGCATCAAAGAATGAGTGTTTTGACAAGGACTTATTGAATGATCCTGAGAATAACCTTTAGGCTTGAATGACTGAGATTGATTTTATGCTACTGCAATGCAATCCTACCAGAATGATTTTATGCATTATCTTGTGTTCTCTGTGTCTCTAGTTCCTGTCCATTTTGATTGTTATAGTCTTTGGCTTTGTATTTAAGCAGTGCTCAAAGTTTTGGTTGAACATCTAAGTATGTAGGGGGAGCTGAGGTCATAAAACTCTGCAGAAAAAACATTCTGTTAAGTAATCTCTAATTTGAGAAGTATCTCTCAGCTAATGGCAAGTGAAATAACTTTGAATGGTGCCATTTCATTTCACCATAAGTCTGAATGGTCCCTTTTTTCTGCAGCTTTACATTAAGTAAGTAACAAAAGTACTATTACCGGCCCTGAATTAGTAATACAGCACTGCAGCAGCTCTTCTCAAGCCTTAATGAACCCCAGGCATGTCACAGCAGTCCAACTGAAGTCCCAAGACTGCATTTACAGTACTTAGGCAGTACAGATTGTTAAAGAGGAAGGTTTTGCTTCAGTTCATTGTCAATCCTTTTGTTGCAGGGGGACTGCATTGCAGTAGGGCCTTCTTGCTGGCAATGGAGGAAATTCACTGTTTTCACACGTGCTCAGTGGATGTGTTTTTACAGTCCATGGGGGATTTAAAAATTAACTTTAATGAGGTTATATAAAATGACAAGTCTACAGCTTACTATAGTTCTATTGCTGACTGTCAACTTGGAACTGGAAGATATGGTACTAAGATGCTGAGGCCCTGAGTTGCACTGACCGTTAAACAGTTGCTGTTCTCCAGAGTTAGACAGGACAGTAGGAAATAAAATTTGAGCCAGCTTATCCTGTCAATTGAACCTTTTTTTCTGGACTAACTTTATTGTCTTACATATGTCTTAAGCCCACATATTTGTGACCATGAACAAGTCTGAATTCTAAGAGGTCACATTGTCCAGATGCCCAGCTTGACCCTTGGTTGGATTACTGCTGCAAGTGTAATGGCTGCATCTGAGCTTCTCTGATTGCATTTAGCATGTTAACTCATACTGTCATTGAAAGCACATACCTCTGTAGAATATGAAAAAAACAAGTTCTAATTTGCAGGTTGGGTAAGGCAGCAGTAAAGAGACAGGATCAATAATACCTTACACAACTATAGATATTAAGTCTTTGAATGCAAATAAGGCTGCACAAATTTTATCGCTGTACAAAGCAATGTTACAGAAAAATGGACTTTGATAGATGTTTAAACATCATTGCAAAAAAGAAAATATGAATACTGAACAGTACAGATGTGAAAA
Source organism: Manacus vitellinus (assembly GCF_001715985.3). NCBI lineage: Eukaryota > Metazoa > Chordata > Aves > Passeriformes > Pipridae > Manacus > Manacus vitellinus. The sequence goes on from NW_021940565.1 coordinate 5,020,955, forward strand.
ATACGGAGATTGGGAACAAAAGGGTGCATTAGATGACTGAAGAAACTAGTGCTTGGATTAATAGTGCAACTGAGAGGAAGAGGTATTGGTAAACAATTACGTGCAGTTACTGTTGTGCTAGGCAGTTATACTTTCTTAGCACACAGATATGGGATGATATAGGAGTACAGATTTAGTATTTTCTATCTAAAAAGCAATAAACATTAAAATAATGTACATGCCTTCCAGACAAATGTTCCACAATGGAAGTATTGCAATCAAATAGCATCATGATGTGCTCTAATAAGCATCATTGAGATATTAATACCATGCCTGAATTGAGATACCAAAATAATTTTTCTGAACAAGAGATTGTCAATTAAAAGAACAAAAAATATTATAGAACTTTAAGGTATGATAAATTCTTTGGAGTTTCCAGTGAAGAGAATTCCTTCTCCTTACCCTTAATCATAAATTAACTTTCATGTTAAACATCAAAACAATTCCTAAGGATTTCATAGTATGTCATAAGTGCACAATAGAAAACCAGAATCTTAACAGTTATTTGACAATTTTTTTCCACTTCAAAACTGACAGTGGTAACTGTTCCAGAATGCAACCCAAAAAAGGGTTTGGGAGGCAACACTGTTTTGGGGAGGGCTTCTAAGAAAAAAGAAAACATGTAAGTTTTGAGCACCTGATAGAATAATAAAATGCCCTGAAGTATTTTTTCAACCAGTGTTGAAAATCACATCTTTGGCAGGCACAGTCAGTTCATTTGAAATGCCAACCTCCCTAAAAGCTTTTGGCCATGATATTTCTTTGGGCTTGTGTTTATTTTTGTGCTCTTCACTGTGAGTGGAGAGGGTACTGAATACATGATTCTCTTTTTACCTTCTTAATGTTTTCATTCAGTGAAAATATATGTTAACTTGAACAATGCTTTAAACAAAAACAAAAAAAGGAATATAAATCATAGCACTTGTCTTTTGAAAGGTATAATTTCAGTGTCTCTAGGACTGACAGACTTGTCCCTACATTACACCAATGGGGTACATAAGTGAAAACTATGACTGAATACAAAGATAAGTGGAGGACTAAGAGGAAAACTTGATGTGCAGTATGAGAAATAATCAGTTGTAAAAGATGGTTTAAAAAATCTGTACTGTTTAGTTTATCTTTTACAAATACATATAGGGAACGCTAATACAGGAAAGAAAATAAGGCATCTATTTATATACTGAAAATGCATAACAAGACAGAGGCAGCTTTAGTTTTAGGTTATTTCTTTCAAACTCAACTGTGAAACTCTATAATATGAATTACTTTGATATTTTTTGAACGATAAAACTTGTAATACACATTATAAATATGGCAGAAGAGGGTACAGAATAAGTAAGGAAGTTCATGTAAGAAGTTTCAGTTTTCCAGTTAACAGAATTTCCCTCAGACTTGTCTGCCTTTTAATGTACAGTCTGTATACTGCACAAATTTGTATTTTCGCCTCTTAATTGATTCTAACCTTCCCATTATCTAGCCTGTCATTGCAACACTTCTGAGAAATTACTAAACCCTATGAAGTACAGACTAGACTCCTAGACCAGGTTATTTTATTTTATTAGACAATCTCATTAGAACATCACCAGTGACAAAGGAGGGAAACAAAATGCCATCAGCACCCTTATGATGCTGCACTCTCCCAAAGTTACTGGCATTAGTAAGCTCATCTTACTGCCAAAACCTTTTAAAGCAGTCCACAGGCTAATTTCATTGATTTATAAAACTATTTGTACTAAGCAATTCATTCTGTGTTATGCACTGAGGAACAAATACTACCTTAGGTTTAAGTTGACTGTGTTGCTGAGATACCACCCTCAGCTAACTTTCTATCTATTTTTATGTCCCTTAAGGATTTCATTAAGGTAGGAGAGCAGTCTCTATCAAATATTCATAACCTGTAGTAAACTGAAGTAATATCCTCCTATTCATTTCAGTTTGACACAGACACATGTTCATAGCTGGCATTACTATCACAAATCCGCAAATTGAGTTTTTGCCAGTTGGAGCTCAGCTCAATAACATCTTATTGATATTGTTTTCTAAACTTTTGACTGATGCAAAGATTCTGCTTTGTAAAAATAAGCAACTTACCAGAGCAGCAGCATGTGATAATGTATACTCATACGTAACTTTTGTCCTTTCTTTCTTGTTTGGTTTTTTTTCTCCCATTTCAAGAGCTTTGTGAAAATGTACTGTCATATTCCTTCACCTATAACTCAGGCTTACTCATCATATAGATAGAAATCTATGCTTTTCTGAGAGCTCCAGAAATGTGCAAATGAAGTGGTTATAAGAAATAACACAAAATAATCATGCCTGGAATTTTAGTATAGGGCAGTACCTTTCTAGTGTTTCACATGGACAGTAAAGTGTGTGTAATTCAGTTATGAAGTCAACTCTGTTTGAGACTATAATTTTAGGAGCAGGCTCTTTGAAGTACATGCATCTGATTCTATTTTGCATTTTTTATATAAAGGTGACATCATGCAAATAAGTTGAGCTGTCCTACTTAGCTGTTTGAAGTCAGGCATGTATTCGTGTATCTTGCTGAATAAGATACTGATGCTGCAGTTCATTGACTTCAAAGCCTTCCTTTTGAATCACTGAGTTTTTCAGCTTTTGTACTGTTTTCAGTCTGAGCTTTCAGATATTCTTTTTTAACTGACCACCAATTGGGAATAACAATAGGCTTTTTCTTTCGTTCTCTTCTGTGTTTGAGTGATTGTCTGTGATGTTACTTCATTATTATTTTATGCCTAGTTAATTGGTAAAATTAATTGCAAGAGGTGTCTTTCAGAACAGGAGTAGCAAAACCCAGATTATAATGAATCACTGCTTCCATAGGAATTTTCCAATTCTCTCTCAAGAAGTGGAGCAGAACTTTCTGAAAAGTTAGATGTTTTGTGCTATTACAGTCATCCCATGAAAATACTGAAAGGGATGACTGAAAACAGCCTGAAATGGGGGGGGGAGGGGGAATAGCATTGTTTCCTCAGGTGTAAGACATTTTTTGATCATGCTATACAAGTTGGTGAGATAGGCAAGAAAAGAAATATTCATTTTGTAATATGCAGCCATGAGGGGACAAAAACTTTCTAAATATCTTGTCAGCAGCATGGTTGTGTTGAATGAATAATACTGAACCTGTTAAGCTTTACCTGCATGAATCAATGTAAAATATCATACAGGAAAACTATGCTGCATCATGATTTATTTTACTGGAATGGCATATATTGGGTATTGCCCTCCAATTCGAGGTGCTCAGATGAAGAGACCTAACCAGCCATGGCAACTGCTGGCTGAGAGAGCTTGTGAAAAGGATTGGCTAATGAGCAGTGATTCCAAGAGTCCTGAAGGACCATCAGATTGAGCTAAACAAAGCTGACTTGATATTTAGGAAGGGAAGTACGACTCAGGAGCCTCTAGTGGACATAAAATCCATCACCATTCAACCCTAAGGAGCAGGTCTGGGTGATGATGAATGCCAGCAACTTAGAGGTGTGATGGGAAGTGCAGGCTCCTATCTAAACTGGGATGCTTGAGATGCCTGGGGCAGGGGTGAGTTTCTGTGTCCATGGTGAGAGGTTCCAGGTACATCTGTTTCCAGAAACTCTGGGTGCTAGTTATGCTAAGTATCTTAACATTTTAGTTTCATAGTTCCTCAGTGTACCTTTGCAATACTTTACAGATTCTGACTTCTGGCTATTAGGTGTTATTTCAGTTAATTAATGTTAATGTAAACCTTTAAGGCAGTTACAGAATCTCCTGCTGTTTCCCAGAGACTTCCAGTGAAGTCATAACAAGTCTTAAATGCAGCATGCTGGACCCACAGTTGAATGCAAACTTTTATCTTGGCACAATTGTAGCTTAGGTAATTATGAAAATATTGCCAAACACCTTTCAGAGAAGTAAGTCATGAGGCCCTCGATGAAGCTGAACTCCCCTTCGGGGGCTGTCTTAGCAGCAGAATAGTGCAAATGAGCTGCTATTATCCCTTGTGTGAGAAAATCCCTTCTGTAAGGAGTGGGAGGGCAATTATCAAGAGGTGGAGGTGAGCCTGTGGTGTGTGAGTACCACATGTTCCATTTAACTTCCTCCTTGGGAAACTTTTCCTTTTGAGTCCTTTTCCACTGATATCTTCCTTGCGCGCTTGAAGAAACTTAAGTCTCACAGGGTGTTTCATCAGCACATCTTCAGTCTAGCTGTAAAATCTGTATGGAATTTTTTTTACAAACAGGTTAAATAGATGCATGATAATTCCTTGACTGCCTTCTTCAGACATCTTCACTCTGGGGGGTTATGCCAGAAAGTAACCTTGTTATCACATAAAATGAGTAGGCTGAATAAGATTGTTGCTATTGTCCTCTGCTAGTTTCAAACCCAGGATAGCAGCTGCAAAAATCTCAGTTAGTTAAAGGTGAATGCAGGAAAAAATATATTCAACTATTACAAGACCACTATGGATAATTTGTGTCTGAAAATGAACAGGAATTTGCAGGATTGGATGTTTTCGGAGCTGCAGAGATTTTAATTTCATGTTGTGAGAGGCAAGAGAGAAAGACAGATAGATCCGACATGATTTTAAAGCACTAGAAATTACTTCCAAATGTGTGACCAGTTGAACAAACAACTGTTGTATTTGAAAAAGCAATCCAGATTCTGATTTCCGTTACTGTGATGAGAACTCAACAAAAATTACAGTGAGTGTGTTAGAACTGCCCTGGATTGAAAACTGAGTAAGAAAACAATTATTTGGCCTGCTGTGTATTTGTGAGGTGTGCTTTTTAAAGACAAGTGTTATTCTGAAAAATTCTGGGAAAAACAAGTTTTTATCAGCTAGATATTATATGCAGTGCATGAAAATACTTTACTCTTTGGCTAATAGTTTTATTTTAAATAATAAGCAGTTCTTAGTTTATTTCTAGAATCCCTGGAGGGAAAGGTGAATTCAACCAACCTACCAACAAGCAAGCAAAATATAATTTAGTTCATAATTTGTAAGAATACAGAATCTTATTCTACTTATGTGGCTAATAAATGCAGTCAGAAAGTCTTTCAAAAACTGACAGTACTGAAAATGCCACCATCCTTATGCTGTCAGCTTCCTGAATTTGAATGAATACATCTTTTCTGGTTTGAATGCGAATGATATTTGCCAGATGTGATCTGAGCTGTCATTATGTTCCATCAGGTTTATGTTGTGACTTAGCTGAACTCTAAGTCATGCTAGCACAGAAGTTGATTAAGAAAGAAGAATATACACCATATATTGTATAAATAACTGTTTTGGTATTTTTCAAACTGTTTTATGTATCATAGCGTGCATAATACAGAAATTTATGATGTTGCAAGTCATATGTACTGATGTTTCCTAAGAGCTTTTAGGTTCTTCAAAATTAAGACTAATGATTTCTTAAATGAGAATTATGTTGCACCTCAGACCAGAATCTTAGTCAGCTTGGGTTTGTTTGTTGAAGAGCTTTTTGTAGGTGAATGATAGAACAACTAGCACCGGAGAATTTTCCCTCAAAGAATTAATGAAGTAACTTACATCAGGTTTAAGAGTTTTTAGGTCTCTCTGTAACCTATTTACTATATCTAATCAAAACCCTGGAGTTGAAATGTAACTCCGGAAACTGTCCAGTTACCCATGAGAGTCGTTGTAAAAGTATGACTAGTTGTAAAAGTGAAAATTAATGTAGGAAGAAGGATTTCATGTGTCATAAATCATAACAAGCACTGCAGTATCCAAAAAACCTAGGTGCTTTCTAATAAACAAGTACTTGTTAAGTGGTGCTTGTCTTGAGACCAGTTTGACAGCATGGAGACTAAACGAAGCTGGTGTCAGAACATTTGAATCCCAGGTATACACACAGTAAAACAAACGAAATAAATTCCCTGTTCTGCAAGGGAGATGGTGCAGTTTGGAAGGAAGGTCAGGTGGGTCAGCACAGTAGTTCCAGCCACGCTGCACAGACACAGGATGCTGTGAGGTTCATCCTATTTCCACTCAGGGACTCAAAGCCTCTCAGGGTCTCTTTTGGGTCTCTCCCAGAGATACTTCTGACCACAATAATTACAGGATTAGGTAGTAAATACTGAATTCTGACTTTTTCATTCTGTAGCTCCTTAAGTGTGATTCAACACCTTTGGATTGCAGACCTGAGACCTAACTGATGGAGAGGGTTGTAATGTTGCTTAAGTGACACATCTGTGCTAAAAAAGAACTCTCAAGCCTATCAGTGTAACCCTGAAACTGAGGGAGCATAATCAAATTGTTGTGTTTGGCTAATTTCTTGCTGATTCACGGGGTCTGTTAGCTTATTTCCTGCATTATTCTACATGTTTGGCTAAATCTAAACCACTTTAAACCAGCACGGAATTCGTATTTCTGAGTAAACAGTGGAGCCATTTTCAGAGAGCAGTTTTCTGTTTTGTGCTGAATTATGAGGTGCTTACCTGAGAAAATGCCTTTTATTTCTATCACAAATCAATATTTGTGTAAATGTCCAGAGGACAATGCTCTGCCCTGTTGGAAAGCACAGCTGAACAATGGTCAGGTAATCACAGCTGACATAGTTCTGATGTAGGTTCTGTCCCTCAGCAGAAGGAACGCTCTAGCTTCACATTCGATAGTCCTTTGTGTGAACTATAAAACAACTAAATGTTTTGTTGTTGGTTTTTTTTTTCCCTACCAACTGTCATGTATTTCAACATTAATTTTTATTATAATTATTAGAATATTTTTCCTCATTTCAACCTTAATTTACTCTTATCTGATTTACACATTCTGGTCCTGATTGATGAACTTTACCTTAAATAGTTCCCCCTCTGTTAGAGAGGTTTTATTTCATGTATTTTTATACCGTTTCTTCACTTCCCTAGATGAAGAATAATATTTTTGTCTTTTCACTTAAGATCATTACTCTTAGTTCTATTTACCCTTATTGTCTTCAGCAGCTCATCTGTCTTTATTACTTTTTGGAGAAGCATTCATAGTTCATGTTGCTGAAATACTTGTAAATGTCCTGAAATTAATTTCTTATCTTTTTATTAAGATTTACAAAAAAGTATGTTTTCAAGAGGGATTTTTGCAAGTAAAAACTATAAATTATACTCTTATGGGTCAGGGAAATATTTTTTCTTGGAACTAATTCCAAGTGGTCTCTATCATCACTGCTTCATAAATGCAGTTCTTAAATCCAGAAGACAGGATTAGCACGGTCATCTTAGTCTGAACACTGTTAGAAGCTCATTAGGCAGCATATTAGTGCATATTTTATATTTGAAATCTAGCATACAATTGCCTAAAACATCCTCATAATTTTTATTATTTTAAAATCACAGTTATTTGGAATATCTGTTGCCCTGATTCTGGCAATTGTAATGTCTCATGGCGTTTATTAAACAATATCATGTGTGAAGTATATACAACTGCACAACAAATTAAAAAATGTCCTGAGGTTTGGCAGCACGCTCACCCAAGTACACAGCTTTGCCTGAAGGTGGAAGATCTGCTCTGGCCTTGACTCCCTACACTGATAATAAGTCGCACACATGTACAGAGCAGCTTAGAAGGCCTTCCACAATATCTTTATTTTAGGCTGGCATGTGGGAGAATAAGGAGCAATTAGCAGTGGGTACAGCCATTTCTTCCTGGATGCAATAAGTATGAGTTATTGCATAAAAAATACAGAAAGGCAGGATCAGTAACTTAGCTGGGAAGTTGCAGTCTGTGCTTGGTTTGGAAGTGCATTGCTGCAGCAGCAGTTGTGAAGTGGCTGTATTGCTGCCCCACAGCATAGGAGAACACTGGAAGAAAGAGGGATGGCTTGGTTATTTGGATACATGAAGACATGAGGTTATAAAAATGTCTGACTGATAACAAGAAAATAGGTTTTTTATTATATGTATATATAAGAATTTATAAGCAAGATAACTAGAGCAGCATCACAGTATCAGAATTTACACTGGACTAATCTGTGGTACTTAGTAGTTCTCTGTCCTTTAAACACCCCAAATCAGTTGGCCTAGGATAAAACCCTGCAGCACTGTGTTATATGTCATAATGCTGGGGTTTGTATGCTCTGTTTAAAACATATATGGAAACAACTTCTGTTTGCTTTGAGATTTCCTCTCAGAAGGGGACAGTCAGAAGTGTGTCTTGTACTCGGGCTGCTGTCAGGTTGCTGTTAAATATGGGCCACTGCATCTGGGATTACATCTTCACATTACTGTGCTTGGGAGAATGCTGGAGCTGTACCCAGCTGTCAGTGGTGTGCATCGTTCAGAGAAATCTTAAGTCAGCATCTTGGTACAATGGATCAGTGTTTTGCATCCAAATTAGCCCTTAAGTATAATTCAGCTGAAGATTCTTTTGTAACTTCTGCCTCTGATGAAATGACAACATAATTTCTGCTTTTGCTTTGTTTTGTGGGGTTTTTTTGGTGTGCCTTTTTTGTTTGTTTGTTTGTTTTAGTTTTTCTTTTTGTTGTTGTTGTTTGTTTGGGGTTTTTATTATTTATTTTTTTGTTTGCATTAATCTTTGTTTTTAGAAGGAATAAAACAACAGTCATTTTTAATCCTTTTCCCCCCCAATTTCCCCTATATCTGCTTTTTATAATCTACCTTACAAGAAGCTCATTAACAAAGGAAGGTGGAGGAAACTCCTGTGCAATGTAGATAAAGCTTTTAAAAGAAAAGCAAATATTTAGTTATGATTCGTTAAATTTGCATCCGACTCTACCAGGGAGTTTACTGGTATAATTTAGATTGATACACTCTATAAATGAAATATATAATTTGACCCCCTCCCCAACTATTTAATCCTTGTATAATTTATATCTCAAGTTCAGCTAAGGGGAATAGGAAGCACATTATTGACTTGAATACTCATAGATGTTTTAATTAGAATACTCACAGAGTTTCTTATTGGAAACATCTTTAAGAAAGAAGTTCTTGTTACTTTCCATCTCTCTTATTCCTTAATATTTCTTCTTATTTGAGATCGTAATATGGTTAGTTCCGTGTTATTACTCACATTCAGGTTTCGTTATACTTAAGAGTATTATTTTGCCAAATATTTTTTACAGAAAAATTTCAAATCCATTCTAGAGCTTCTCAAATGAAAACAGTTGGTTCTGTAACAACTCCCCATTTAATTACTTTTAAGGCACTGTTAAATCCACTAGTGAATGTACTAATGGGTGTGTGGGAGGAATGGTAGTATTTGTTAAAAAAAAATTGCAGTTAAAATTAAAATAATTTTTTCTGATTTAATATGATGTGGGATTGGAAAAGCATAAATATAACTTCATGTTTTGCCATATTTACAAGGTGAGAAGATTAATATAACAATTATTTTTCATGTCTAGCATATACATTACTGCACTGCTGTTTATGAAGCTACAAATTTAGTTCTCTGTTAATCAACATATTGGGAAAAAATGCAGGTAAATAAAATATCACTGCTATGAATCATGACATTTCAATAAGGATGTAATAGAAAGTGTTATAAAGGTTCTTGCATTTATAATATTTCTTAAATTGGCTACATCTATGACAATTATGTTTAGAAGTAGGAGAATTTTATTAGAGTGCTGTGGAAAAACAAACCATGAAATCATACATTTTAAAATGGAAACTACTAAGTAGTAGGATTTAAATATGGAAAAGTGTTTATTTTATTAAAGTGAGCAACAATTACAACTATTCTAGTAAATATTACCATTCTCCTGTTTGTAGTCACTGAAACACTGAGTTTTTGAGGCTGTTCCCTCAGCCCCTGCCTATGGCTGACCCTGCTCATGCCGAGTGGGTTGAAGAAGAGCAGCTCATGGCTGGGAGGAGCTGACAGGTTATGCTGCCATCATGGTTATAAGTTAGGAAACATGACTTGAATGGTGCATAAGCGAATTCACGTGATAGACTAGTCTGGATCAAAGGGGGTTGAACTCCTTTTTGTCATGTTGTATTTCTTAATGAATTTCTGAAACGAAGTTTAAGTCAGAAGGTACACTGTCATGTAAATTTGAAAGATCCAAATGGACTGCAAATGCTGTTCTTGAAAAAAAACCAAACAAAAAAAGGCGTATTTTTGGCATGTCCTTATTGTCAAATTTATAATAAGACAGGATAATTAAACTCAGTAGGATTCATATCCTAATTAAAATAGAGCAAGAATTTTTTCTGTTATCCCATGACACTTTCATGAGATGCCTTTCAGTTTCATCTAGATTTTCATTTAAAAAAACCCAACTGATGCCAGAAAAAATTCCACTGAAGGAAGTTTAAAGACCCCACAGTTTGAGAGCTTCAGATGAGATGGGGACACAGCAGATTGCATCCTAAAAGGGGTTATGGAAGGAGTTGTTCTGATTCACCATTTTTTAATTTTTATACTGAATACATTACAACTAGGATGATTGGTGAAACAGGCAGATTGTAATTATCAGCAGTGAAGAACTCTGACTAAAATATGTCATATTTTGGTACCAAACAAGCTTGGAGAGGCTTTCCAGTCTGAGTTTGAAAACAAAACTGGTCTTAAGAATAAAATGATGTCAAAGGTCCTGCAGAAAATAAATAGATTAGAGGTTAAATCTCTGGTACATTTATTTTTTTATGGCATGCTTTGTCTGATTTTCATAGGCTTGAACTTAATGTTTATCAAACATTCCCATATATATGTGACACGACAGGCACTTGGTTTCAGTCAAGAAGCATGAAGGGAGTAAATATGAACTTCCCATGCTATGCAGAAATTTATCCCAGCGTTGGCTGAGAATTGTAGTTGTGTGCAGTGCTGCTCATGCATTTTCTTCCTCCCCCAAACTTAGTATCCGTGGAGTGATTTGGAAGGAATAGAGCTTGGATTTTGTTTACCTGCTTTTAATTCAGTTAAATAAATCAGACCTGCTGTGGAAGTAGAGCAATAGTTTGCTGCTTCCTGTCTAAAAGAGGAGGAAGCTGAGAAGGAATCACGTAGCACAGGTGTCCTGCTCTGCTCTTCTGCCAGCACAGCTTATACAACCCCCTTTCCTAAGGTTATGCTTAAAGCTGTGTCCGGCTGTGAGAGGGAGGGACTTGTTTGTAGGCAATGGAAAAGAAATAGGATGTAAGGAGGGCACTTTACCCCTTTTTTGTCTTTCTTTTGTCTTTTTTTTTTTTTTGAGGATTTCTCTGTCACAGGTTTGTGAATCCTGGAATAAATGAATGAATAATAGCTAATTTTTTTTTTTTTGGAGGGGGGGAATGGTTTAAAGGCTAGCATCATTAGGATGTGGAAGAAAATATCCATGATTGCCTGGAAAAATTGTTTAATTATTTTGACCAAGTTTCTTTCTTGCTCGTTTGAGATGGCAATAATACTTTTCCACCCTCTTTAGATACCTAAAACTATATATATTCAAATTTTTACAAGGTGAGGAAAACAGTTAATGGGCTTGATAATTTTAAAGGTCTTTTCCAAACTTAATGCTTCTATCCTTTTTTAACCAATTGTTCAGTGAGCTGTAAGATTCCATACAGTGACAGAAATGCAGTGGAGTTGTGGAGTAAGAAAATGAATTAAAAAAAAAAAAAACAAAGGAAATGCAGCCAGTTCTGGTGTAAGTATAATGACAGCAAGCACAGAACTATATACTAAGCTTGTGGAATCTTACTGATAGGTGTATTCTATATACCCATGCAAGTGAAGTACCTCAGGAACGTGACACTGAAGAAAAATATTAAGTCTTGTATGTTGTGTGTATCAGTTGCATCAATAGTGACACAGATGTGACTCGAATAGGGCTGATGCATTTTCTAGTCTCTCTTCTGTATAGCTATCAGAAATAACATACCTGAGTCTTCCTTTTGAAATGAAGGTGATAAAAAAGTCTGTCTGTATTCTGGGAACTGTATTTCATTCAGGAAATACAGCAGTGCAAGGTTAACACTTTTAATCCCCCCAGAGTTTTGGCATATGAAATACACTCATCTGCTTATGCACAGCAGTGGTAGTGAGAGAAGACAGAGTAATTTCATTGCTCCTTCAGTGTTCCTTTTACCATCTTCCATTTAACCTTTTCCATGGTATCTTTTATGTTTGTTTTTGTAGCACTGACTGACATCAAGACTGTGATGCCAGACTAGTAACTTATAAGATCATCTAAGAAATTAGAACTGGGACTTTACAAAAACATGAGTCACTACTGCAAAACAAATTCCTCCCAAGTTAGTTTCCAAGACCTGTGTTTGGAGCAACTTGTCTGTTCTGGGTCCCAAACAAGAACTGAGCTTGACGTGTACTTTTCCCCAGTGTTCCCTGCCATATCTCCCAGTGCTTGGAAATGATTGGGTTCTTTGGGAAGGGGCAGTCAGAGTTCTACCTGTCCTGTTTCCAGTGTAGGCTGTTATTACTGCCTCAGTTTTACTGCAAGTAACTGTAGCAACAACAGCTAACCCTTCCTCCTCTCCATCTGCATCTTCCTGTGGAGAAACGAGACAAAAAGGGAAGAAAGGCAGCAGCATGAGAGCATGTGTCAGTTGTACTTAGCAAGTGCTGTGTGTGAAAGCCACCAGCTGTGAGGGGTTTTGTGGGGTCTGGTGCTTTTTTCACTGTGTTTTATCAACACTTTATCATTCATAGCTACAAGTTATCGCAAAAGTTGTTTCCAAATGCAATTGCTGATTATGTAGATTTGGATTTAATAATGCTAGAAACCTTTTTTTTCCATTCAGATCTTTGTGCTATGAATTTCAGAATTATTCAGGACGGCCGGAGTGTATTCCTCTTCAGTAGATTTTCTTCAACACAATTAGTCCTACAGTCTCCAGAAATGCTTGAAATCTTTTCTGTCTGTGGTGCTCAGGTGTTTAACTGAAATATTGAGATGTTTTATGCAGCTGTTGTTTTGTTAGTAAACATGCTGTACTGTACCTTCAGGAATTATGTCTCCCAACCACATAAAATCCTATACAGCCTGATGGAAGAACACATCAAAATTAACAGTGATGCAGCACTTGTAAGTTCCTTTAGTCTTAGCCTTGTTTCAGGAAAGTGAAACTAGATTTGTTGTCTATGAGGAAAACAGACAAGCAGACAGTTAATATGCTATAGTGCCATCTAGAGACCCCAGGAGATTGTAAAATATCTTGACACCTAACTTGGAGATTGACTCTACCTCTGGAAAGTTGAAATCTATAATTTGGTAATTCCTATTCTATATCATGCTCTATTCCCTTGAGGAGCAATCACCAGCATATGAATTCTTGTAGCTTAAAGAAAAAGTACAAACCCCTCAATTTTCTTCCTCTTTCACAAGATGCTCTGAACTTAATTTAGCAAATTGTTCTTCCTGGACATGCAAGTCTCCCAAAACTATCATTGGCTGTGGTTATTGCCTTTTATTTTTCCTATATTTTCATGGAAATGTCCTTTTCCACGGTTGTTACAGTTCCACCGTATGTAGCTGCAAGATTATGGTACTTCTCTCTCTCTCTGGACCATGCAATTGCCACTTACAGCATTTAGTTTCAAGGAGATACCTGTGAGTGATCCAGCCACCTATGGCTACAGTCCACATGCTTTGTCATTAAGAGTCTCAGGGCTCATTTGCAATGTAATAATAGTGAGGTCACTGTGTGTAATACACCTCATAACTACATCTATGATTTTATCCCTACAAAAGGACTCAATATTATTTGCTGGTGTACTAATCTAAGAATACCAGGGTGTTTCAAAGTGATGTAAAGATCATAATAATCCCTTTAATTATAGTATTTTGTCAAACATTAGAAATTTTGTAGGGGTGGGACTATCCTTCAGGAAAGACTATCTAAGTACTTTGTTTCTGTGTATACAGAGACATCATAGTAGACCCAGAAAGCGTTTTAACAACACTTATAGTTTTCCTTTACTCAGTATAACTCCTAGGATTTTAGTGTAGTTTTTCCAATTTCTTGTAAAGAACTATAAAGGAACAAAAACCTCTAACACATATATAATTCATGGTAGTGTATAATACAGTAATGAGCCTATAGTATTGGAAAGTGATGATATTCCCTTTACCGTTGCCTGATTATCTTTGCATAATTACATAGTCTATTAAAAAATTATTTTCCTGTGGGATCTTTTGGACACAAAAAATACAACAGGAGACTAGAAGTTCAGCTTCTATACCCTAAGCATCTTTAGCATCAATTGTAGCTGCTGAGGATTATTCCAACTTGTACCCACTGGTGAAAAATACCAGTTTCTTTTTCCCTTTAACTTGTTGTACATGAAACCTTCATCAACAGTGATTGTTTAAATCCCCTGAAAAATTGTTGCTCAATTGAATTCAACAGTTTTGCCACCAACCACAGTAAACAGATTATTATTTTTTCCCCTGTATATTCCTACGTAGTCAATATGGATCCTCACCTGCAGTACCTTTTGAGGTATACTTAACACGTAGGATGTTATTGAATGCTTGTAAAGCAATCTACACATGAAACACATATAACTGCAACACACAGTTGTATTTGCCATTATTAGCTACCACTGCCCATAGCGTATATACACTTAAAAAATGCCAAAACCAAATAATCTGTTTTTATATTGAAATATTTTTCAATCGTAATCTATGTATGTGTAGCTACAGAATAGATTCTGTGTCTTTATTGTAATTCCTTAAATAATTGTCTATATGTAATCTATACGGACTTGCTCACATAAGTTATTTGAGGTGTACAGGCCTTTGCTGGGTAAGGCATCTCTGGAGGAAGATTAATGTCATTGATTTTTAAAAAGGAAAAAGCTCAGGAAAAAGTCTCCTCAAGCCATACTATATTTTACTAACCTGGTATTAAATGTATTTTTAGATTAAAATAGAGTTGTAGTCTTCTCTGTGCAGTAATTGATTTAATAATACCAAGTTGCTCTTAGAACAGTTAAATTTTCAAGTTGAATATAAATAAGTTAGCAATAAAAGGAAATGTCTATTTGGTCAGATAATTGTAGTATGTATTATATGTATAACCTGAGTTCTTCTAATAGTTTCATCTATTGCAAATAAACCAGATTTATTTACTTTCCTTAGAGGTAAAGTGCTATATAAATAACCTTTAAAATGCTCACTGGTTAGACTATGTCTTAGGAGTCATGCTAATACTTCATTTTAAATAGTGCTAATTTTGTCACTTCAATTAATCCGTTGAAAAACAAATTTCCCTAGATGCTTCATGACTTCTTTAGTGTAATTGCATCTCAGCCTTGAAAAGAAAGACTGTAGTGCAGCAGGTGTCACAAAAGATATTTTAACTCAACCAGTTCTTCAATAAATATTGTAATGTTTAAGGGGATTTGGACATCAAATTATCAATAATAAACCTTAACTGAGATGCTAAAAGCATAAGTTACTACTAATGACTAAGATCAAATTCTGACTTGCATTACCTGTATAGCTCCATTGTATACAAAATATCTGTTTTAAATCAGTTCCCTTAGTTTCATAACAGTCAATACTGAGACCAAAATTATAGTTCTTATAAATATTAATCTAGGGTGTCATGACTGGGCATTTCTGTATTAATGTTTCACTGTGTTCTGGAGTCAGATCTGTAGAATACCAATGGATTAACTAGTCCCATTAATAGACCTGGATAGGCTGTTATTACAGGTGATTTGCTCAGCCTTGCATCTGATTGTCTGTTATTTTGTCTTGTATAACCCAGTTCCCATCTGACTGGTACAGATGGGTATCCGTGTGATTTGGCAGCATCTGTACTCTGAGCTCTGATGTAAATGGCTTGGAGGAATCAATGAAACAGAGAAGGAGACTTAGTGTCTCCTAATCTTCCTTTGCTCTCTACTCTGTTCTGTAATGCCCTTCTCTTCTTTAATCTTATTTGGTCATTATTTGCATGCAAAGAAAATTGCACTTATAATGTTATAGGAAATTACATGAAACGCTAAAATGTTTATAGAGAATAATTTCTTCCTCTTGACAGTGACAGCAAACACAGCACCTCGCAATGCTTTATTGCAGTGGATGTGAAATGTAACCAATGAAATCCACCACCAAAACCCTCCTCCTTCACTAGTGACCTCACTATAGGATTAAATCCAGTGATTGTTAGACATGGAAAATGTTTTAATGAAACACTGTTTTACAGTAGACTACTGCCAAATAGAGCTGGCAGGAATGGAATATACAGTTATTCAGATTCCACTGTTGGTAAGCACTTCCTATGTTTCCCAGATTACTTTTGACAGCAAATTTTAACTCAGACTGAACCAAAAACTACTAATGGACACTAGTTTCATAAAATTTAACTAATATTATTTTTATCTTATGTTTAGGAATGCCTTGTCAGGAAAGGAAAATGTTGAAAAAATTCAGTCAACTCGAATTTGACTTGTCTGTTTTAAAATTACATGTGCATTTGTTTATCAAATTATGGTTTCTCAGGCAACCTATTCAAGCCTTTCTTGTAGCTTCTAATATTTTTTCCTACTATGAAATATAATTTTATAGCTGTTTACATGCTGTTCTCAGTGGAACATTTAAATACTTGCAATAGATCCCTTACCAAATTGGTAAATAAATGTTATTAAATACACAGCTTGTTGCCTGACATGCCCAAAATGTTATACTTTCATGGATTAGAACTATATTTATATGAACACTAAAATATATCACATTTATAAAATTGTAGTTAATTTATAATCTCACAAATATTTTTCTTCAAACCACAGGCAGAGCCATTTGCTATATTATTTTAATAAATCTTCCATGGGCTAGAGAAATAAAGCTCTGTTCTGCTTATGAATTTAAATGTGAATGTAGTTCAATACTTGATATGTTCAAAAACACCTGAGAATGGATTGTCGTGTGTGCCATATACAGATGATGGCTGGAATTGCATGTTCAGATATATATATATAATGCAAGCTCTAATTTGGATAAATGATTCTTACAGGAGACTGCATTTGGCTAAAACAAGTCAAAGGCATCTAGATATATCATGTAGATATCCATACTCTAGTTATGCAGCAACCATTTCAATCCTACTAGTTTGTGTTTTTTTCTTTTAGGTCAGTCTTAAACAAAAACAAACAAAAAACCCCCACACCATATTTAAGGCCAAAATATACTACTTAATTTCTCCACCAGTTTTCTTATTTTGTGGCTTGTCTTCAGGTCTGAAGAGACTAGTTAAAAAGGGATAAAGATTTGGAGATTTGACTCAGGTGAGGTGATTTGTTTGTTGCACTTCCCCTAAGTTTCTCAGCTTTCCCTTTACCTCTTCATCCCCAATTTTCTGTGCTGTCCTTGTTGGTTCCTATGTGTACTGTGTGCTTCAAAAGTAGTGTAAAAAGCCTGTAATCCATCTGTTAAACTAGTTAGTTCCTGTATGTTGATGAACAAGAGAGGTTTTCTCATTGTTTGAGTAGTTGAAAATGGAGAAAACACCTCTCTGGCTGTGATAGTGGTAATTTGCTACCACTTCTTAAAATAGGCAGGTCCCCAGTATACATTTCTAATGAGGGAAAGAGGAATAACTGTGTGACTTCTATGTTGCTGGTCACAGTCTCATCCAAGCTGTTCTTTGGTTTTGTTTTTTTTTTAACCGTTTCTAGACAGAATTATAGATTTGGTGCCTTCAGTATTGTGCCTTTATCCTGTATTTTACAGCCAACCTTCCACTCTACCTGCCAAATTTTTTGTAGGCGATTGTCATAATATTTCATTTGAAGATATACAGATGTGACTTTACGTGTTTTCAAATATATACTCCCTACAGTTCAGTTTGGGTTCTTTCAGTTGTTCATCTCAACCTGATTTTGTTTTCAGGTTTTTTGACACATTTTGACTGTTATGTTCATGTTGGGCATAGCAGGAAAAAAAAAAAGCAAAAGCAATAAATTTAGGTATGTGCATTACATTGTGTTAAGTTATAATTAAAAGTATGACTGACACATTTGCAATGTTCTGTAGAGAATTTTATGAACATTCCCTGTTTAATCTGTAAATCTCAATATGAAAGTTTTTACAGGGTTTTTTTCTCTGAAGTGCTCTGATTTTCCTCCTTTTAAAGAAAGTTGGGAAGTGCAAAAGCTATGCTGTTTAGCATGTCACAATATTCTCCAGCAGTACAGAAACAATCTGTCATACAGGCTTGTCAATATTCCTAGCTCTGAAGAAACATATTATACATTCCCCCTGTTTGTGACTTTATTGATCTTTTGTCATTCCCACAGAGTGAAACTGATATTTTCTAACAAAATGTAATTTGCTGGAACAAACAAGCAGTCAAGTGCTGATGAAAAGAATTCTAGGAAATGGCCACTCTGTCTACATAGGAGTTATGTGGGCTGATTCTGCTTTGCTGATGTCTGCTTTGTATGCACTTTGTGATGCTCACAGTCCTTATTAGCACTGTGCCTTTTAATTAAAAATAACTCCATTTTCAGTTATTAGCCTCAATGTTCCCAAGCTCATTAATTGGAATTTTCCAAAGTTCTGATAGGAATTAGTCATCTGACTTCCACTGAATTTTAATGACATTTTGATACATGCTTGCAGCCATAAAATATTTCGGAAAAGGAACTGTTAGCCAAGCTGGCTGTTTGTATGCATGTCAAGTGTGTAAGTTTTGTGCTACTCAGGGATGAACTGTGTTAAGGAAACTGGATTTGCAGAATATAGGGTGGGCTCTTAGTCCAAAAAAATTTGTAGATTCCTGTTTTGTGGGAAAATTGAGGTATTTATTAGAACAACTGAGGCTTTGACCTGTGCCGAACAGCCTTGTGAGAACAACACAAAGCCCACACTGGTTGTTTTGTGTTAACAAACCGGCACAGATCATACAAAATGTTCTGTTTGCATCAGTGTTTGCAGTACTAAACTATCCTGTGCACTTTTTTGATATTAATCTGTATGCATGCTTAAAAGAGAAGGAAGGCAAATTGTGTAGCATCCTGCTTTGCTCTTCAGCAAACAGCTCTGAGAACAGGAGGGTGTGGCCAGGCTGAGTTCTAGACAAAGCTTTTTTTTAAAAAAAACCCATAATTTATACATATTTCAGAAAAAAAATAAAATTAGTTCTAGTACAAACTACCCTGAGAGAGCATTTATTCTGACAGTGTCAAACTGTTTATTACCATACTCTTTCAGAGCGATTAATAGGAATATTGTTTCTGTAGCAAAAATGTTCTGTTTGATGTGTGAAAAAAGTTACTTATGTTTGTTCCTGGTTAAGAAAAAAAATGTGGAAATAATTCCACTGGTTTCTGTAAAGCACTCTACAGTGTGTTAACTGCTGTTAGGTTTTTTTATGTAAAGAATATTGTAAAAATTTTTTGCCCTCAACACAAAACCTAAACAAATGTGACAGAAGGACATTAACGTAAAATTATTTTTGGTCCTTTAGGGCCTTTTTATTAATTATGTTACTGTGTTTTATTTCAGCATTACTTCTATTTCAATCTTTTTCAGGCCTCTGTGGCATTATTAGTTATATCTGTGGTGACTCTTGTTTTTCATGGTATTTGTATTGCTTTTTGTTATTGAACATGAAACACCCTGAATTTTTAGAAATGACCACCGAGTGGTTCCTCTACTACTTTTTTTTTCTTGTTCTCTTCTGTATCTAACAACATTCTTGTCTCTCTTAAAGATGTTAAATGTCTGACAGCAGAAATAAGACCATTAAGCCTAATCTGTTTGTAACTGCTAGGAAGCCTGCTGTAATTGATTATAGGGTTTGACTTCATGTTAGTTACTCATTAATCTAAGTTTAAAGAAAACTCTTTTACGCAGGCAAATTCAAGACTCATTCAACTCAATGAATTCACAAGGTGACTGCTGTTTTCATTTATCACTGTTGAAATTGTCTGTAACGTTAGAAGAAATCTTGTTTTCTTTCCACAAAATTGCTGAGGGTAGAGGAGACCTCAGGGAGGTCATCTAGTCTCTTGTTTAAGCCCAGCCTCTAGCCATCTCTTCTTTCCTGTAGCCATTGCTCTTCCCTCTATAAAGGTCTAAGTATCTATGAAGATACTTAAAACTGAATTCTAAGATCAGTTAGTTTGATGCCTTTGACTCAAGTCCTCCACTGTGACCCTGTGTGTTTACAAAAGAATGCAAAAAACATGGAGCTGTTGCTTGCACCATCCTAAACTGAAAACTCATGAGATGATGTTATCCCATATAAAAAAAAAAAAAGTAAATAGAGAATTCTGTATTTTCTATTACCTTTCTTTTTAAGTTAATGTTTATATTTATGTAGTTCTGTGAGTACACTTGCAAATGCAGATGCAGTGTGTTTCCTCAGGGAAAAAACTGTGTTTGAGAGGGACTATGGAGTGAGCCTGTGTTCCTTTCTTATAGATAAGTGAACTGATTTAAAAGTAGGAGGAAAAATCCTGATTAAAAGGAACTTACTGTTTTATGGTGATAAGTACTATGAAATGTTTTTTTCCCCTGATCTTAAACATTTAGATTCTGTCTTGCTTCACTGCATATACCTGTTACAGTTAATTTGATGCAGTCAGGGTGTACAGGTATTCCTTTAGGCTTCCCTGGGACCACTGGTATAATGGGAACATAAAAAAATAAACAGTCACTGCTCATTTGTCTTGTGTAATGTATTCCCACATTTCCTTAGTTAATATTTACATATTGTTCAAAAGCAGATTATGAGTTTTGCTGGTATATTTCTGCAGATTTCTCTGTTTGACATGTGAGTTAAGCAGTATCACTTTAAATAAACAAACATGTTTGTCAGGCAAGCTGCAGCAGAAGAGAAAAATCAGCTATGGTGTGATTAGATTTTGGTTTAAGCTAAAAGCTGAAATTTGATTGAACCACAGCAGGACCAACTTGAATCACACATGCAAGGAAAATGTAAAGATTTGATCAGATTTTTTAAATAAGGGTTATTCATGCAGAAGTGATTTTAATAATCTTCCTTTTCAAAGGTTAAAGGAGCTTTCATTATAAACACACCCAGGGAGCTCAGAAATAACCTGTACTGTAAAGCCTAATGTCTTTCTCTGGGCCAAGTGTGGATTGTCCAGCCATAAATATTTGCCTAAGTGAGTTCTGAATTCAATGTGTAATGGTGGCACCATGGTTTTCAGTCTTCTTGTCTTTGCGTCTTAGTGGTGCATTTTGTAGAATCCAGTCCTATTGCAGGTTGAACTAACATACAGTATTGATGTATTTACTCAGACCTGAAATTAAAAATAAAATAAAAACAAAGACCAACCCCCTCAACAATTACCTCTAAAACCCATTTAACATTACTGTGTATCTTGTAAATAATAAGAATTCCAGGGAAGAGAACAACTATTTGATCTGACTTAGCAAATGAAGGCAGCAATTTATCACAGTGATTGCACTGTGAAATTAAGTAAAACCTGAAAAATCATATCACCAAGTCAGGAAAATGCAGTGGAAATTCTTTGGTGTGAAACGAGGAGGAAATCAACCATAGCGCCTGCTTAATTACATTCTTGGTGGTGTTTTGAGCTAGGATTCTTACTCTGATGTTGAAGTTATCAAAAGCTGAATAACAGATTTTTATAAAAAAGGTAGACTTTTTCAATATAGCCAAACTTGAAGGAACTGATCCAATTGGAGTTTCCTTTTGACTTCTGTGAAGCCATGAGTTTGTTTTTAACCTTTTTTAAGAGGGACTCTACAAATATTCTCATGTAAACTCTCTTCCTAGGCTTGTTTTTTGTCCATATCTTTAGTGTATAGAAGTGTCAAAAAAATAAGAGGGCTCTCAGAAAGAGGGCCTACAGGCTGATTTAAGGATGTGGAAGGAGTATTCAATAGGAAGTACCTGAAAAGAAATACTTGAGAATGAGAAGAGACGGATTTTTTTATCACTACCCAAGTCAGAAAGGGACAGGGTTCAGTAAAAGCTGTCTGAACTTCATGTTGTTGCAGCTTTTCTTGACCAGAGATTTGTTGAGGCAGTGAAGGATTTCTTGATAGTATGGTACAAGGTCATTAAATGCTTTGCAAGAATTACATCAGAAACTTAGCTAGAGAGTTCTGTAATTTTTTTGGAATAACTACAGACCCTGTCTTATTATTTTTGTTGCTTTGTGCAAAATTGCTTTATTGGGTTCTTCAGCCATCTGCTGTAGGACAACAATGTATAAAGAAGTCAGCAAGAAGAGCAGGGTGTTGTTTTTGGCATGTTTTTGAATTGCAAACACGTGTTTGACTTCAAAGTGGTCAGAAGTCATCTTTTGCAGAGTTAATTAAAAAAAAAAGCATGCTCCCTAATGAATATGACACAAACCATTAAAGCATTAAATTAGATTTGCATACTTTGTCACAGCTGGCATTCTCCATACAAGAAGGTGAAGAGCAGCATGTGTCTGGGAAGAAGATCCTGAATGATCTGTCAGCCTGAGAAAGAATAGTTTATGCTTTGCAACTTTTGCTGTTCCTGGGTGCAACACCACTAAATGCAGATAAATGAAGTAATTTGCATCAAATAGTTGGAGTTAAGTCCAAGGTAGTCAGCTAAACTCTTTCCTCTTGGGGAAAGGCAGAGGGTACCCTTGGAGCATAATCTATACTAGAGTTGTGATAATATAGGGACTTACTGGAAATTTCATCAAAAGACACTTTTTCCCTTTTGACCTGAGAGAAGGAGCAGCCTGGCAAAAACTCTACCACCCTGATGTGAACAGGAAAAAAACAGAAAGTTTTATTCAAATGTATTAAACAAAGTCAAAATGAGAATTTTGTGGAAAAGAAATCACTATGCAGTACTTGACCATAAATCTCCAGTACAGATCTGATTAGCTTCATAGTAATACAGCTTCGTATGCAATATGTCCTAATTTTAGTAAATATCTTCAAGTCTGACCCTTTACATAAATTTGGATATTACTTTTTTATTGATGTGTCTTTTTGCAGGTCAATGTTCTATGTGATATTTTTGCTAGAATTTTTTTTCAGTGGTTCAGTGCTTTCTCTATAAGCCATTATCTGTTCAGAGCTTAATCTATTTCACTTAGAATACGGGGGAAAAAAAACAAACAAAGAAGACTGAAAATTCAGACTTTTCTTATCAGTGCATTTTTACAGCCAGAGGAAGGACTAAGTCTCCTTAATAAAAGTTTTGCTAGTTAATGCTTGAAATGGTACTTACTTAAAAGGCTGTAGATAATTTGATTGTATGAGAATACAATCTGTATAAGCATACTCAGTGATATTTAGAAAAAAAAGGAAAGCAAAACTGAATACGAGAGTAAACAGAAGAAATTTGTGATGAGCTGTGCATCAAGTTTGCCCCCTATAGAAATTTTGAATACAGTTGACTAGAAAAGGTTTTAAATATTAGAGACTCTAATACAGTGGATGTTTCTGTACTTTATATTAGAATAAGCAACAGCAGCTTTAGCACAAGGATTTCTTGGATAAGTGGCTGAATGGTTGCAAATCCTGCATGCAACAGAGGCACCCAAAACTGTATGCATTTGACATATTACAGGAGTTTTTTTGCTTTAAGTGGGATTAGTCAGAAAAACAGGAACAATGCACTGGTGAATCAGAGCAGCTTGTTCCCTCCGTGTAGATACACAGGTGTGTGTCCAGGCAGCTGAGCCACCAGTCCAGACATAATTCATGTAAGTATAGATTCCTTCAGCAAAACTTTTAAATACCTGAGCAGTCCCACTGACGCTTCCTTTTAACTGTGAAGAGATTCCTGCTCAATGTAGTGACTTGGGTATGTGTATAAACTGTACAAACTATCGTTTATGTAGCTGTAGTTTAAAGCTTGTAACTTTTCAATTCAGAATACAAAGGAGCCTATGCACTGGAGCTGTTTAGTTGTTTGCCTCAGTTATTTGCCTGTTGTTTTTCACTCTTTTGCTTAAGTTGGAGTTATACTTACTTTTAAAAAAATGTTAATTTTTAGCTTTCTTAATACTGATTTGTCAAAAAGTAGTTTGAAGGGAGCCTAGGTTTCAAAGCATTTGTCAATGTGTGCTTAATAGCTGATCTCTTGAAATTCTTCACAGAAGTGTGAAACATGGAATATCCTTTTCGGAATTTGCATTATAATAATGATATTAGAAATCTGAGTGTAGTTTTGTTAATTGTCAAGACATGTAATTTGTTCTCTATTTGTGACTGAAAAAACTCCACTCAAACAGCTTGAATGATAATTTTTTTCATACTATAGAAAGAGCTTCTGTATTATTGTGCACCTTACAATGAAAAAGATTTAATTATGAAAATCAGATGAAATGCACTTTTACAGATTTTATAAAAGAATGCTGTAAAAAAACCCCGAACTTATCTTTGAATAGGAAAGATTTAGGTAAACCATTTTATCATCTATTGTCAAGCCTTTAATATTCCCTTTTGTTATCTGACTAGAAGAAATTTTCCATTTTTCTTTTCTCTTTGTGAGAGTCGTGAGCCTTAATAAATGTGAGGTCACCAAAGGCAGAACCTTTTTTGGCACTTTGAAATAAGAATATGAATGCTTTTTTGGCTTGAAATATAGGTCATGATAAAGAGAGAGGTGAATGCCAAAACCTGCAACCCTCCCTTCAGAAAAGAGGTGTGCATTTTCTATAGAGTTGTGACTTTCAGCAAGATGAACTTCTATCATTAAACAGCTCCCAAGTTGAAACTCCATCAAAATGTGCTGCTGTTCTAGGCATTTTTAATCGTGCTGTACTGCACAAGGTTTATATTCGTGACAGTAACACAAAGAGTATCACAGTGATATAGAGTGTGTTTCTGGAAAAAAATTCTGGCCTGTAGCTCATCAGCATTTATATTGTACCTTTAAAATAATAAAAAGATCCTCAGGTGTTTTTAAGAAATCCACATTGCCCTTTGCATGACTGAGCTGTGGTTGTCGTACACTGTATGAATACACATGAAATGACATTTGGGAAAAGCAGGTGATTGAAGTGTGAAAGTTACTGAGAAAATCTATAACAGTTACATCTGACTTGCATATTGTGCAGGTATATCAAAGTATTAGTGTCTGGTTTCATTTGTAACTTAATCATGAAGTGCTTTGGTCCTAAAAGAAAAAAAATTTTATGAGTTTGACTACTTTTGTTGTAGTTCAATGTAATTCAGTCCCCTCAAAAAACAGTGTTAATCTATTTTTCCACTGATGACTTGGGTTTCAAATCAGCACTTGAATGAACGTATCTATTGTGTTCAGCTGAGCATCACATGAGTTTGGTTGAAATCAGAGCCAGAGTTGATGGAAATGTGGTTACCTAGGCCTAGAGGAATGAGTCCCCTGGAACAACTTGACTGAGGAAGCAGGAGTAGTCATCAGGAATAGGGGTATTTTTCATAGCAAATACATTTAACAAAATCACAAGTAGATAATATGTATATGAAGGCTTCTCTTTGAAGATCCCTTTTGGTTTTGTGAGGGTTGAAATATACAAAACATCATTTATCTGTATTCATACACAGGTAAACTGGAAATGGAAAACTCTCAATTTTTATAACTCATAAAGTACTTCTCATAATTTTAGCCTTAATTTTGTAGGCAGAAAACACAGTGTAAATCTGCTTATTTCTGTTAATGCAATTAAGGTGTTGATTTCTCCAATAATTAAAGTGAAGACTAGGAAAAGATTAGGATCATTTTACATGGAGGGGGAGATGAGGTGGTGTTTAAGCTACCAAGATATAAAGTAATTTATAAAGTTTAGAGGGAAAATATCTTTTACAAGATGAACTTTTTGGTCCGGCAAAATGAGCAATGCCATTTAATACCCAACTCTGTACCAAAGGTTAAGGCATCACTTAAATGAGTACAGCCCAACGTTGAGATGGGGAATGTTGAGCAGGAAACAGCAGCTTATATCATCTTTCTTCTTGTCCACAAGTGTGGTTCCCACCAAATAAGATACCCTGTAGATTAGACCATCTTTGCAGATACTCTAAGCTGTACCTGCTTGTGACAGTCCCCAGCAAACAGCTGGAGGTGGCAGAGCAGAGCTCTTAGTCTGTGTTCAAGTCTCTGATCTGAAGCTGGGGCTGGGAGCCAAATGCTGGCTCTGTGCAGACTTGGCATTTCTTTGTGCCGGGAATAGAACCAGCAGTTTGCAATGGCTCGATGTGCTGCTTACATTGTAGTGACTCTGCAAAGAACACTGAGTGTGTCAGCAGGTCCAACCTTTTAAAGAGTTAAAGTTGTCTTCACTATGTGAATTTTAGGTGTATGAGTTCTTAAGCACCTCCTTACACACTGTGGAGTACCCCAAATACTAATCGCTTGAGAAAGGATTGAGTGTAACTCAGCCTTTTGCAGACTCGCATGCCTGCTTTGTATGTGCCTTTTTATTAAGATTTTTTTTAATTAAAGGGGGGGGGGGAATCCTCCATCTACAGGAAATCATAAAAACACTTTTTTACAGCTTGGTACAATGAACTTTGTCCTTGAGAGCAACTGAGGCTTTTTGGACTGAAAAGACAAAATTATCTGTAACACAGTATTTTTAAACACATGTTATTCCAAAGTAGGCAGCTGTTCACTGCATGAGTCTTTCACTCACTGCTGTGCTCAGCAGTTAACTTGCACATCTTGAGAGTGGTAGGGCATGGAAGGTAACTTCAACATGTTTTTGTATTATTCTTTACTCTCCACTTAGTATTATCAAAGTGGCTGTATTTTAATAGCAAGAAAATTACAGAAGCTCTACAGAGCATAGCTGAGTCGGTGAAACTTAATCTCCAAGAAAATGTTTAATTCTTAGATTAATGATGATATAAACCACCCAGAAATAAAACTCGGAGGGTAAGAATGACCAATTATCTGTAATACAAAACATTTTCCTTTTTTAATTAGAGTGGTAACTTCTCTCCTTGAACTTTCTTTTTGAGTTCTGTGGAATGCCAGCGTACTGTTGGAATAATAACCAGTAGATAATTATTTTCAGTAATGTTCTAACTAAAAGTATCTCTGGGGTAACAAAAATTTAGAAGCTAAATATAATTTATAAATACCACATACTTACCTAAGCTACTGTGCGCTCTTATTAAATATTGTGAAACTGCAGAGGTCAACAGTCATTTATTTTTGTCACTCTAAAATCAGAGGATAGAAGTGATTTTAAAAAGTTATCTCAAGGCAGCATTGTTCCATCTGATTACCTTGCAACATCCTCCTTGATATCATTCAGAATTTTCTCTTGTGTCATCTTCAGAAACCACTATAGATTGCTGACTTCTGTGCTCCTCAGCAGGCCTTACATTTGATCACCCAGTGATTAGGTTTACCAAATACATACTTTTTTTATATTTTGGAGTGCGAGTCTATTCCCTTAAGAATATTAAATAGATCTTTCAATACATAAAATAATTCTATAATCAACGTGATACTGTAAAATTTACATAAACAACCATGTAGTATTCAAATTAAGAAGTATGAAAAATTTTCAAGTAATGCATTCATCAAAATGCTGAAGTCATGATTCAAAGTTTCAGACAAATATTTCAAATTTTTTGACAATCCAGAATAGAAATCTATCACTCATAAATAAGGATTTGGAGCATTATTTAATTAGAGACAAGTAGAATTTTCTCTTCAAGTTTGTGTATTTTAGAAAGCAAACTATCTTTTCTTATAAACTTTAAAAGGTATTTTGTGTCTTAAAGAAAAAGAATACTCTGAATAATTCAGCATCTTTTAAAATTTTTATTATACCATCAACCCAACTTCTGAGATCCTTTCAAACACTTATGAGGAAATATTAATTCTTTTCTCTTCCAGTTTTAGAAGTAATGTTTTGATTGAACAGTATAGCGTGTCCATAAATAGTGTGCATCAATACAATTTTTCAAGGGAAAGCTAAGTTCAGGAAATTACTTCTTTGCATTTTATGGTTTCTGTAGTGATTCCTAGATCTTATGTAACTGAGACAGTGTTAGTTTTGTCTAATTTTCATCTCTTTATCTCTTTGCATATTCCATCAGAAATAAACAGATATATTAGCCACATGGAATATACCTACTAGATGCTCATGCCCACAGACATGCAATATTTAGTCTTGTGCAACCTGCTCTAAGAGACCTTGCTTGATGAGGAGATTTGGAAAGGGATGACCTTTAAAGGTCCCTTCCAATCTCAACTCTTTTCTGATTTTGTGATTCTTTATAGAATCCTAGAATGGTTTGGGTTGGAAGGACCTTTAAAGGTCATCTGGTTCAACCCCCATGCAAACAACAGGGACATCTTCAACTAGATTGGGTTGCTCAGAGCCCTGTGTCTGACCTGACCTTTCATGTTTTCAGGGATAGGGCATCCACCACCTCTCTGGAAATCTTTTCCAGTGTTTCACCACCCTCATTGTAAAAAATGTCTTTTTTTAATATTTAGTCTGAATCCATCACTATCCCCTGTCCCACTGCTACAGGCCCCACTAGAAAAGTCTGTCTCCAACTTTGTTATAAACCCCCTTTAAGTATTGAAAGGGCTGCATTAAGGTCTCCCTGGAGCCTTCTCTTTTTTGGGCTCTCAGCCTGTTCTCATAGGAGAGGTGCTCCAGCCTTCGTATCATCTTTGTGGTCATCCTCTGGACCTGCTCTAACAAATCCATGTCTTTCCCATAGTGAGGATTTCAGAGCTGGGCACAGTACTCCAGGTGGGGTCTCACCAGAGTGGAGAAGAGGCTTTAGGGCAATTTCTGGTGTTACCCCTCCAATGAGAGGAATCAACCCTGGAGAAAGCAGCAGCCATGTGACAGGGATTCTCCAGGGTTCTTGGCCACTTGATGTGATGTTCTTGGTCACGTGTTGTGATGTAGTAAGTAGCTTCAGTTAGAGGTAAGATAACCAGTCCTATGTATATGTGAGCATAAAGGTTATGTCCTTTTTTAGTAGTAGGATACCACATTTATTATGATGATAGCTGTCTTTAGCCCAGCTTCCCATGATACAAAATTCTCTGTCTCCACAATATAGTCCTCTGTTTCATCAATTTGTTTATCCCAGTAAGACTATGAAGCTTTGAGAGTGTGAGCCATCTGCCTTGGACTATGGAGCATGCTGCTATGCCAGAAGAAGATAGTGTGGATATAGCCAGAGATAATTATCCCTCCCTAAATTATAACCAGTTCTTTCCAACCCATTTGATACAGATTGTTGACATCCTCTCCTCTCCTTTTCTACGTCTCCTCCTCTAAATCAAAGGATAAGCTATAAAGATTTACAGCATATACCTTCTTAGCAATGATTTACTATCTTTCTCTTTAATAATGACCCTTGATGTCTGAAGAGAAAGGCAGCTAAATACCTGTTGCTATTATGTTTCCTACACTTAACTTCTTTGTCAGCTGAATGTGCTTCACTTGTCTACTGACACTTTGTCTTCAGGGAAAAACGAAAAATGCCTAGCTATGCCCCTTTAAAGGGATTTTTTTTCTGTGTGTCATTTATAAACTAATCTCTGGCTTTCACTGATAAAGTCACAAAGCATATTACCAGGTATCAAAAAAAAATTATTTAAAAGAGCAAGAAAGACCAAGAGTATAGATAAAGTGATGCTTATCTAGATCATGGATTTATGATAGCCTTGTTTACCTGTCGCAGTAACAGGGCTTTTCAAAACCATGATCACCATGTCTTTTTAGAATGCAAGGGGGTAGAGAGTGGTTCATTCCCTGAGGTCAAACACATAACACTATTACCAAACCTGTGTTTTGATCCTTGCTTTCTCTTTTCCTGCATTCACTTGGTTAAATCCTGAACCTTTAAGGTGTTCCTTTTTCTCCTTTCTAATATTCAGACTGCTCCTACCTTACCTGGTTCACATCTTTGTAGGAGGTTCAACCAAACGAGCTGCTTCTCTTCCTTAACTCTGGAATAATGAAGTCTCTCGTTCTTTATTGTGCTCAGCCATTTGAATTGAAGAAGAAAATTAAATTTATGTTTTCAAAATTTCATCTGTACTCGTGAATTGTTTAGTCAAAGATCAGTCTCTTAGAAGTGTTTTCTTTCTTTGTTGGGAAAGGTTGCATCTCTTCAGAAAATGTATTAAAACTAAATAGCTTTTGCTTCTTAGCAAACTCTAGCAAATAATATGTTTCTAAAGGTTAATTCCATGGAAGTGGAAACTGGGGACTTCACCCTTTACGATAGCTTCCTAGTGGATAAGCAGAAATTAAAATTTGTTTAGTTTTCTAGATTGTTCATAGTTTAAAGCTGCAGGATCTACCTCTATGTTGATAGTAATGTTTGTCCTATTCTGAAAAAAATATGACTGATGAACTAGTGAAAAACCTAAGTCAAAATACTGAAATTTGGGCAATGAAAGAAAATAATGAATTTCCCAGATTTTGTCCTTTTTTTTGGTAATCAGTCTTTTTTTGGTAATCAGTGTTTTTTCTATAATGTTTTTGGTAAAGGACCTCACTCTTGAATATTTGGTACTTACATACCTTCAATTAAAGCACCAAATCCCCCAAATAAACAGGTACTATTATAACAAGACTTTGAAGTTTAAGCACTGCTGAAGTGAAAAACGAGGTGTAAACTGTCCTCCACTTAACCTTCCTCCCTTCCCCAAACCAATATATCTCAAAACTTTTGCAGTGTAAAATACCTCCAGGCTTCTTTCAAACATCACAGAAAATAATACATTGAAAAGAGAACCCTCCTCTCACCTTGATCTATAATATAGTTTCCACTTTTGTAATTCACCTTCAAATAAATCTGTCTTTTTTCTTTGATTTCCTTTTTTTTGACTGGTCCCTGGCTTTTGTAGACTCATGTCCCTATCGCATTGTATCACAATTTAACTTACTGTTTAGGTTTTTTTTTTAGTTTGATTACAGAGATTAGCATTGACTTTGGGGTAGAAACTATATTCTGTCTCTGAAGAATTTATTTCTGTGACATGGTGTAATACTCTTGTGCAGTGTGTTTTTCTCCATTCTCCAGGCTTGCATAACATCAGCCTTAAAGAACTGTATCTTTTTAGTAAAACCTGTATCAAATATTATTCTGTAGTTTTTTGGTAAATTCATTTTTATCATCTTGTTTTGTTCCAGTGTGTATAGTTTAAATACTTTTCAAACACCTATATATATTGGCATATTTAGATGTTTTGAACATCATTAAAAAAACTTTGTATTTTTTGCTATCCAACTCTTCATCAATTCATAAATTCATCAATGAATTTAATTATTTAATGTGGAATAAGTCACATGACATTTACAACTACCTTTGGCTGAAACAGTATCAGAGTTTGAAGATACCCAGGAGAAACCAAAACTTTTCAAGAAATTATTTCATTGGACTCAGAGTGAGAGCTCGTTAAAATAAGAAGCTCATTTAGATAATCTTATGGTCCTGATATGATGGCTTGAGCTGGATCAAGTTAGACTCTCTGGACAGTTTGTTTTTCTGCTGATTTCTTATGTCCTGTATAATCAAAATAGGACTAGTAGGGAGCAGAAACAGCTACATTATAGGAGTTATATCATCTACTTCTAAGATGTTAAAGGTAATTGTGATGAGAAAAAAGCTTGTCTAGAATGCAAATCTTTATTAGGTTTGTCTACCTATAGGATGTGGATTTACTCAATGTGAAAAATGACACTTTAAACTCCATAATCTGAGTTTTTCATCTAATATGACTAAAAAAAAGGAGCTAGTTATGTGTTCTGGATAAAATCAGTTTTCTAGTTACATGAATTACCACAGTTCAATAATGCATTGAAACTTCTAGAAAAATCAAACAAAGTGAACTAAAGAAATCATCTAAGCAGAAAAACCTTCAAAGCAAACCAAATGAAACTCAGAAAGGAGGTAGAAAAAGTCAAAATATTTTGACAGAAATTTGTGAGAATGTTTTTTATTTGCAGTTGACTTAAAATTTAATGGTTAAAAAAATGAACTGAATAGCCTGAAGAGAAAATGAAACCTTTTTTTTTTTGGTCAAAACAAAAAATTTCACATCAATTCAAGACTCTTCTAAACCCTAGAGATGCTTCAGAACAAGCTGTTTAAGTAATCTACCACGTTTATGATTGATATCTGTCATGAAACATGAAATAATGGTTGATTCTAAACGGTTTCCAGTCCTCACAGATTAGAGCATGGTGCTAATAGTGCCAAGGTTGTGGGTTGGATCCCTGTATGGGCCATTCACTTCAGAGTTGGACTCAGTGGTCCCTGTGGGTCCCTTCCAACTCAGAATATTCTGTGATTTGAAACTGTGATTCAGTCTGTGTTTCTGATTAAGGAAATGTCTTTAGTAGAATTTTTTTTTTTCCCCTGCCAGGCACTAGAGCTTTTGCAGTTCTCTTTGATCTTTATGAGTTTCTGTTTGCCCCTTTCTCCAGATTGTTGAGGTCCCTATGAATGGCAGAGTAGCAGTGGCAATACACAACCATCTGGTGTGCTGATCATTTGTGCCAATTTTATATCATTTGCAGACTTGCTGAGGGTGCCCTTGGTCCCACAGTGCAGGCCATTAATGAAGGTATCAGCACTGGGCCCTGTATCACCCCCTGGCATATACCAGCTGTGACTGCCTTACAGCTGGACTTCACACTGCTGTTCACACTCAGCACTTCAGCTGTTTTTCAGTCCCTCTCACTCATGTTTGGACCACAAATGCCAGTGTTTGTGAAGCTGTGATAATGCACTGTATGTGATTCCAAACTGATCCCGTGTTTCCACATCACCAGGATCTCTCTTTCTTGTGGCTCTCCAGGGGTACCTCCTGCCCCTCCTACAGCTGTGCACTCCAAGGGGTCGTAAACACTGAACGTTCTGTCTCTGCCTTGCTTGGGCTGCACCAAGTGTGTGAACACTGCAATGCAGTTCCTCCAGCGTGAGTCACCGGCAGGTTGCAGCCATAAGGCTAATGTGTGTGTCACACTGGTTTTTACATGCCTCACAGAGAATGCTGTATAGTCACTTTTGCAACTGCTTAGATGTGCATCTTCTTTACATGGGAAGGGTGCCTGGAAGAGAAGGCAAATTGAACGCATTTCCTTCACGCAGCTGTGTTTGTAGTAGTTTGGATGTGAATCAGAACATGCTGAGTTGCTGGGAATTCAGTTTTATTTTTTTCTAGTTCTGATTGTAAGCTCATGATTTTAATTAATAACTTCTCTTTTCCTCGTTATTAGTTCTTTCTTTTCCTTTTATCACCCATGAGTCTCATCCTCTATTTTTGGTTTCCTGTAATGCATATATAGCTGTATCATTTTTAGCGTGCATACGCAGCTTGTAATTTTGGTGCTGGTCCAAACCCTCAATTAGGTAAACCATATGTTCAGTAAAGCAGCTTTGGAGTACAACAGATCAAGAAATCAGAACCCTGAACTTAACACTCAGCTTATGCAGTTGTTGCTGCCTGTCCTTCTCTTGCTTGAATATGTCCAGAACACTTTAGGTACCTGATAAACTGTTCTTCACAGTCCCAAAACCTTTTAATTTTTTTCACTAGTAAAACTGTTTGCTAAGCCAGTAAGTATTTATTATTTACAATTTGAAGGTTGTTACATGCATGTAACCAGCTTCAATAATTCTTGTCTTAGTGAACACCTATACATTGGAAATCAGTTCCTGCAATAGAGGGGTTTATGCACCACCAAAGTTATATTTTCTTATTCTAGATTCTTCAGTGTTCAGAAAAAAAAAGAAATGAAGAAATATTTGTTTCCATATCTGACTTAGAAAAGTAACGTGTCAGGGGCTTGTATACTTGAAATATGATTAAAATTTATTTATTAAATAAGATATTAAACTTCTAAGGTTTCTGGTATTGATGTTTGTGTTGCAGCAGCTATAGGAACTCTAACTCCAACCAAGATCTGGTCTCAGTCTCTCAGGTTCCATGAAAAACTCAGAGTTAGGATAATACACCCTGCTCTGATTGGCTAAAAATTAAAAGAAGTGAGAAGCAGATGATGAAAGAGAAAACCTAAATTCAAAAGGGAAATAGCTGTGATAGCAGCTGGGATCAATTGGAATCCAAGTCTGTGACTCCTGATCCAGCACCTGTTCATTAGCATGTGCTTTCTTCCTTGTGAAGTTGCTTATCTTTTCCTACCCTTGCAGTTGTAATGTGGGTGCAGTGACACTGAAGCATCTCCTTGTCGTCAGTCTCTTATGTTATCTTGTTGCTCTGTGTTGAACAGTGTGGTTCCTCCATTTTGAAATACCCCTTCTGAGTACCATCATATTTCTGATTTTCATGGGGCATGTGATCTTAATCTCACAAGAGCCAAGTAGAGGGGGAGAATCACTTCCCTCAGCCCTCTGGCCCCACTTCTTTCGATAAAGCCCAGGATATGGTTGGTTTTTTGAGCACCAAATGCACATTGCTGGATCATTTTGAGCTTCTTGTCAACTGTCACCCCCACGTTTTTCCTCCTCAGAGCTTCTCTCAATCCATTTTTTGCCCAGCCTGTGTTTGTGCTTAGGATTGCCCTGACCCATTTGCTGAACCTGACACTTGGCCTCGTTGAAGTTCTTGAACTTCTCTCTTATCTGGTCTTCTCTCTGTCTTGGAAGCTGAGGCCAGACTCATGTTATTGCAGGGGTTCTGAAGGTATCTGCTACTCTTTTACTTTTCCCTTCAGTTCATTTTTTATTATCCCATCCACAGCTGCCACAGAAAGGCAAAATGTGACTGCAAATTGTCATGTTTCTGCTGTGAGCCAATACTGAGCAGTTACAGACTTCTACTTTTCCATAATGGTTTATGGTAATATTAAACCAGGAAAGCGATTAAAGATCTGACATTAAAGCTTAATGAACCCAATGTCTCTGTCAAGGATGGGCAACTGTAGAAGGTAATGCAGATCTTGATTCTAGAATGAGGAACTATAGTCCTCAGCCTTAAAACCTTGTTACCAATCCAAATTTAGGTAGGCTGAAGGCAGCTCGTACTACCTAAGCAGAACTTTACTTTCCCAGTGATTTCCAGGTCCAAAAAATGGAATGAATCCAACTCTGCATCTGTGTGAATAAAGTATAATAATGATCAACTGCATATATATATGTAAAAGCTGTTCAGTAATCTGCCTCTGCTTGAGCAACAACATTTCATCATGTGCAGTTTCTCTAAAAAAAACAGTAAACAAAAATTGGGCTGCTCAGTGGAAATATCTAGATAATGGGTGATTTTTTAAAATCTCACAATTTTGTAATTGCAATTCTGGCATAAAGGCACACATGTCAGTAATCTAGAAAGGCAGAAGGATAACTTCTTTGTTGTATAGAACATTTTAGATTAACAACATTCTTTTAATTTCTCTAAATTATGAGCTTTAAATGATCTATCAAATGATTTATTTTCAGAAACAATATTTTATATGTCTGTTATAATTTGTACTTCTTTTAACCTCATTAAAATCCAAGGAGATCTATTTTTTATGGCCAAGGGAATAGTGAAGGACAAAGTAGTGTCTGTCATTTTAATATGGGAAAGCAAAGGAGTTCTGCAAGTCATTTCTATAAGAGATATAATTGGTATGTAGTGAGTCTCATGAATTACCATTGCTATGAGAAGTAAAGGACATTGCATAGGCTAATTAAGACTTATACAAAAGTCTTTCTGATAGAGCAACCCCAAAAAATTAATTGGAAAAATATCTATGTGATAATGTTATAGTGGCATATTCACAGGACTTCCAATTACTCCCTTTTATTTTTTTCATTTTTCCTTTTTCCTTTCTTAGCAAAACTGTCAATTCCCCTTTATTCTGCGGTTTCTAAAGGTGGTTGATGACATATTACTGGAACCGTGTTTCTTGTATTTGGAGTGGGTACATTTTACTGTTAAATTTACCAAATGTTGACTTTTATTGTGAAATTATGTTCATTGTTAGAGGTGGTTTATCATTAAGTTCCTTAAAATTCCTTCTGTCCTGGTTTGAGTATAAATGTTTTTGAGGATTAAAGATATGTGTGCAAAGGAACTGTGCATTGTTTGGTTTAATTTTTATATCTGATCACATTATTGAAATTAAACTTCTGAAGTACTTCTGCAGAATTCAAACTTTTCACATAGCTTCTGTTTCTTTTAAAAAGAACCTGGTATTGATAAAAATAAATCTTAGAGACAGATAAAAGTTGCTAAATGAGAACAAGTACACTTATCTGTCACATAAGCATAAGCACTTAAGGGCAAGAAAACAAAGTATATGGCAAATCCTAGTCTGCCACATAAAATGTTTTTCTTATCAAGTATCTGGATGAATTCAATGACAGAGCATAGTAATTTTAACTTCAATTTGCAATTTTGCAGTAGTTACTTACAAAAAGTTTAATGTGAAGTGTGGTATTTGATTTTTTTCTTTTTTTGGTAAGTGTACTATTTAGGATACAAAAAAAATCCATTAATCTGGATTTTTTTGGGAAAAACAAGTTTATAGCTTTTTCAAGAATTATATATGCAGTAGTCAGTGTGTATAGTTTTATTAAGTGGGGGATAAATAATATATTTAAAATTCCATTTGATGTTTAGCATTCTGTCACTAATGTGTACTTATTTTTTATACTACTTTTTAGATGCCTTTTGTGCTGTCAATATAGCCTTTGATGACTAGTAAAAGTGCAGCACTTCATTGTATGGCTAAATTCCACTAATATTGTAAGAAATATGCATTTAAATGTTAGATTGGATTATTGGCATTGTGTTTCTTATGTGGACAGTGAAGCATTTAGGATGTCAGTAATTTCTCATCTCCTTGCTTTTCATCATGCATGTTTTGTAAATTGTGTTATCTAAAACTGTCACTTAGCAACCTTAACTGATTTTTAAAGGAGAGTTTTTTAATTTAGAATTTTATTTTTGATTTAATGTTCCATGGCATTGTATTACATTTTATTGTTTGTGGGGTTTGTGGGGTTTGGTTTGTCTTTTGTGGTGGTTGGATTTTTTTATTATTTATTTTTATTGGATGTGTCTTTAGATTGGCAGAGTAGATAAACATCTGCTCTTAGATTTGTAATGACTGATCAGCAAAAGAATATCAATCAACATATTTGAATTGATGCAGAAGAGAAAAAACAAGGAAGGATTTGCTTTATATATCTATAGGAAATACACAACCGCCTCTTTTGAACTTAAAGAGGGAGATAGATCTTAAAGTTTCCTTTTGTAAATCAGTTTGATTTGATGTTATGACAAATGCTTGACATGTTACTGCCTTAAAACCATCTAAAGACAAATTTGATGCAGAACTTTAGTGGCTTTCTGTCCACTGGGTAAGATTAGGATTCTCAAAAGACCTTAGGAAATAGGGAGTAGAGCTCATAATATTCTAAGGTTCCTTTGAAAACTCAATGCTGAGTATACAGTAGTACTTTGGGGGTTTTCTAAAGTTTTGATGTTGATCTGGCTCTCCCCAGTGATACTTGCCTGTCCCCAGCCTTGTGTCTTTATGGTTCTGCTGCTGTCCATGTAGGTATGAAGTTGTCAGTATTGAAGACTAGAAGTTTGAAGACATCTGTGGACAAGTTAAACTCGGGTATTTTGCTGCCACTAAGATAAGCTTTTGAATAAGGCAAATAGTGCAGGGTTGGTGATGACAGCAGTTGTTGACACCGAGATAGGAATTTTTGAAATAAATGGGAGAAGCTAATAGGAGAAATAAAATGAGAATGAATACAATGTACCCTGCAGTTGGACAGTTGTCATCACACCTTCCCTAAAAAAGCTTTAGCTTATTGACTGTTATGTCAGCTGTGACAGATAATTCGTGGTTTTATTTGTTTACAGGGATTTTTATGCTGTGCTCCAGAAGGCTGTGTCTGGCTGCCATGCAGGGTGGGAACTGCCTATGCCTTGTTTTCTGTGTCTCCCTGGGCCCACCAGGATCCCTGCAGACTGCAGAGCTCCTGGCAGGCACAGTGGGACTGGGTGAGTGAAGGCACAGGGAGAAGGGAACTTATAGTGTGAGCTGCAGCATTATGCCAGGACCAGAGATACAGTCACATCTCAGGCATGGCTGAAACAAGGATTTTCCTAGGTTCTTGGATAGGCTGCACTGTTTTCCAGTTCCAGTGGTAAATGAGAAATTTGGAAGGAAAGTCCTGTTCCACTGTTGCAGCACCTTGTGGATAAGTCTCCCCCTCCCCACTTCTTTTGTTTCAAGGTTTTTTTCTCTGGTTCAAGAATTTCATGCCTTTCATGAAACTTCAGCTTTAGATTTTCAGCTTTGGTGTATCTGATGTTTGTAAGGAAAAAATTGAAGGCACAAAGCTAGGAATTACTTAAGGTTGCATCAGAGAGACTTTCTTCCATATTTGACATATTGTCACACAACCTTCTTCAAACAGGGAGATCTGGAAACCCTCTCTGGTTGCATAGCTCTGCATATCAGCAGACTCAAATGTTTTCAAATTGATTGTGTCCAGATGTAAAATACTTGAGTTCACTTAAAACTTTTAGTAGTTTTATTCAGTAATTGAGATTTAGTCCTTCTGGAATATTTGGTAGGTATCAAGCCCAGATTGCAATCCTTTATATAGAGTTCTAACTAGAGAAAAAAGTCTTGAGTCCTCAGCAAGAATAGAACTGTAGTCATATTTAGTTCATATGAAAATCAGACAAGTAAATGACTTCTACCATTCCTTTCACTATCTATGACAAATTAAGTTAGCTGCAAATTAACTTGTCCATCTGTGATTAGGAAAATAGGTCTACAGCTATTTTTAAAAGTTTGTATAAGTACTAAAATATATTGAATAAACTATTTGGATATAAATGAATTCTAAGCATTTGCACAACAGATTAAAATGTGCACTTGCTGTCAAATATTCCAGCGATAACTGATAAGGAAATAAATGTCAGTATGACAGTGATTCAGAAGAAGCTGTTCAGAATAAGAAAGAAAATAAAGAGACAAGAACTGCTTTTAAAAAGCAGATTGCTCAGCTTCCTGCTATATTATTTTCATGTTAGTGTCAAAAAGGCAAAGTTAATAAGTATTGCCACACGTACTGTATTTTATCTTGTCAAACTGTTTAAGTTAGATCACCTTGTAAAATCAACTATTATACTATCAGTTTTGCCTGCCTACTCCAAAATGAATCACCTTTCAGGTGTTTAAACAGTGTTGTCAACAAGTTTTTTGCTGTCACCAGGCAGGCTCTGTGTTACAGCATGCTAATAAAGTTTGTGGCAAAAAGCTGTGGTTAGAATTATTTTCCTTCCCTTTCCAGCTCCTATAATTTAGTTGAAAAATCTCCAGGTCTCCTAGAGTGACATTTTCATAATGTCAGAGAAACTGGAGAATTCACTGTTTGGTTGTAACTGGAAACAAGGGCCATATGTAAATCACGATTTTTACACCTACTTCTCTACCAGAACTATTTTCCTGGAATACTCAAAAGGCATAGGATACTAGGGTGAGAAGCAGCATAGAGGAGGAACACATGTTTTTTATTTTGAAATAAATGTAAGTTTCAGTTGTTATTAGTGCATATAAAGGGTCTCATCAGCTACTGTAATACATAAATTAATTTTCTCTTGATGTAGTCACAATAGCCTTTATTATAGATTCCAGAACAGTCATTGCAACTTGCCAGTTGCTCTACCAGTATGTTAAATGAATATTTTCATGTGGTGTGTTTGAAGCATCATCTTAGCTAACCACATGCTTGCTCATAAATCTAATTATTATTTTATAAATGGATTAATCTTTTTTCAAAGTTATCTATAGTTGTTTCTTTTTTCTGCCTTCCCTTGAAGAAAGGTTTTATTTGGTACTGTTTTCTGTGTGTGTATTTACAGAACCAATCTTAGAGTGTTAAACTGTGACCTCAGTGCAAAAGTATGGTTGTGCACTCCATTTTAACTGTGTAAGTACTTTTTTAGACTTCAGTGGCAATATATAGTTGTTTAAAGCACATAGATAAGAATAATTTATATGGTGTTGTATAGTGATTAAGTCTGAGTCAGAAGCTTATAAATATTGTGAGTCTTGAATAAGCAAAAGGTAGTTCAACAAAAACAAAAACCCTAGTAGGCAAATTAATTTCTGAGTGTTCTTAGATGATATGTTAAAGCTGCTAGCAGGGAACCTATCAAATTAAAAGGGTAGTACAGTCCAAAAACATTCTGTGAATTAGTTTGATAGGTAGGAGAAAGAAAAGGAAAGAAGACAATACACCTTCTCCCCTCTACTCCCCCTATCTCTGAGCCTGTGGATTTAATGACCTGCTGCCCACAGCTTTCTCCCTGGCTACTTTATTCCAAATCATAACCTGTGCTGTGGGCTTGATGTCTCTTCTAAGTGAAAGTTTACAGCCCATTTTCTGTGCTGTCTCTTTGGACGTTCTCTGCAACTGGGAGTTTTTTTCCAAGCTGTTGACTTTGTATCCCATTGAGCACTTAGTCCTTTGCATGCAGAATTTTGTCTGGAATATCCTTGCTTAGGATTGATCTCTCCCACTTTGCACTAGGCTTCTGTCTCGGACCTTTGCTAGGTCTTGCTGTAGCTGCAGGATTTGACTGCATTTGACAGCATGGCCCTGAGTCAAGTTGCAAGTCTGTGGTTCTCCCAACACTTGATTATAATGCACATTGGTGACACCCCAAATTTTCCTTGGGTATTGCTTCTTAGCACAAAACACATATTAGGCCATTTATCCTAATGTTCAGTTCCTTCCTATTGTTTAAAAAAACTAAAAAATTGAAGACACTTCTTGGAGTCAAGAATTCCTGCCCTCCCCTTGGGAGGTAATTATTTCCTAAGAATCATCCATGCATTTGATTTTGCACAGGACAAAAGGAGTCAATGATCATCTTGTTTAATGGTTGAAGAAATACAAAGCATGACAGCCTCAGAGATCTAAGAAAAGCCCTGTGTCAGAGAAATGTTTTTTTCAGTTTTTGAGTAGTAGGCATAAAATTTTTTTTCTCTGTTTTTGGTATTACCATGTGTTTGGACACTGCTGAAGAAGCTGTTTGGTATGTTCTGAAATGCACAGCTGTTTATGCAAGGCACCATAATGCAATGGATTTTTTTGCAAAACTGAAGTTCTGCCATCTCATTTATAATAGGAATCCTGTATATTCTGTGTGCAATGCATACAGGCTGTCTGTGTTTACAGAATGCTCTAAGAGATTCCAGTGTTTACTCTCTTGGCAGTACACTGCTCTGTCACTTGGTGTCAGCTCAGGACCCATCTTGTGAACTTGTGACAATTTTATCTGTAATACTTCAGTTGGCAAGAAGTCTTGCTGGGCCACATTATGATTCCCTTGTGTGTCACCTTGTCATCTTAGAGTACCACATAATAATGCAGCTCTCCATGTTCTTTTCCCCTGACAGCTGAAAATGCCTTTCATCTCAAACATGACTTCTGCAGCACAAATGGTCAGTTTAGTAAAAAAACAGTTTGCATTTCCTTCAACAACTATTTCGTTTTCATTACTTTAGAAATTATTTTTTGATTAGACTAGGGAAAATAACCTGAATAACACTCAGTGGTAAAATGTTTAAACCATTTCTATAGAGAACCGTATTTTAAGTAGATTCACCTATATATATTTGACTGTGCTAAAACAGTCTTGTTCAGTAATACAAGCTGTTATGCACTGCTTACAAAAAAAGAAATGCAGGTTCTCTAAGCTTTGGAGGCATCTCCAGGTGTCTGTGTACTTGTGTATAGGCTATGGACTGTGCTTCTAGACTCCTTGTGTACAAGAGGGAAGGGGAAAAGGGATAGTGGTACAGTACAAATGACTGTGTAGTGTGACCTAGTGTGAAATCAGGGGCTTGAAACAATGCTGCATATTCTCATGCACAATAACTATTATCATGAGCAAGGATTTGCTGGATCAAAATTAAAAACTTCAGGTGTAGCTTTGTAGCTGGGGAAGAATAATCTCTGTTATTCCCAATCCTAAATATGTTAATAGTGTGGTTTGGTTTGGGGTTTTTTTGTGTCAACATACAAAGATGCCAGTGCGTAATTTGCGAGTAATACATAGCAGATGGTCTTGGTCTTTTAAATTGCTTGAGGCTGGCACATCATTGTATTTTTATACATGAATTGGTAGCTAGGGAGAAAGGAGGCCCATTTTTTTAAGAAATGCATCTTCAGACAAAACCAAGTTACATTTAACATAGCTGCTTGAAAGCCAGTGACATATGAAACAAAAGACAGCAATAATAGATTATTTATGCACGTGTTTTTGGTGGAAAAGAGAGAAGGAAACAGTTTTGGAATTGTTTTTCATTTGCAGGTTTCTTTAGCTCAAAAGAAAGGAAAATGAGGGATGATTTTAGAAGAACCTTTGTACTTACCTGTAAAAGATTTATTGAAGATGAGCAGACAGAAAATACTCATCAAGATAAACAGTTTTTTAGAGAAACATCTCATTGCATGATTGTATACTGAAGAGCCACTAATTAATTTATTGGGGGTTTTTTGCATACCACATAAATAAGTGTAGTCCCAGGTACCAATAACACTGTCTATTATGTTACCTTCTCTGTCCTAGATACAGGTTCTAGGAAAGCAATTTTTGTAGTTTCCCAACTGAGAATTAGGACAGAGGTAGGGAAGAGCACAGTGTCTTCTGTTCTCTCCCCTGCTGTGATCAGAAAGAAATCACTCTAAGTGTTGGCCTGTCCAGTGTGTGAATCTAGTCTATTGAGGTACAGAAGATATCTATAAGAGGAGGATGTATCTTTGACATCAAATTCCTAATCTGTAGTCAGGAATCACCAGGACTAGTCTGACACAAAATAGCCACTGGATCAGGAAAATAAACAAAAAAAAATTATCGAGAACAAAAGTTCACCAAAGTCAACCTTAAGTTTTAGCTTTTTACATGATTTGATCACTTCTTAGTCCCAAAGACTCATTCTTCTAACTCAATTGCTAGAGAAAATATTTTTTTAAAGTTCATGTTTCTGTATTTCAGTTCAAATTCTGCAATGCTATCAGTGATAGTTGGGTTATATGCTGGTTTTTGAACACCACAAAATAGTTATGTCCGAACACATACTTCTACATTCTGTTAAGGTTAAGAAGATATATATATATGTATGTAGTTCCAATAGTTATGCTGTTACATTACAGTTACACTGTTACTGAGCCCACTTTGGCTCAGTGCACACATTCTTGCAACAGAAGGTATTTGAGAGCCACCATGGAGGTTTGGTTCTTCACAGGAGGTGAGCTACATCCTCCCCACTTTTTATATTGTGAGGTTAGCATTAACACGGAATCGTGTACTTCATAGGTGCACAGATGAAAATACATTCTCACAGGTACACCAAGTATCTAAATAAACACCGCCCTTCTAAAAAATACCTGCCAGTCTGTATCTTGGGAGGTGCAGTTATTTCACAAAATAAACCATGCACAAGCTGTTGCCTGTTCAGCCCTAATCTGAATTGGGTGACTCAGGAAGTGATTGTTGTGATTAACAGAGTTCTCGCTTTCCCAGAGTTCAGAGAGAATGCAGCATGGTACAGTGTGTACTTTCCTCAAATACACAGGTAATGAACCCTGAAGGAGGAAGAAAATATAAGCAGATATTCAATGGTTAGGTATGCTCATAACAGTACCAATTTTGTCAAATTGTATGGTAGCTTTGTTCCCTGCATTACTGTGTACTTGACATTGAGAGGAAATAAAACATAATTTACTTGTTGCCCGAGGCAAATTCATCTAAGCAGTATATCAAGTAAAAATTCAGTACAATATTGCCATTGTTGTTCATGTGTTTTAAATGTGGTGAAGTATACTCACCCCTCAGAGTTCCTTTGTGACAGGCAAAGTCATTTCAACAATTTCTTTGAAGCCAATGATGTACCATAAACAACCATTTTAACAGGTGTGAGAATTAGGAACATGAAACGTTTTCCCATTTTGTTGGAGCTTTTTGATTTAATATTTACTTATATTCAGCATATGGATTTTCCTTTTTTTGTGCCCAGGAGGGGAAAAAGGTTTTCGCAGTAACTAATGATCCCTCTTTTTTGTAAGTCTAGTGAAATTGATGTTTTCTTTAACCTGAAGTAGTGACAAGGGTAGATATTGACAATAGATACTGGAAAATAGGACTATGAAAAAGGTAGAAATATGAAGGACAGTAGGAGCAGTGATCAAAAAAGATTAGCTGT
This sequence comes from Manacus vitellinus, assembly GCF_001715985.3. Lineage (NCBI taxonomy): Eukaryota > Metazoa > Chordata > Aves > Passeriformes > Pipridae > Manacus > Manacus vitellinus. The sequence continues at coordinate 5,065,095 of NW_021940565.1, forward strand.
CTCTTTCAGTTTTAATCATAACTCAAAGAGCTAGATTCTTGGGAATAATAAAAGATGTACAGGGAACCTTCTGCTAAGAATACTGTGTGTACCCAAGAAGGCTGCAGGAAAATAGGGAGGCAGATGAACTGATTTGTTTTGGGGAAATAAGCCTTCTGAAGCTCAAGACTTAGTGAGGAAGCTGGAATATTGTGAACATGGGGGTAAATCTGAGAAAACAAATAATTTTATAAAGTTAGAAAGTAGTTTTCTTGTAGCCTCTGTCAGGGGTAGGACATGTTTTCCTAGTAATGAGGAATATCGTTACAACCAGAAGAGTAATGTTCAGTTTTCAGTTCTGTAGAAATAAAGCCACAAACTCAATTTCCTTTATATCCACACACAGAAAATGACAAAACAAGATAAGGTTGTCCAGTCACATTAAAGTTGGCTGCTCTAAATGTTCTTAACTCCTCGACTTTCCTTTGGTCCTTTTACCACCTCTGGTGAGATTCATTTATTTCACCAAATATGCTAGCCTGCTCTCTTCCTTTCTATGTCATAGCTGCTTTCAACCAAATTCAACAGAAGATTCATGAGAGGATAACTATTGTAATGTCTGTATTAGACAGCGTCCAGTTTGAAAGCAGCAGCTGAAAAACTGAAGCAGACTTAACAAGATGCAGTTAGTTAAAAATGCTGTGCCTTTTCTCCTGACAAAGCTTGACAGCTGATTAAATGTTGCAGTCCTTTCCACAGGAAGCTCTGAGTCAGGCTAGAATTGAGAAAAGTCTTCAAAGCAGTCAGAATTTCAGAACTGTGCTTTGCAAATGGGAGGTGCTGGGTTTGAAATCCAAAAAGGGGAAAAAAAGAAAAGGGAAATGAATACATAACACAGATTCCAGATAAGTTTCAGCACAGGAAGGCAACTCTGGCAGGCAAGAGATGTTCTTCCTGACTCATCCTTTAGTCTACATGTGGTTGCTGCCTTGCATTGTGAAGTAGTGAAGTTTTTCTACCTTGTGAGAAAGATCCTTTTAAGGAAGTTGGTCCACTTAAAGTTCATTGCCTAAATGACACCTAATAATAGACATGAAAGGTGAGCTCTTTTTTCTACTTGCAGTATCTGGAGCATTTTTCACTATGACTTAGTGAGGTACAAGAAAACAATGTAGAAACCAAGGTAAAGATGCATTTTTCTCCAACTGATTAATGTTTTTAAATGGTGCAATGAAAAGTAAATGAGGAATCCACTGATAAAAATTGAGGGGCAAAAGTGCTTAGTGATATTCTTATAAAAAGAGCAAGGATGTCAGCACTATCATGAAGTTATTGAAAAAAAATGCTACCATTAACATCACAGAGTGTGGGAAAACATGTAGAGATAGCACCCAGGTATATGATCAGAATCTTAGACATTTGGAGAGAAATACCCCATGGTGGCATCAGGTTGATAATTCATTTTTTATTCATCAAAGACAATTCATTTTTCTCTTGCACGAGAAAGTAAGACCTATTAGTATTGGAAAAACTAGGGATTATTGAAGTAATGAGAAAAAAATCCTCCTTTTAATCAGAAAATCCTCATTCCTATAAGAAAAAATCCTTAATGCTGCACAGATTATAATACCTTTATCTCCGTTATCTTCATTGCTGGATTAGATGGAACTTTTTGTGGTCACTGATTTTGGCTCTTAAGTCTCAGAGACAAAAGTTCTTCAAATGATTAGGAACAAAAAATGAGTGGGAATTACTTCCTCCCCCCCTTTAAAATAATAATAAAGAAATAATTCTGTAAAATACTAATTTCTCGAATAGTTTTTATGTAGTTCAAAACTGGAAATATTTTTATGGGATTTACTCGTATTGTAAATTCTTTATTTTCTTTGTGATTTTAAAATTCCAGGATATTCCTGAGAAGCAAAAGCCGACGTCTTGATAAAAAAAAGCACTTCTGTGACCCAGAAATGAGGACATTGAAGAATGTCTAAGATTTAACAGGATTAGACAAGATGCTCTGCTGGTGGACTTGCAGTAGGAATGATTCTGCTTTGCTGAAGCACAGAACTTTGTACTCAGGACTCCACAGCAGCAAATTTCAGTAGCATCTAGAGTGTTACAGCCCTGCAAGTAACTGAAGGGTAATGCTGTTGCTAAGTAAAGGTTGCTTTTTGGAGAAAGGTTTCCCTGTGGGTTTAGGGGTAGCAAAGAAGAGAGACAGAAATTGCTCTAGGCAAATTCCAGGAAGTTGTCAGAAAGGTTTTGGAAGAGTGTGGAGAAGTGTCTGTATAGCCTTCAGGATACTGCAACCATAGGGACAGATGGGGCTGCAGAAGGAATTGATGTTGTTCCCTATGCAGTGGATAAAGGCAGATAGTCCAGTTTTCTTTTAAATTTTCAAGACAGAGGCGGGAGGGAGATGGGACTTGCAGGATGTCTTGCTAACAGTAGGATATATTGCACTGTAAAAAGTGCACTCAAAACAGATGACTACCTTGCATGAAGCTGGGAGCAGAAGAGAGGTTTCCAGTAGGCTTCCTTTAAAGGAAGGAACTTTTTAGAGCTGAATTTTGAATAAATCTTTATATATTTGGGATTGAAGTCAGTAGTATAAGACAACATCTGACCAGAAAACTACGACAAAACAACTTAGATATCCATCAATGACAGAATGATTCTTTTTCATTCTAAAGCAAACCTGTGTTCACCATAATTCAATTTGCTGCAATTTTAGTAATGAAAAATAGAAGTGTTTTATGGTGAGTCTTAAGATTTTGCTGGCTGCATTGTCTGTGTGTCGGCATAATCAGATAGAATAGTTATTGAATGTGCCTAAACAGATGGAACATTAAAATAAGTATGAGATTTAGTTGTACAGTATGCTAGAAAAGAGGACTCAAAGGGGCATAAAACCAGATGAGACTGTAGGGTGTTCTGTATGGGGCTGAACTTCTTTCTTGTACTGTTATCTCTGTAATCCTTTAGAGGATTTTGAGTGAGATATATATCCAGTACTTTAACAGCTTAAAAATAGGTTCTTTCTTTTTTCTTTTTTTTTTTTAAAAGACTGATTTTGTTAGAGATGAATCTATCTCTGTTTTCTAGTAGCTTTCTGCTACACTCCAGGACTGAGTGCTTGCCTTCTCTAAGTTCTCCCAAAATATATTGTATTTAAAAACTTAAAATCCTGTAGCTTTGTTGAAGTGGATTACACTGGTGTTGGTAGAAGCTCTATGCAGCCTGTCCAATCACAGGTGTTTCATTTTTGCTCATCTGTCTTGCTTGCTTTAATATCTATGGCTGTCACACAGCACTGTGCTCAGAAGCAATTATGTTTTGAAGAGCTAGAGAGGGAAATTCAGTAACTTTTCTTGTTCTTACAAATTGCCACTGGCATACAAGCCGTGTGAATGCATCATTTCTGCAGGTAGGACAACCTGAAAACAAAGATTAAAGTGCAAGTTTGAAGAAATAAAGGTTCACTAGGAAAAAAAAAAGATAGCAAGATCAAAAGAATATATCCTTATCTGCCTTTTTTTGGTTAATATTGGGATCAGCTGGAAAAGACAAACTTGTTGAATATGGAGATTATCAAGAATTTAATGTAGTGCTTAATTCATGATTCAAAACTAAGCAATAGTAAGTGCACCATCTGGATAGCTAGTGATTATGATCTTTTCTGAATTCTGTGACATGCTTCCCAGAGTATATTTTTCTCACTTATGCCCCTGTGTCAGTCAGTGTAAAAGTTGACCGGTCATGTGATTGGTGAGGACAACTATAGCTAATGCTGCTTGCTTGCAGGAAACTTGTGAGGATGTGTGTCTTCCATGTATTGTTAACATTTCAGTATGTACCACTCTAGGTTTTTTTCAAGATATTCCAAAAACTATTGAAAAATTGAGAAGATAACTGGACATTGTATGAATCTCTTGTTGAAAGTTCTGGAAATGAGCCATGATGACTGTGTTATGTTCACTTAGTTCAATTGCAGTGATCTCTCTAGTCTTCCAGGGGGAGATAATATCACAGAGAGCACACCATGCAGAGCATGATAAGTCCTGACATATTTTTCTTGGCTGTAGGCAGGTTAAAATTGGTCTCTAACAGCAATGAGAAACAATGTAAGCAGGATACTGCCACTCTGCATAGATAGGAAATGCTATACCACAGATGTATGATGAAAACGTGGAGTCTTTACCAGTGGCAATGTCTTTTTGCACGTTATATGTAACAGCATAAAATAGATCTGCAAAATGGGTTTTGTGACTTTTGGATGCTGCATTCCTGGTTGTGTCATTCACATTTAAAACTTTCCTAGAAACTCAACCATGATCATGCAAATAAATTGGATTTGTTGGAACCATGGGTAGAAATTAGCATGAGTAATTAGACTGAAGGATTGTCTGAAAGCATAGCTTTTACTTTATTTTTTGCATGGAGAATTATGTTCAGAGTTGACCTGTGTAAGCCACTACATCTGACAGAATTATTTTGGAAGTCTATCGCTTTTAATTTTCCCTTATCTTTATTCATGGACTGTTTGTGGGGTGTTTTGCTTGCTGTGCAAAGACTAAGATTTACTCATATACAGATTATTTATTGCACATCACCTGCGCACTTGGGATTCTGTTGATCTCTGCTGGTTACTTGGTTGTGTGTATTACAAATGAAAATTTCATTCTCTACATACAGTTGTCAATACTTTTTTTTTCTAGTGTAGTGTATCAGTCTAGTAATTCAGGGATTTATGCATTTGAGGATTAAAGAGAAACTAATAGAGAGAAAGGTCTGACAGGTTGTGCAATTTTAGTTGTTAGGAAAGGAGTTTGCTGTCATTTCAGACTATTAATTAATTCAAGTGCCAGCTCCTAAGGCACTCAGATTGTTGTTTGGCTCTGAAAGGTTATGAAAGAATAAAGGACTCTTTCTATCTACCAACTGTAATTTTCTAAGTTTCAACTAAACAAACTTGGTGAAACGTTTGATGTATCTTTTTATTGTGTGGAAAGATCACACATGACTAATGATGGAAGGACAGGAGTGATTAAATTGCAGTTTAAAAAAGTAATTAAAGTGGGGAATTTTTCAAGCCTACTGGCATTTTACTGCTGCCTACAGAAGCAGAAAAGGTGTATTTGTCACGAACATATAATTTTTACATGAGAGATTAAATCTGTATTCCCATGGCCTATGTCCGATTTTGCTAATATATTTTCACACTGAAGCAGAAAAATTTGGTAACTGTATCTCTTTAAGATGTATTTTTGGCTGAAACCTATGCATATATTTCAAATACGGTGTTGGAGGCTTCCTTTTTTCTTGTTTCTTTTTTTCTTTTTTTGATGGTATTTACCACTATCTGGAGTAGTAAATCCTTAACCACCAATTCTTTCAATAAGTGAATACACCAAATTTGAAACATGAGAGTGTTTGTAGTACTTTCAGCTACCATAATAATCTACAAGACAGTATTTTATTTTTCAGCAGTAAGTCTTGTCTGAAATTGGTAAATATTTATGTATTTATGAACTTCAACAAAAAGTTATACAAAGCCACAAAGAGTTAAGAGTGTTGTTGAATGAGATCTGATTAGGTACCAGATTGTATATATATGTACATGTTCTGAAGTGTGCCACACTTCAGTGAAAATTCAGAATTAATGTATGAAAGCCTGAAATACCGTAGCATTTTATAGGTAGAAGTAGAATGAAATATCATCAGATGTGATCCTTTCTGTTTGGGCTGAAAAAATTAAAGTGGTTGGCTAATTGTACAAAATAGATGCTGACTGAGAATGTCAGCCTTGTGTGTGAGGTTTAAACTCTTCAGTCATTTTTATAGCCTGTGTACTTGGCCTTCCAGGCCTCTGTAAAGACTAGCTAAATCAAAGCCAGACTGAATGAAGTCTCTGGAAATATTCTTCTCTTTCTACCTTTCCAGACTAATAGATAGTTTTACAGGCAAGCTTTCCCTCCTCACCCCCCCCTCCTTGAGAGGCATTGTTCAAACCTGTGTGGATGACCTAGCTTTTCCAGTTGAAACTGGCTGTCTTTGTGTTTGCTCCAAACCACTTCACAGCTAGCCTGAGACTTCCACTACTTTGAATGATCTTTATACTAGTTCCAAAGATAACCTCTTTGCCTTTAACGTGAAAAGACCTGTCAAAGTCTTTCAAAATAGTAAGTACTCTCATAATCCCTAGTATGGATTTCCCTCAACCTATAAGCCTGTGAGGAGATTGCAAGTTGCCATGTTTTAATGAAAACGAGAATTAGATGCAGGGGTGGAGGCTGTCAGCAGAGGTGGCAATAGTGTGTTAGTGTGACTAAGCATACTAGGGGTATGCTTGGATGTGTATATATATACACACATGTATGTATTTGTGTGTGTATATATATGTGTATATATACACTTTTTTTTTTTAATAAATATATGTATGAATGACTACAGGATCTCCATTTTTTTGTTTACATGCTCTTGTGTTCCTTCTTTCCCACACGGTAACCTCTCCTCCTTGTGATCAGGTGGCCTTACTTACGTTCAGAATTCAAAACTATCCCAGACAATTCCTCCTGGGCAGCTGCAGAGCAGCCAACGGGAGAAGTGCACTGTACACACTTGGGGAGAATGACAAAGGTGGCTGAGTCACAGCAAAGTAAGAGGAAAGGAAGCCTTCCATCACATATACTGTGCAGCTATATTCAGGGATGGCTTCACCCTTTACCTTTTCATTTGTTTGTGTAGCTACATTGTGTTTCTTTGCCAAATCTGCACTTAACTATTAGTGTGTCTAATTCTCAACTCTGTTTTGATAGATCAAATTTCTGTCAGTCATGATATGATTATATCATTATCTCTACATAAACTTGCACTTAACAACTAATAATCCTAACTAGTAAATATTTTAAATGAGTGGACATATTGTCTTTGATTTTGTTTTCTTTTTTTCTCAACAACATTTATATATAGCTTTCCTGTGAATCAGATCATTCTCATCTCTGAACACACCTGCAATTTCTTTATTGATAACCAGCTTACGTTTTCTGTGCTTACATTTCTGCAGAAACAAAAATCCAAATAGAGGAAAAAAAAAGGAAGTAACTTGGCAAGTTGCAGATACACTAGATTTGGAAAATGTGCCTAGCAAGCATTCAACCACTGTACTTCTTTTGCTACCAAGTATATTCTGAATCCCCTCATGACTGTATTTTGTGTCAGCAATATGACTTTTCTTGAAAGAACTACAACAACCTAATTGTCAGTTCCTCGTGTCACTGTTCATCTAGGTATGCAACATGATATGTAAACATCACTTAACCCACCATCTAGGTATGCAAACATGGCTTGAGGCCAAGAATATAGGCAAGTTAGACAGCAGAAGTAGCAGGATTGGGTTCATGGGATAAATATGTTACCCTAAAATTTGTCCAGATTCTTCACTGAACTGCTCTGACACCAACTGAATTTGGGGCAGCAGCCAAAACTAATTGAAGCAACGTGACACACTGAAAAACTAAGATAACCCTGTGATGCCAAAACACATAGATCAGGTTTCTTCAAATGGTGGTGTTCTGATTGTGTGCAAACTGCCATTACATTTTACCAGTCATTTCTGTCATAATTCTGAGCTGCACTTTTCTTTTGGTGTTGTCCTGATCCCTGAGGAAAATGCTGCAGTGCTGAGGAGAAAAGGCTGCACAAAATGTAAAAGTGTGTTGATAAAGGGTGACATGAGACAGGAATAAATCTTAGTAAAATTACTCCATGGGTCTTTGTAAAAGTGATCTTAATAGGCTGATTTAAATGAAATGTGAACCATTTGAAATGCCTGCATGAAGTAACTAATGGATTCAATTGGTTGCACACTTAGGGTGAATAGTGAAGTAAGTTTAATTTGCTGTTTTCTGTTAGATGTCTTGGAATGATCTGTGTAAAGATCTGAGTAGAGACAAACTAACACTAAGAGGTAGTCCAGAGCATGTACTGAATTAATGAAATAAGCAGAATTTAGTAAATGGAATATTTCTTCTGCTATTAGATAGAGCTGACAGTTATTGGAATCACACAGTAAAGCTATTCAGTTGGAAAAAAAATCATAAATAGTCTGCTGTTGCCTCTAGCATTTTTTGCACTGGATTGAAATGGTTCTTCAGAAAATTATAAAATATATTAATGCATAGAAATGACCACACACAGAAACTATTTTTCTTGGCATGCTGTTTATAGCCTGAGCAAAAAAGTAAATAATGAGTTTGGTGAGCTAAGTGACATCTATACTTTAAATATTGCTGTTTCTGTGGGTTTTTTTCCATCTGCCACGTTCCTTTGTCACTTAAGAGAAACTAGAAAGGAATATTAATTAGGGGCACAGTGAATATTTGATGTACGCTGTTTTTTTCTTTTTAAGCCAGCTTCATAGGTTTTTCCTTCAGATGTGATACTTTCTCACAATGGCTTATATTGTTCATTATGACTAAATAAATATGTATTTTTTGACAGTACTTGCCTTAAAACCATGACATATACTGTCCTAATGAGCCTCATAAGCCTTCTTCCTTTTGTTGGAAGATATTTTATCCCCTGATGAATACTTGAATGATCTTTAAGAAACAAACAAACAAACAACAAAGAAACAAAACGATCACAAACCAAAGCAAAACAAAACCAAGAAAAACATATCTGGAAAACATAAGAAATTGAGTAATGACAAAAAAGGGCAACACACTTGGATGAGAGTAATCAACTTCACAGACACAGGATGGGGAAGAACAACCTGGGTAGCTTTTGGGCTTGATTTAACCTCTGTGAAGGTTTTTTCCTCTCCTTTTATTAAGAAAATTCTACAACACTGTAGCATCTATCACAATGAAAAGGAGGATAACAATTCTCATAATGTGATAGCTAAATTTTGTGTTAATGTTTTCATTACAAAAGCCTTTTGAGAGTTTTATTCAGCCATGAAAGTGTTATGGTACTCTTACATGCTCTCAGCCTTAGGAGTATTTAAAAAAAAAATCTGTTTAGCAGCATTACCTGTTATTTTTTTCAAAAAAGCAACAACAATAATCAGAAGCTCCATTGTAGTATGCACTCAGTGATCTCACGACATCACTGTGTTAAAAGTTTTAATATTTTGTGAAATAAGATACTGCTTGGAAAAATGGGTGTAATGCAATTATGTATTTGTATGTTCCCGTAGACAAGAGGGGTTTTTTGTGCACACTGACTGCTATATGAGAATTGTAGCATGACAGAGTGGGAGGGAAGCTGCTATGCCTGTCTGCTAGATATGCTGAAATACAAAACTGGACTGCTGGTGGTCTTATTCTCCTTAACCTGGGCATTGTTAAATGAAAATGGGTCTAAAAATGGGTTTGAGCATTTGGGCCTTCTAATTTTGATAGTTGTGAAGTTGTTTCTTTGCTTTTCTTGCTCTGACTTGTGATATGTACTAAAACAAAATCCACAGCTCTTGTTCTGGTGGAATTCAAATATCATTTTTAAATCTACTGCACTTGTGTAGTGGCTCTTCTGTTTAAAAGGGAGATTTTTTTAAAAGCAAAATAAGATTTCTTGCCTATGTTCAATTACCTTTTTTAACCTGAAAATGGAGCTTTGGGATGAACCTAAGGTTAGAGGTAACAAATGATCTGAGATGGTAGGTGCAGTTGAACCTTGTACAATGGAGCTTCGCAGTTCCCAAAACCTCATCTTCTCAACACAAGGAAATTCAAATGGTTGGTAGAGTTTGAAAAAAAAAAAAAATTCTCAGTATTTTCATTAGCTTGCAAAAGTAAATTTACAAAAGTACTAGATATGTCACAAAAGCTTGTTTTGAATAGTGCACAGAAATATTTCTTCATAGATTTGAATTTAGTCTTGGAGAATTTTTTATGTCAAAGACCATATCTAGTACTTTTTATCACTGTAGTGTGTGCTGGGCAACTACAGAATGTTTTAAGCTGTTATATGCAGTGTATAATATCTTATTCTGACAAAAATAATTCTACTGTTCAAAAAAAGCGCAGGAAAGGTAAGTGAATGGTCCTGCTGATAAGATTAAATTGACAAAGTAAGAAACTCAATAATTTAAATAGATGGTTTATCCTTCAGTAGAAGGATATTCATAAGCTTATAGTACAGTGTCATTCTGTAATGTGCACAGGGTATGCTACAAAAACCCAACAATACTCCCTGGACGAAAGTAATACTTCTTGAATGATAATCCAGGAAATCATTTAAGATCTGGGATGCTTTGAGCTGAGGTTTTAAAGTATTACGGTTACTGGTATTTCATATTGCAATTTTTATGTATTTTCTACCTGTAGACAGAAAGCTGTTTGACTAAGGCTGTTGGAATAAATTTGGAAATCCTCAGGTGACATTAAAAGTCACCATGAAGACCTAAATAAACACAGCCTGATTTTCTGTTACTTATATGAATAGGAGCTTTGATTTTCATCATAGGTGAGACCCAAGTTCTTTCACTTAAGTGTTTGTCAATATGTGTAGTTTCTGATCTATAAATTTGCAAGAACTTTGGTAGAGGCAAGTGATGCTGTGGGGAAAAACTGAGCAGAAACCAACCTTGCTTTGTCTGCTGTGGATCACTGTTTTATTGCAGTGCCTAATGATGAAGTGAGACTGTTTTGTAGGATCTGATGGGGTCTTTTTTTTCTTTGTTATCACACAGTAGGTTACTGTGACACTCCTCAGTGAGACTGAGGGCTTGTGTTGGACACTGTATTTTGAAAGGTCTGATCCATGAATTGTCCATCCTTGCAAGACAACAGCACTGAGTGAAAGCAAAATGTTCTGAGACTGATTTGTAAATCAAACAGGAGCAGCCTTAGGTGGAACTGCTGTTCAAGTGCTCCACCAGCCCTAGCGAGAATAAACAGTTCAGGGTAGAACCGACTCTTCAGGACAAACTTGCAAGCTTTCTCTTTTATTGGGCAATTTAGTTTTGTTTTGTTTGTTTTGGTTTTGGTTGGGAGTTTTTGTTTGTTTGTTTGTTTTCTCTGGTAGCCATTGTTAATGCTCTGTTGCAGTTCCATATCATACTTTTCACTTAAACAAATGCTAATTAGTCATTTGTCAACTGTGTCGCTACTCATTCTGCCATGGTGCTGTAATTTGTCGGCATATGAACCTTGGATAGAGCTGTCATTACTCTGGGCAAAATAGCTTCTTATCCTGTGTATCTTCAGAGCACTGTCCTTAATTTTAAATGTAACCTTGTCCTTGTGGAATGAAGATACTGCTTTTCTAATTAATTGGCAAACTGGCTACCTTGTATAATAGGCAGTATGTTCTTAAGTATTTTGTTTAATTGGTACTAAAGTAAATAGACAGGGTAAGATAGGAAGAAAATGTTGTTTACAAGTAGCACTACATTTGAAACTATTGAAAATAGAAGAAGTTAAAGTACAGGCATTTGTTTTCAAGGTAGAAAAAAACCTGTGTAAAACTGTATTAGTAGCTATGAAAATCTGAAAATTTCTTTAGGATAATGAATTAATATTCATTTTTCAGAATTTGAAACAAATGCTGGGGAGAAAAGTAACACATACATTTTGCTAACCAGCCAGAAGTCGGTTTGGTCATCAGACTTCAAAGCAACCATTCCAAGGTTATCAGTTCCTTATCCTTGGCTCCATTTTTTCTCATTGTGACGAGTGTCATTAGATCTCCCTCCCATCCCTCTGCTCTACAGTGGCCCCATAACAATGATGTTCCAAATTGAGGATGATACTGAGAGGAATTATTAGCCAGGGTTCATTCATGTAGCCCTTTGAACATATGGAGCTTTATTTACATTAATATAACTCTTCCAACTGGTCTCAGCCCAGTTCTCAGTGGACAGGTGTCTGCAGTCTGTAAATGGCAGTGCTTAGAGATGGTGCTTAATAAACCATAACGATAGTGTCAGCAAGACCTTATTTAAAACAGCAGGTCTGTTGATCAGTTCATAGAAACTCAGATGCATACATATGATTGTGCTTGAACTAGATTTTTTTTTATTTTTTTTTTTTGTTTGTTTCCATTTAGGTTTTTCTCATGCCACTGCACTAGTTTTCGATTTAACCTTTTACATGGCAGCTTCTTTGCATTTTCAGAACTTAAAAATGTTAAATTCTTTAGTGTGTGAACCTTTAAGATCCCTGTTTTTGTGGCAAGTGTGAAAGATATCTTTTAAAATTATGTCTTTCCTTGAAGTAAAATTGATTATATACTCCTCCCTCGTCATACACAAACATTAAAATGCACCATAACCTAATTTATGTGATCCCTTGTTTACTGCCTTTAACAGATTGATGGAGGGGAAAAAAGCACAGGCACAATAACTTCAAAGGTTTTGTGCATACACTTCTTCCCACTGCAGTAGACCTCTGTGTAAGTTAGCAGTGTACACTTGCAATTTTTTAACATGATGGTCTCTTCTGCCCCTATATAATTAAATACCTCCATTGCTTTTAGCTGCTCTACATACGGCTCTACTCAGCTCCAGAGTGGACTAGATATCAGTTGCCTAGGATGGCAAAGAGAGATGAAGAATATACCTAGGCAGAATAAGGAATGTCTAGGCATTCAGTGCCCTGGCATGATTTAGTGCATGTTTGACTTGAACTACACCAGTTTCATCTGAAAAAGTGGCTGTAGGTTTGTAAGTTCTGATATTTATTTTTGCCTGTAATAATGTGATTTACTATAGTGTCCCCAAATAGCTGCTGGGAGTGTACAGTGCATTGTGCATCATTTTATTGTGTGTGTTTTCAGAAGTACATCTAAGTATTAGTCTGTGACTGATGTCCTTTACAAACAAAAATAGTTTTCTAATATTTAAAGACTATCTGAAAGTTACCTGGGAAGTATTTAGGACTATTGCTATTATTGTCTAGGACTCTCAATTTAATTGTTCTGTAGTTTTCCTACTTCAGAAACTGAAGTGACTCATACCTTTACATAAATTTTCTTATTAAAATCAGGGACACTTTTAACAGTAGTAATTTTAGTGTGTAGAGTAGTCAGGTGTATGATTAAATATTTAGAAGATGAAATATTGCAATGTAAAAAAGCTTGTATAGGAAGGGTTGAAACGATGAGTTTTCCAAATAAAAGGCATAATTTTAAAATCCTTTATTTCATCCCCAGAAGCAGAATTCTTCCCTGAAAGCATTATCTAGACTCATGTTGAGTCTCCAGTTTTGGTGTTAGGTATTTGCTTTTAAGCAGTGCTTTGAAAGTTTGCCCCCTTAGAGTGAAATTGGAAAAAAAACAGGCTTTGTACTGATCAGAAAACCACTGAGGAAGTCTTCACATTTTCATACTTTTATTCTGAAATGCACTCTAAACCCAGCAGGATGGCATCTGTTTCCAGCCAAATTTTCAGAGACATGCACAGTCACCTGAAGTTGACACCTAAAAGCAAGTTCATTCTTTGAAGGGACTGTAGAAAAGTTACTCTCTTAAGGAATATGTTTGGAACTTCTCTATGAAGTATGAGAGATCAGTTGAACTCCAGTTTTCATGTCTTATGTCTATATACTTTTGAAAAGGAAAAAAAAAAAGGTTTGAGATGGAGAGAAAGGAAATGTACAGCTATATGTTTAAATTTAGAGCCTAATGTTTAAAACCATCCCCGGAGAGAGATGTTGCAGGACTCTGCCCCACCCCACCTCATGGTATGTTTTATTTAGTGATGGTTAATGTGAAATAAATCTGAAAAATTACAATCAGAGGAACCAAAACACAGTGTTCGGTTTCTTGTTCTAGTAGAAAAAATAATTTGGTTCATTTTTATGGCCTTTTTTTCCCCCCCAAACTGTATTCAACTTGTGGAAGCAGAAATCTTGATAATACAGAAATTTATATTCAGTATGTATGATTTAAAATCCAGAGAAGGGTCTTTTCATTTAACTTCTGCTGATTGCTTTTGATCTGGTGCTACTCTTAGAAAACACTGAAATTAATCAGGATTATATATTGGCAGCATTGAATTTGATAGGATTAGACTGGTAATCCTAAAACATAAACTGCCTGGTAAGAGATACAGTATAATGTACAAATTCTCAGCTGAGGGTGACTATATCAGTCCAACCACAGCAGCACAGAGCATAACAACATAAATTAGCTCATAATGAGTTTCGTGTTGCCCTGGCCAGTTTATTGTCAGTGCCTGAAGTAAGTAATTGAAAATGTACTTTCAGTTAAAGCTTCTCTACAGTATTCTTCAGTCATGCTGATATTTATAGGATAGACGAACCTGAATTTTATTAAAAATGCATTTTAAAATACTCTCCCCAAAACACTTTGTGAGTGTGCTGTTCAGTTCTGTGCCATTTCTGTGATTCTGGGGGCTCAACAGTGTTATTTTCAGTAGTTGACACATAAACAGCTATGGAAAGTAGTTGTTAAAATACCCTGTCTCCCTCTTCTGCTCTCTCCACTCTCAAAATAAACTATTAAAGTCATTATGATTATGAAACATTTCATTTTATTCTTTTCAGTATTTGTTTCACTTGATATGTGATACTTGATATATGATATTCTCCTATTACACTCCTTTTAGGGGGAAAAAAAAAATCTCAGTTCTTGAACAGAATTTTTTTGCACCATTTGTCCTGTGTCTTTCCCTCCCCACCACTATTTTTGGCCCTGGTGGTTCCTCACAGTCTGTAACACTTGCAATTACTGTAACCGACAAAAATGTTTCCTTGGTAGCGAGGAGAAAGCATGTTTGCTGTTGCCACCACTGAAAAGTAATTACGTAGCTAAATCAGTGGAAATGAAAACTACAATGCAAAGAATTCAGAAAAATAAGCAGGACATTAACTATTTGGAACGTTAATTGCTTGGAAATGCCAGGTTTCGGCTCACAAAGGTACTCCCAGACTGTGATTGCAGTTTGATTTATAGCAGTGTAAATCAGGAGTAACTGTGATGTTGGAGTCAGTGGCATTACAGGAGTGTATAACAAATGTAACTTGCATGCATGCTTTGGATTATTCCCACTTTTGCCATTAGTCAAACAAGACTGTGAATCACACCAATAACACCAGGATTCTTCTCTGCAGCTGGGCCTTACAGCACTGTAGAAAGCAGCACCGACTGCCACAGCTGCAGTTTCTTCTACCTAATACCGAAGGTGAGAGCTAAAGTTCTTCCAAATTTTTGCTATTAGCGAGGTATGATCAGAAGAGTAAAGATGTAAAATTAAAGATACCAGAAAAGTATGATTTTGAAAGAAAACCACATTAGACATGAAGGAATAAATACTAAGGTGTTAAAAGTATCTGTTTGAAATGGCACCTGTTGGGAGCTTATGGCCTTTTAAGCTTTAAGGGCTTACAATGAGGATCAAGCACAGGGAATTGTAAGGGGGTAATGATTTAAATACTGTTAACATGAATGCTTGTACCAGGCTTAGTAACATGACATATATGGGAAGACTAAAGGATAAAAGTAACAAATGCACACACATAGCAGTTACGTAGAAAAATAGTTATCCAAAACTTGGGGAATTTTTCTTTTCTTTATAATTCCTGTTTTCAGTCTGTAGCTAAACCCAACTAAAATAGTACTTTTTCTCACTTTTCTCGCTGTGGTCATTGTCAGTGTTTCTTGTCTTGACAGACATTTCTGACTTGTGCTGGTTATTGTGTATACCATGACTCTGTGGTAATGTACAAGAGATTCCAGCTTGAATTAATGCAAATGATTTTGAGCTCTCACTGAATTTAGATATCCATACTGCTTTCCAGTCTTCGAACTCAAAATATCTTGTTCGTGGCAGTGAGAGGCATTTGAGTTTCTGTTCTGTTAAATATTTTGGCGATCGGAACAGATTCCATTGGTTCCTCTGTGTGGATTCACTGGATACATAAAGTTGTAAGTTACCACCACTTAGATAAAAAAGATGGGGGGAATAAAACAGTCAGAAACTGTGATATGTTTTCCTTTGAAGGTACCTGCGACTGAATTTTTATGCTTAAGTGCAACTTGGTTCTCATTAAAATCAGTAGCAATATTGAACTAATAATTAGCAGGATTGGAGTTCGGTTTTAGATGTTCAAACATGTTACCCTACAATTGCAAATAAAGTTATAACATGGAATTCAACAAAATGCAGCAAAAGCTGTTCCTTTAACCTCAGCCTGCTGGCAAAATTTGCCTTTAGGCTTAACCAGTTCCTGAAAGGGCTTATTCTGCCAGTTTATGAAGAGTGACTTTTTGACACTGGAGTAAAATTTTGTGCTCAGTCACTCGTGTCCAGTACTGTAGTAGTCATGCCTTCAAAAGCTTAACCTAATGAAATTTATGTTAGCAATTGAAAACCACAAAAATAGAAAAATGGCTCTCCTAGTATTTGTCTTGAGCAATATGAACGGGGAAAAAGAACCTTCCTATGTTAAATTTCCTTCAACTTTTTATCTTCTTGTATCTATCACACTCATTTCAGGAAGACAAATTAACTAATTCATATCACAAATTGCCATAAAGGGATAGCACTTGACCACAGAAATCAGAGAATTTTTCCAATTCATTATCTCCATAAACAACACTGTATGAAATATGCAATATTCAGGATATACTGAAAATATATCTAATGTGCCTGTCTTTAAATACACTCCATTTATCACAGTTTTCAAAAAGTCAGAGTGATATGAGTTTCATCTCAAGTTATTATTATCATCTAAAAGCTATTTATTAAAGTTCTTATCTATCATAGAGAGAAGAGAGACAGAAAAAAGGTTCTACAAAAGTGCTGGAATTCTAAAGCTGCTTGGGCTTCTAAGGTCATTTTATAAGTGTAATCATTCCCCTTATGCATCGTCTTTCACACATGTGAAATAATTTTTAGATAATTTTTCCTTCTCATTTTCCTGTAACTCGATTATCTTTGAATGTTTTATACATCTTCTGAATGGTAAAAATTGCCAATAATTTTAGATACTGCCATTTGTTTCATAATATTATCATACTCAATTTCATTTGGCATAGGACTTTTTAATTTTATTTTTTTTTTACTTTAAATAAAAGCCTAGAACATTTGATTTTTAAATTATGTTAATTCTGGAAGGTTACGGTATTTTATGGCTGTTTTAATGAAGGCTTAGAAAGTTGTCTTTAACATGCTTGTGAATTCACCTGGTAAGTGACTTAAACAGTAAGGATTTTCTTTTTGATATTTGGAATGGTTCCAAAACAAATCCATGCAATTTATGAATTAAAAATGCATTTTAACTGCAGAGCCTTATTGTACATGAAAATGGAGCCCAATTCTCCACTTGCTGTAGCTTTATCAAGAATTTAGAAAATCCTCACCACCTAAAATCACTGTGAATTTGTCCTAAAGATCTGCATTGGCAGCTCATCTGTCTAGCAGAAAGTAGTAATTTTTGCACAACCCTCAGGACAGAGTTTCCCTTGACAGGCCTGGTTGTGGAAGCAGCAAAGAAAGCAGCAGACATAAAAAGAAAATTCTGTTTGGCATGCTGTTTAAAAAAGAAAACTTTAAGATAGAAACCATAGCTGCAAATCTTAGTTGTCTACTAGCATAGTTCTGATTTGCTAAACCTATTAATTCTCAATCTGTAACAATATCAGATTGCCAAGAAAACTTCCTTCTTGCCTTTTGTTCTTTTGGTATCTCTGAGCCTGTGAAGATTGTGAAATGTGGGGGGGAATTTGCCCAGTTTCAAAACTTGCTTATTTTGAGAACACTTTGCAAAGTTTCTCTTATGCTTTAATTTCATAGAATGGAATCAGTTTCTCTCTGATGTGCTCTAATGCTGCCTACTGTGCCAAATGATACATTAAGGCTTTTCTTTTGGTTTACGTTTTGATCTTTGCCAAAGAACTAAATGTTTAATCTCTGCAAGAAGTAAGTAGGGGTTTGGCCTGTTCACAAGAATGCAATAAAGAAAGTCTGACAAGATGCATTTTCCACTTCTGGCAGCCCACAGCACTTTGTGCTGGGTTAGGAACTGGCTGGATGGTTGGGCCCAGAGAATGGTGGTGAATGGTGCTGCATCCAGTTGGCAGCCGATCACTAGTGGTGTCCCCCAAGGATCAGTGTTGGGCCCAGTCCTGTTTAATATCTTAATACTGATAATCTCAATGAGGGGATCGAGTCCACCAATAGCAAATTTGCAGATGACACCAAGCTGAGGGGGGCGTGTTGATCTGCTGGAAGGCAGAAGGGCTCTTCAGAGAGACCTGGACAGGCTGAAGATTTGGGCTGATTCCAACGGGATGAGGTTCAACAAGGCCAAGTGCCAGGTCCTGCACTTTGGCCACAACAACCCCCTGCAGCACCACAGCCTGGGGACAGAGTGGCTGGAGAGCAGCCAGGCAGAAAGGGACCTGGGAGTTTGGATTGACAGGAGGCTGAACATGAGCCAGCAGTGTGCCCAGGTGGCCAAGAAGGCCAATGGATCCTGGCCTGGATCAGGAACAGCGTGGCAGCAGGACCAGGGGAGTGATTCTTCCCCTGTACTCAGTGCTGGTGAGGCCACACCTGGAGTGCTGTGTCCAGTTCTGGGCCCCTCAGTTCAGGAAGGATATTGAGGTGCTGGAGCAGGTCCAGAGAAGAGCAACGAGGCTGGTGAAGGGACTGAAGCACAAGTCCTATGAGGAGAGGTTGAGGGAGCTGGGGCTGTTCAGCCTGGAGAAGAGAAGGCTCAGGGGAGACCTCATCACTCTCTCCAACTCCCTGAAAGGAGGTTGTAGCCAGGTGGGGGTTGGTCTCTTCTCCCAGGCAACCAGCAGTAGGACAAGAGGGCATGATCTTAAGCTCTGCCAGGAGAAGTTCAGGTTGGATATTAGGAAGAAATTTTTTACAGAGAGAGTAATCAGACATTGGAATGGGCTGCCCAGGGACAGGGTGGATTTTTCGTCCCTGAAGGTTTTTAAGATGAGACTGGATGTGGCACTTGGTGCCGTGGTCTGGTAACCACGGCAGTGTTAGATCAAGACTTGATGGTCTCATAGGTCTTTTCCAACACAGTTGATTCTGTGATTCTATGGTCATTAGCAACTAACTTCTTCCTATGTAAACACATCACTAAAATCTTACTTATTGCAGCAACAGTGTCGGTCAAGTTCCTCACCTGACACTTTGAATGGGGGTTGATGCAGTTGGTGTGTGAAAGGTAGAAATACTGTAACAAACCAGTTATCCAGTGACACAGCTCACAGAGCTGTCATTTTTTGAGAAGTCCAATAGGAAAAAGCAGAAGACAGTTTTCAGTGTTTAGCTGTCCTGTTGGTGCCAGTTCTCACTGTTTTGCAGACAAGTAGTTAGCTAACCAGATTCTGAACTGTCTGGCCAGGAAACTTGCTTCCATATCAGTGGATTCACCTGCACTAGTGGAGGAAGTAGGACCACTGGGCAACTATACAGTCTCTATAGTTTATACAAAGAATTTTGTTGGAGAGTCTCCTTGAAGCTCTTTTATTGTGTGTGCTGGTGTTTTGTTTTTCATACAGTAACACAGAATTTTTACGAGTGTGCTGACTGGATAGAGGATGCAGATGCTTGTGATTTAGTACAGAAATACACTGATATTAACTGGAATTGGGAAGGTATTGGGGAGATAATTTTGAGATAAGAATGTAATTTAGTTGTGGTTTCTGTGTCTTCAGGGTATTAAACATGAAATAAATAACATCATATGTTACTTTTGATTACTAGTTTTGGCAAAGCTGACAATAGGAGGTAGAAACGAAGTACAAATTGTGTACAAACACTGAGGCTTTGATTTTAAAATTCTTCCCCTTTCTGCTGTGTGGGCTGCTGTTGTCTCTATTCTTCAGGTACTTTTACCTTTGTTTCTGTAATTGTGAAAGTCTTCCATGCTTTCATCCTTCCATTTCCCTGCAGCAACATATGAAATGTCTCTCAAGCTCTTTCTGAAGCTACTGACAACGGGAGAAGGCACTGGGTCTCACAGATTTTTCACACGGGTTTTAATTTGTTAAATGTTTAATTTAATTTTAAAATTGAAGAGAATGGAATGATGAACAGTCATCATAGTAATAAGAATGCTTTGGATAGAAGGCAGCTAAGGTCTCGATTTCTGTTTCTTTTAAGATATCAGCTGTCTGAGTTTCTAGGAAAATGAGATCTGATCTCAGAGCAGTCAGTTTTATCGCTGTTAGAATGACAGATGTGCCAGAGAATGTCATGTATTAGGTTTGAGATTTTGAAGCTAGAAGTCAATTTTTTTTCTCTAAGACATTTAAAGCTAATGTGTACAATTCTTACAGCCTGAGGAAGGTAGATTTCTGTATCACACTGAAACAAAATATTACCGGGCTTAGGCTTCGCAAGACCCTCAAAGTTCAACCTAAATTTATTTTTAGGTTTTTATGAGTGATGGTTGCTTCCACATCACTCATCTCCCAGAACCTCAATATTGTTTTTGCCATTGATGGTGAGATACTGATTTTGAGTATTAGTCACCAGGTCTACCAGTCTTTCTGAATGCAAGTGGACACAAACATATAAAAATTGCTTTGGAAAATAATTTTGTACTCACATCTTGGTGTTTGATGTCATGTGAATGTCTCTGACACCCCAAGGCAACACTCAGTGCTTATGTTGGAGCAACTGAACCTTGACCTCTTCAGTATCAGATTTTATCTGACAGAACAGTGCCTGCTTAACATATCTTTTGACTCATGTCTAGATGGTTGAAAACAGCTCCATGTTGCCCAATTGAGCATCTGAGTAGCCCAGAAACTTCATGACAGAGCCGAATCCATTGGGATGACTCTAGCTTTGACATGAAATTAGTATTTATAGACTAATGGACTTACTGCATCCAAGCCGGTAACCAATGACCCACCTGTGCAACGTGGTTATAAATTCTTTGGTGAACTCTTTTGCTACACAGTATAAAAACATACTTCCAGAAAACTCTGTCTGCTTGGTTTTGCTCTGATACCATCTGGCAGCAATGAGGTGCGTACATGTCGGCTTTGGAGGAATGTCCTAGCATTCAGTAATGCCTTATTTGCTACAAGATAAGAGCAAAACTGTTGATGATTTTCAATTCCTGTTTTTTGAGGGGGAGCTTCTTTTTGAGATTTAAGTTCTTTACTTTTTTTTTTCTTTTTGAATTTAGTATGATGGCATTATTTTTGAAATATTTTGAGAATGTTGTGTCAAATTTGTGTTCATTAACTTCAATCTTTAAGATTTTTTTGTAGAGCAGAATCTTCTTTGGTTGTGTGTTTTGTGATATGTTTTTATTCATTTAGCCTAAAAACATTTTCTTTAAACAAAACCAATCAATTTTGTACACTACATGCCCAGTCTAAGGTTATCTTGTCCTTGGTAAAGAGAGTAAAGATCTTAGAGTTGCTCATTTCTAAAGGGCATTCCAATGTCAAGTAATTTAAGATTCTTTTGATTAACCTATTGATTTGGGAGGATAAAGGGTAAACTATTTTTCTTTTTCTTGTCTTTTCTTCCGGGAGCTTGCTTTTCTCTCAAGAGTAAAAGAAGAAATACCAATATCCAATACAATCTTTTTCAATTCTTATTATTATTTGAATGGGTTTTTTTGCTCATTAGTTAAAAGTCCTTCGTTAATAACAAATTAGTGAATCCTTAAAAAAAAGGCTAATTAATTCCTTAGAAATATTTTCCATAAATACTGAGAATATGGAATTATTATGCTATATCATATATTTTTAATGATCTGTTGCCAAAAATTATAGATTTTCCTCAGAAAGAGTAAAGTCTTACAGACTTATGGGTTTTTTTAACATGCTAATTGAAAGTCTCTAATGGAAATAACTTCTATGTCACTTTAATTTGAAGATACATTTAGCATTTACAAATGTAAATTTTTGTTACAACATTTCAGTATTTAAAATAGAAGTGCCAACACTTCTCATTTTAATCTCTTGGAATCAAAAAATTCATTTTTCAGAACTGAAAATTTTAAGGTGTTGATTTTTGCATCTCCACTCTAGCCCATTTTCTGTTTCAGGCTCTCATTTAAAAAAAAAAAAAAAAAAAAAGAGTTTTTCTTTTCATCAGGAGTATTTTCATGTGAAATAATCTGGTTAGAACTTTGGCACTCCTCTTTCTCTGAAAATTTCTATGAAGAATGTGTTGTGATAAGTCGTGTTCTGCAACTGTGCAAAGTTCATTCCATTTGCAATTTCCCTTAAGTGGAGTTGCCCTGGTTTAAAGAACGAGTTTGTCAGCTGTTGTCAGGATCTGCAGTACTTCTGGATCATTCTGTTTGGCATAAACAGGAAGTAGTTTGCTACTTGATACGTAAAGAAGCTCCTAAACTCCTGTCCTTAAAGAATCCTGAAAAGGGGGGTGTGTTGATAGATTTTCGTGTTGGTTTACAACATGTGTGTGTTGACTAGGAAGGGATGAGTAAATACTTCCATGTTTAGAACCAAGATGCAGACTGCCATGATTGCTGCTGGAATGCCTGGACAGGAACTTGGTTTGACTAAAATACAGGATTGTCACAGGAGTAGCTGGAGTCACAGTATGTTCATAGGCGACTAACTAGAGAGTAACTGCAGCAAAGCAGAGTGGACAGGCTGTCTAGCTCCAGGCCTCCGTGGCTTCCATGGAAGGCACCTCAGTAGATGGCATCACTGAAAAGGAAGAGAGCACTTCAAAGACTGGAGGAAACTCTTAGTTCAAGACCTTGGCTCAGGATGGTACAGTCTGCTGTGTTCATATTCAATTTGTAGGATCCAGACTCTTAGAAAATCTCTATGACCTATAATGGTAGCTCTGTGTTTTAAACATCATCTTCTCGGTCTCTGTAGCTGCTGTAGAGAAATTGCATTAATTTAAATACTACAAGAAACTTGGAACCAGGCAACATTTTATTCTTAGTTGCTCAATCTGAAGATTTTTTTCCAGATTATTTTCCCCATACAGAAATTATAATTCAGAATACACCCAGAATACATCCCAACTAGAATACAGTTATGCTAGAGTATGTATCCAGAATGATTAGGAAGAAGCAGAATTAATATTTCTTGAAATTTACATTTGTAAAGTTTTACCTGATTGTCAAGATAAACTGGTGTAATTAAATTATCAGTAAGAAGAAAAAAACATTACATGGACGAACACAGAAAACAGAGTAATTCAACAGAAATAAAATGAAAAAGGTGGTTTGAGTTTGGTTTGATTGGGTTGGTTTTTTTAAGTAGGACAGAAGCATAAAATAGTTTGTCTAAGGGAGATGGGAGCAGATGTAGGAATGGGCAGCAGTCATTTGTCAATATGAGACAACCATAATGGCAGCATCAAGAAGAAAATTATGCTAATAAAAAAACCATGTCTCATGATACCATTATTAGTTGCCTGTGGTACATAAATGATAATGAGAATTACATAACTTCTTGAATTTCTAAATTGCTTTACAACCTCATTGTTTATACATTACATCCTGCTTCACAGTTGGCAGATTTTCAGCACTTTCCAAAGATTATAGATTGTAACATTGTACATTCTTTACCTTAATTATACATGCAGATATTGTTTCATGTGTCCATAAAACTTATGAACCTTTTCCCTGAGACTTGTACCCACTTGTTCAGCTACAAGAGCTAGGAATTTCTGGTACAGTAAGGCCAGACTGCCTTTCTGCTTACATGGAACATCATCTTTCCTGATCGTACTGTTGCTGTGCTTTGGTTTTCATCCTCTGTGAGCCCTCAAGTGGACACAGGCTCCACCCTTTCATTTATATGTATACATTATTTATTTACAGGATTTGTAAACCCTTTTTTTTTTTTTAAAAGCATATTCTGATGCAGTTTAAGTTTGAAAGTGCCTATCTAACACCACTTAATGTTACCAATTATCAGTTTTCTTTCTTTTGGGTTGCAGAAAAAGCAATAAGAATTTTGTTTCAAGAACAACAGTTTTGTAGCCTTGTAACTGCACAAAAATGATTGTATTTAATCTGACCCTAATATATGTAAATTCCCCACAGCAGTTTCTCTGAATTGCATCACACAAGATCCAAGATGCTTTTAAAGATGAGTTGAACAAAACTGACATTTTGAAAACTGAAATCCAAATTTAAGTGATAATCTGTTTGCTTTAATATTGGTAGTCATAAACTTTCAAATTGTTCTATTACTGAATAATTGAAATTAAGCAACTTGACTAAAATCCTGTTAAATTTATTTTAAAACCTTTTTCTCATTTTGATTAATGCATTCCTTAACACTTACAGTGTATGCATAACTGGCATAATTGCAGTGAGGCAATTCTAATGGTTCACTGTAAATTTAGAATAGCTAATGTTCATTTCTATCTTATGACATTCCTGGTAATTCCAGAATGAGAGTTTTGAAGTTTTATTCTTTCTTCAGAGAAACTGTTATTAGTGGGGGTTTTGGGTTTCTCTTCCACGTTCTTATCTGATAGTTTTAGTGCTCATTGTTCTTTTCTCGTCCAAGCTGATTCTGGGATGGTAACTATCACTTGAAGTTACTCCATTTCTGTAGTTCCACATGACTATGAAATAATGTTTTTCTTTGTTGGTACTGCCTCTGAAAAATAACATAATTTCTAATTGAATCAGTGTCAGTGTTCTGTATTTATGGATCTTGGAGATCCTTGATTTTCCTCTTCTGTTACTTCAGAATTTGGCCACCTGTCCCTTTCCTCTTTTATCATTTGGAATTATCTGTCTGACAATCAATTTCAATGTGTCCTAGTGAAGCAAAACCACTTCAGCTACTAAAAATTATAAATTATAATGAAGGACCTGTCAAGAACATTTATAGGTTTTGCCCAACTTCTAGAGCAGCTCACAATGGAAAGTGCAGAAGACCCAGACTATTTGGCAAGAAAGAAAGGGGTGCTGGGAAATAAAGCTACTTGGATAAGCTATATTTATCCTTTAAAAATTTGTAAGGTAAAACAGTGAGAAGTGTAAAAAAAAGAACAAACAACCAGTGTAAGATAACAGTGAAAAATTATTAATGACCTGTCATCCCTTAGTAATTTTTTGCACCATACGAGAAAGATAAAAGTTAGGCTTTAGCACTTCCTTTCCCTTTGTGTTATTTATAAATTAATTTTTCTGTAGTGTAAGAGGCATGGAAAGCTCTCTTGGTGAGAGCAATCTGTTCTTCTCAAATCCTGACAAAACCTATATTTTAATTAAAAACCTTTCACACTGAATCTAATCATGTGGTTAATTTAAATTGAATAGCTCATCTTACATGTGTTTAACATGTGCAAACCCCACCTCAAAATATATAAAGTATTTAGTAAACCCAAAGCATTAAAATAGTCTTGATATAGCTAAGAAATTATATTAACAGATAAAGAGGTGACAAGGTAGGTTCTTTCCCTGTGTGAATTGACACGGGTCTGTTTAAAGGCAGTACAGTTTGATTGTAGGTGTCTTATTACATGAGCTTTGTGAAAAGCCATGGATTTGAAACCCAGTGATTTGGTGACAGACAAGAAAATACCTGCCTATGCTAGATGGATATACTTGGTTGCAAAGGAGAAAACATCCTAATTTTGAATCCACTTTCCCTTATGTTTTGAAACTAAAACTTATTCTTGCCAGGGCATGCTGCAGGTCACGTGGCAACATCTGTTTCTGTTCTGAAGCACAAAGATAAAGTGAAGGCTTGTCTGTGAAGGAGCTGTGCAGAGCCACCTGTGAATTTAGCATTCACTGCGTGCTCCTCAGTACTGCCTAGCAAATATTTTTGCATTTTACCAGGAGTGCATTCTTGTGCTGCAGCTGTCTACATGAGGGAAAGTAGTCAGTGTGATACTAATTCATAGCCTGGCTTGTCACGTGCTGTCTTCCTATGATTTTTATTATTTCTTTAAAGAACTCTCATCAGTTTCCAGAGTTTTAGAATTCAAACTACTGGATTGTATTGCTAAACAGTTTGCAATAAGCAATATTCTTTACCAGCCTGATTTATTAATTTTTGTTGTTGGCCTCTGTACAGTTTAGCTGCTTCCATAAAACAAAAATATAGAAGATTTCTTCTGAGTAACCTCATTTTAAATGTAGCCTGAAACTGCATTCAGAAAAAAACTCCAATATCCACCATGAGAGAGCTCGCCTGTCATTACAATGAAAAGTCTTTTGGTAACATACAACAGTTCAGTTTCATTTAAATTATGAATAGCAAATTTATGTCATTACGGCTTTATAAATCCACAGTATGCTGTTAATTATGCTTTATGGGTCTCTTAGGCATTTCATATCCTTGCTGTAGCACCATATATTTTTCTTTATTACGATATGTTGCTTAGTAATGCACAAATCTCACTTAAAATGCAGCTCCTTGCGTTTTTTAATGGTTGTCTGTCTTTGCTTAAAGGATGGCATCAGTACTATGCCTGCCCTCTCTCTCTCTCTGTGACAGCACTGATGGTGCTGGTTTCATATCATGCTTGTCAAAGTTGCCATCATTAAAAGGGTGATCGCTCTCATTAGATGTCTTTTCAGACACTGAAATTCATGAATCAAAAAAGCCCGTAGACACAGGGGAGAGGGGAAGCAGTTCAAATGATCTAGGAAGCTACATAAGGAAAAAGGAGGAGGGGAGAGGCAGAAGCAGAGAGCAATACACATTTGTCTTTAATGATCTGCACCTGGATTCAGCCAACCTTTCAACCCCAAAACCTGGCATTCCAGAATGCAGTTTCACAGCTGGAAGAAAGCACTGTCTCAGCAAACCAAACCCATTAGGGGTGTGAGAAAGGACTGTTACAGTTTTAGGGTTGAACTGCACAGTTCATAGTAAGATTTCTATTCAAAGAAGTGCTATTAAAGAAGGTAACTGCAAATGAAAGCATTATGTGATTATATGATTATTTTTTTTAGAGGGCCTCCATGAAAAAGTGAAGCAATATCATCCACATAGAAGCTACTTATAGGAATGACTGGTGATTTGTTTTTTCCTTACAAATCAGTCTCTCTTCCTCAGCAAGGTCCTTTGTCCAGACTTGAGCTCTTCTCCTCTCAATGGCCTATTTTATTGAAATAAATACCTGAATTGATACTTTGTAAGAGAAACACAGTGCTCTTTTGAGATGCCTTCACACCGACATTTGATAGGTGAGTACCAGAAACCCAGCTTTTGATGATGGGTTTGCATCATCATAAAAATTACTTACGTTTTAAGAATAGTGTCCCTCTTTGTTCACCTGCTATTAAAAGAGACTTGATACCTTGAAAAGAGGTGCTGAAAAATTACTCTGCCCATTTGTTTCTACTAATATTTAGATGTAGAAATATAGATTCTGACTGAAATAACTCTGTTTTTAGACCAGTGCTAGAAATCTGTATAGTAGTTTGTTGCATGAAATAAAGCTTGATTCTGCTAACAGAGTTCTGATACATGCTTGGCTGGCTTCTGTCACCTAAGTTATGACTTCTTTCACTGTGAAAACTGAATTACTGCTACTATGGATGTTTTCCACATTAGTGCTGATGTCCAGTATGCCACCAGCTTAAAACTTTTTAAAACTTTTTAAGCAAAGTTTCTAGGAAAGGGGGAAAAGAACGTATTAAATGATGGCAAGTTGTGGGCGGAGGGTTGCTAAGATTTGGGATTAGGACAGAATGTAAAAGGAAAGGTCTTTAGTTCCTTTGCTCTTTCTGGGAGTAGCTGAGACAACATGTGACTGATCTGTCATGTTGCTGTGAGGACAGTCACCATTCCCAACACCTCCTGATCTGGTCCTGCACAGTTATTGGTGTACAAACTATTCAGGTCTGAGCAGTTTATGAGGAAAACAATATTTACAAGTTTAGTTTTAGATTGTAAGAGAGTTTGAGAATGGTTACAGGCATGATTGATTAGTAACACAAAATTATAAGCTGTTGAGCTAGCGAGAAACACCTTCTGACCTTGACAGGAGAGGTAATGTGTTTTTTATGTGTCTGATCAGCTGGCTCAGCTAAAGAATATGTTTTGGTGCCTCATACAAATAGTAGTGCAGTAAGAGGATGACCTTTAAATAAGACAGATCAAAACTCCTGTGCAGAAATACTCACAGTTTGAAAAGAATCTGTGGCTCTGTTCAGATTTTGGGTATGTAGATCCATGAAGGTTGGGAGCATTAACTTTACAGTCCTGTAATGTTTTATTTAGTCACAAGCAAATTTCAGTTACACTGTAGTCTTTGATACTGACCTCAAACTTCCATATGAAGTTTGTTTCCAGGCTATTTAATAGCAACATTAACAGCCTCACATTCTAGTTTTCTGGCTCCTGTACAGAGTCATGGAGCATCACAGTGCTCCATCAGCAAATACCCCTTTGCTATCTGTTTACAGAAACATTCTTAGAACTCAGGCCCATGCAGCCCAGGGAATGCAGAAAGCCTTTCCACAGGGTTTTTTTTTTTTTTCCTCTGCTTTCTATTCTTTGCAACTAGTAAACTTTATTCCTTCAAAGTTTTTGTATTGAGGGGTTGGAAATGTAAGTAGTTAAATGAAAATAATTAGATTAAAGCTCAGGATTTTTTTTCTCTATTTTGCTTGCAAAATTGAGGGAATTGAGTTTGTTTATCCCAAAGAAGACAATAAAAAGAGGAAATCTTCAGTTTTGTATGTATTTCTGCAATAGTAATCTGTGTTTGACAGTAATCTGTGCTTTTGTATTCATAGAAGGTCAGACGGGAAATTATAGGCTTAGTTGGATAAGGCAAAAAAGATCTAGATTAAAATTGTGAAAAACTTTCTAATGATAATGATATTGAAACGGTGGAGTAGAGCATAGAAGACTAGAATAGATTTCATTTCTGCAGCTTTTAAACATACATCAGATTACTAGTTAGAAGGAAATGTCTGATTTGTGTAGGCAGGAGAAATGTTTCCTCTTTGATTGCCTGCATCTGAGTATTTTCTAAAAGTGCAACCATTTCAAAATAAATAAAAATGACAAAATATGATCTATTTCAGGCTTTTGGACATGTAACAAATTTTTGTAAACAAAAAAGAATTTTAAAATTACCTTCCTGATAAAATAGTTTTAAGGTAGCTTTATCTTGAAATCACAATGTTCAGAAAAAGAAAAATCTCTAGTTTTTGTGTTGGATGGAAATAAATGAGTATTTCTGAGTGTGCATATAATGCGTAAACTGTCATAAAATATGATTGTTAAGTGTTAGAGGTGAGAGAGATTCATGTAAGCATAACTATTCTCAGAAAAAAATGAAACAATTGTCTAGGACTTAGACAATTGCTGTCCCATAATTTTTATCAAAATGTGTGCTCTCATGTAGTCTGAAAAGCTACTTCAAATTCCTTTTTGGGCTAAAATGTTATTTAAAACCAATTATATGCACTGATTGGAATGTGTGTCAGGTGCCATATTTAATTTCAACCACATTAAAATTATATGTGATCATGAATAATTAAAATAACCAGTAGAAAAGCATTTGCTTTGAAGGTTGAAAAAGCATATTGTCTGCAAAAATCTTTTGTGCTTCACTTTGAAATTATTTCCTGATGTAAGAAAGCAAAAAATTAAATCCACCTTTTTTTCCCCTTTAACATTCAGAATAAAAAATATGCAAAATACATTTAAATAATGTTTAGACAAATTCCCTTTGTAGTTCAGTGCAGGCTACAGGCTAAATTGGTAGAAGTGCATCAAGTTAATTGCTATCGAATGAAAGCTCCTTACCTGTCCTCGAAGCCTTTACCTTTATCCAGTTTCAATTTGTGCAGCTTTCATTAAATTTAAGAAGACATTACTGTAATTATTAACGATGTTTTCATTTTTAACATTTTCTTTTGTTTTAAGAAAACAGTTATATCTCTGGAGTTAAGTAACTCTCCAAAATTATGTAATGAAAATTGTTTCTCCTCATTCTCTATTGTCATAGGATATGGAAACTGTTAATAGTTTGAGGAACAGATTCTGTACTTTTCTGCCCTCCTTGAATGTTTCTTTATCTGTTTGGCTTTGGTAAAACAAGAATCATTATGGACCCATTTATGCAGTTGTTAATGGATGGGAATTAGTGTTAATGCAATTAATGGATCTAGTGAAAACATAAGAAACATCTCCACTAAATTTGCATTTTCCCCCTCAAATATAAGGGTTTTTACTGTCTACAAATAGATTTGCTAAAATGTGTTTTTTGTTGTTGTGCAGTAGTTTTTTTTTTTATTTGGGGGTGGTTTGGGTTTTTTTGGGGTTTTTTTTGGTTCTTTTAGTTGCCTAAAAGCTCTCAGAATGAAAAGTGCTGTCCTGTTCTCTATCACAGACTCTCTTGTATTACCTTCTGAACATGGTGGTGAGCTTAAAGCACAGCTGAGGAAGAGAACATGATCAAACTATGCTGAGATACACTGACCTCAGTGTTGGAAAGACATCTGGAATAGATTGTTACCCAAATAGTTCTTACAGTCTTAAGTACTTTCTTCATGTTGCTCTTTGTTTATGAACTAATGACCAAAAAGTATCTGGCAAAAAGCCACCTTGTAGGCCGGGAAGGTAGCTCAAATTAGGATTATCTCACATTTTTTTCCACGTGATAAGGAGAAGATATCACATTTAGAAGTGTCTGTCTTTTGACCATAAAGTTCTGTTTCAAATTAGACTTTAGTAGAAGTATTGTGATATAAACTTGCAGCATTTTATAGATTAGCAGACTTCAGCTGAAGATTTCAGGAAGGAAAGTATGACAGCTTGTCAGTGATCTGGCTCACTGAGCCAAGGATGTACAAAGCATTTTATGGTAAAAGGCCACAAGTAGTGACTTTCTAAAGACAAAGCAAAAAAACTAACAAAAAAACGAAAACAAAACATCAGAAATATCTTTAAAAAGGGAAGTGATCTCTCTTTCCTGTCCCTGCAATGTTTGACTGTGTTCAAGCAGGGCTTTCTAATACTTTGACTTTTAAATTTGAGAGAAATATTATATTTGTATACAAAATGACCAAGGTTCCTTGTCTGTTCCTCTTACTGTGCTTTTTCTTAACAACATGAAACTTCCACAAATACATCTCATTTTTGTTTACTTCCTTTTTATTTTTACTCTGTTCATACCAAAACACAGATTTTAAAGATTTCTTTCAAACATCTGTAAATGAGTCTGCCCATTTATGGACTGAAAGCATTCACAACAGTGCAAATGGTGAATGTTCACCATTAACCACCACGTGGTAAATTGCAGTAAATTATCAAAAGAGATTATTATAGGAACAAATGACTCTTCTGATGCCTGAAAAACTCCAGCTTGTTCTTGTTTGGTTAATGGCTTAGAAGCAGGTGTGTCTTACAAGAAAGGTACTTATTCTCTATTTGGCAATTTCCTTGGGTTTTTTGATAATTGAATACATCCTTTTCTTCCAGGTTAGATTGCATAATATCCAATCATACTTCTTTGCGAAAGGGATTATGTGCCAATCACATGGATTAACAATAGACCTTATATTATGGTCAAATACTTGTTGCTTCTCTGGCCCTAGTATATTCTAGTTTATATCGAGTAGTCTGAAGAATAGAACACTGACATTAATTAACAGTTGTATTCTTATTACAAATGTTGATCTGTAATAAAATGAGAGTCTTTTCTCTAAATAGTAGATACTTTGGGTTTTTGGCATGTCTTGCTTGAGCCAAACTTGTTTAGGTTTAAATACAGCTGTTGAGATTTAGATACAGCTGATGTAAATCAAAATCTTGACAGTCAGTAGAATTAAACAAATTTATAGCAGGTGAAGCTTTGCTCTTCTGTTGTGCACTACACAATATACAACTTTTTCCTTTAAAAATACCTACATGCTGCTGAGTACTACAGTAATTTACAAGAATGAATCTTTTTAGCTCTTGTGAGCTGAACAAAAGAGCTTTTTAAAAGAGCAGTTATGAAGGGAAGATTCATGATTTGAGATTTTTTACCTTTATTTTCATCTGTTCAAGAATCTTAAGTTATCTCTCACTGCAACTACATCCACAAAGTGAAATTTTATCATAGTAACTTTCTGCCAGTGCAGTGAGTCTTTTATATTTGACTTTTGTAGCTTCTTCAAAATGTTGTAAGGTGTTCCTTTCTTCCTGTCCTAAATGGTCATGCAGCAGTGCTGTCACAGTTGTTCTGCAGATAGATGCCCAAATTTTCTTTTCATGTTTTAGTCCATGACAACTTTGCTGCTTGGGAGAAGTGTTATATAAAGAGTAGGATGAGAGGAGACTCAGCTTCTGGAAGGAAAAAAAGTCATCCTTGAACTATTGAAAGATTTATTTGATAGGTTGATACAGGTACAGTCTCTATAGCTCTGCTGGTTGATTTTGACATGCTTTTTTGATTTCAAATGCAGGAGCTTCATTCAGTAACATATTTTGCAGCTCTTCCTACCTTGGAAAACCTGAACAATTTATGTTCTCCTTTGGCACTGCACAGGAGGATGATCTAGTCTGAAGTGCACAGGTCAAAATCCTCAGCATGCCTCCAGTTCTTGTCTTGCAGTACAGGATCTCCTTGCTAGTACTTACCCAGTACCTACAGAAAGAAAAGAAAGCAAGGATCCCCCATAAAGAGGATTACCTTAGCTTTGGAATGTATAAATATCATCTTTCTTATGATTAACTTTTCTTATAGCAAGTCAGAACAGCAGGAGATGAACTGTTGAAAATTACTTCTGATGAATTCTGGAGAAGGATAAAAAGTAAAAGGAATAGCACATGTATGCTCTTGCTTCCCCTTCCATTACAGTCTCTCTTATCCAATATTTTTATATTTTTCAAAAAATGTTCAAAGTGAACCTGAGATCTTTCACATTACCCTTCAGGGAAAAACCATTTGTTTTTAACAGAATTCAATATTTCTTATAATTTATTATTAATTTCTTTCAGCGATCATAACTTTTCGCAGTAGCCATAGAGAAATAATTCCAAAAGATATTGAAACTACTTAGATCACATCACAGCAGATGAGCAAATGGCTGTTAGCCTTTTTTCCTCTTATCCAAAGAGTAACCATGACTACCCTTCATCAGGTGAATCAAAACATAATTATTTTCTATCAAAAATTATTTTCTTCACAGTTTTGTGATTTAGACTGTTTTCAATGAAAACTGTTCTTTTATTTGAATGCTGCTCAGTTCTATTTTTCCAAGCTCCAAAATACAAACCTTTGCCATATGTTCTCTCTTGTCATAGCTCTCAATATAGAAAATGCATTCAGGTCTGAACCGGTTTTCACAATTTTTTCCATCTTTCTTTAAAAATTTCTTTAGTGTTTGACTAGAAAGATTCAGGGCTTGCTCCAAAGCTGACTGAAATCTGATGGGCAGTTTCTCATTGCTAACGTGTTTGAGAGGACAGGAAGCAAAATGCTTCAACAAGATTCTTTTTTTTTTTTTTTTTACCTAAGAAGGAATCTAATTACATAATTTCAGCTAATGATAAATTTCATACTTATTGCCATTAAGCTCACAGTGATTGATTCCAAACTTTTGAAATTTTTTCCAACAGCAACATCTGAATATTTCTATTGGAATAAAAAATAAATTTTGACTAGGCTTTCAATACAAAACAGTTTGCCTTGGTAAATGAGATGATGCCAGAAGAAGATTCAGTAGCCATCCCAAAAAAGACAAACTTCCCTTTCTCCTCCATGTAAAATTTCATTTCCAGCTTTGAAAATAGAAACAATTTCAGTAGGAAAGAGTCAAGGATCTTGCCATTTCTACAACATAGTGTGGTGAAGCACAAACATTTTTATCCTTGTGCACTTATTTGTATTTGGAGTTCTTCACAGGGTGTCAGCCCTCTAGAAAATCCTGCCTTGAACTGACCTCTTCTCTTTCCTGTGCCTGGGATTTAAAGATGCCATACTTGTTATGAAGCACATAAAACTGCACTGATATGAACTTCTGGAGCCACAGGAATGTTTCTTTCTTTCCTAAAGTAGTGTGTGGCAGAATAGTGCAGCATGAATCATACCTGGTGTCCTAAAGCAGGAACATGATCTATTTATGTGGTTTTTTCTTTATGCCTCAGTGAATTTCAAATCTTCTCAATTTGTTGCTCAGCTTTACCTCTACTACTCCACAATAATTACAACAGATGTTCTTTTATTTATCCATGGAAAGCAGAAAAACACAAGGCCTCTCAAAAAACCCAACAAACAAAAAAGCCTAGATTTTATTTCCATCCTTCCATGAAAATAAACTCTTGCTTTACCCATAGTGACTGAACTTAGATTTAATATTTGGCATATTTTGTACTATTTTTAATGATTATATTTCTGAAGTGATGACTATTTATTCTATGCAGTCATTCTGTTAATTCCTTGGAAGATGCAATGATGACTTGATTATTAGAAGACTGTGTGTCTTGAAATATCCTTGATATTCACTTGCCAGGTACCAGATCTCCTCATTTAGACCTGTTAGAGTATGACTGAGTGCTTGAGTGGCTGAAATTTGCAAAGCATATTATCATATGAAAGATCAAGTTATGTAAAACTCAGTAACTTCTAAAGAAAAAAATGCTTCTTCATTTTGGTGGCTAAAATAGGATAACATTGCAGCATTATTTACTGTACACTGAAGATGTAGTCTTCTTTTTGTTTTAAACAGACTTTTAAAGTATTTATGTTACAGATGAGATTTCCAAGTTCAAATCTCTGTATTCCACTTTTGTTAATCTAGATACATAAACATCTACTCT
Organism: Manacus vitellinus; assembly: GCF_001715985.3. Classification (NCBI taxonomy): domain Eukaryota; kingdom Metazoa; phylum Chordata; class Aves; order Passeriformes; family Pipridae; genus Manacus; species Manacus vitellinus. The sequence continues at coordinate 5,099,766 of NW_021940565.1, forward strand.
CCAAGGAAATGCATCTGAAGCATACTCAGTAATGTGGCACATTACAAAAGTCTTTGAAATTCAAAGTCACTATAGTGTAACCCACTATTTGTTGAGAAATGCATATGTAAGTAGCTTTGTGTAATTGTTCATGAAGCTTTTAGACAGATATCCCCTCAGGTACTGTGAATTTCAGTAGAGTGTGTGATGACATTTTTTTATTCAGGTAACATATTAGCATTCTTAACACCACTACTTCTTTAGACATCTGGGACTTAGTATAATTGGTTCTGTAAATTTATTTCACTTGTCTGTAAACTTATTTCACTTGCCTACCATGTTTCTCTTTAATATATTGTCACATCTCACTACAGAACAAAGTAGAAGTTGCAGAATGACAGTTTCCTGCAGTTTCCTGAAGTTTACCTCTTGTCACCTGTCCTCTAATCCAGTTGTAATTACTAGCTCTGGAATGTTTTGGTTTTTTTCAAGGATAAGTTTGGGATTTTTCTTAAGAGTAGTTTTGAACTACTCAAAAATTTTGACCTCTGGAAGGAAATCCACATCTGACAGGCTGTTTATTAAAGAGTACACGTCCCACATAGTAACCCACCAGGAAAAAAAATATTGCAAGTTTCCCTAGAATCAGAAATTTTCTGTTTTAACTTTGAGCATTTTATTTTGAATAAGACTAAATATGGCACCAACTGGAATGATTATCATGAGGTAATTGGACCCAAGGGATTAGAAGCATTTGGCTACAGGTTGTACCTGTGACAACCTGGAATGTAAATTATAATAATTACTTCACAATAGAAGTTTGTAGAACTGCAGCTTATTTCCCAAGTAGCCTGAGGTTAGCAAAATGCTTTTGGATACTTTCAGCAATTTCATTTCCTTCATACCCTAAGGTTGCTTTTATTAACATCAGCTTGATGAAGGAGTGAAATGAACAAATGCAAATATAACTGAATTCGGTTCTGCAGCTTCAGTGCTGCTTTGTAAAGAAAATGTTTATGCCCGATATTGTTTCATTATTTCTAATTTTTTTTCAGAATCAATTCTGCAGATATCTCGTGTTACACAAGCGTTGTCATTATTATCTATATAGTCACATTACACTGAGACTTTTAAGCAAGCCAAAGAATTTTGATAAATTACAGTCAGAAGCTGAGGAGGGTAGAAGGAATTTATGAGATCGCTTTAAAGACTGAAGTCTTTTTCCCTGAGCTTTACATATCTTGAATACTTTACTGCAGTTAATATTACTATGCTTGTCATACCTATGTAACCTCAACTGCTGACAGTGCCACTTTCTGCCCTAGAAACTCCTTACATCACTTATCCTGCAAATGCATAGTAGCCTGACAAGGGGAAGGCAGAGACCTCTAGGGTCATAAAAAATGAGAAGGGTGATTTATAGCTTACATGATGAAGCAAGCAGTTCACTGCTTACATGATCTGGTAGAAGAAAAGGACACATTAAAGTTTTGCATATGTTCTCTTTCACTTCCATATATCAGATGGCAGCAGCGAGTTAAAATGTCCTTAACCTGTATTCAGTCTATTGGTAAGAGGTAATTGGTAAGGACTGTGTCTGTTCTCTGCATCTTCAGAGCCTAAAAATGGAATAACCTCATCCCATCGTTAAAAACAGCCAGGGATCTGCCTTTTGTCTTTCTAGTATTTCTCTTGCAGAACTGAAGTTATGTGTTGGATAACACCAGTACTACCAAATCTCTGTGTTTCTGCAAATCTTACAATAAAACTTCCCCTATCTCTATGAACTCCATAGTAAGAAACAGCAATTTACAACTGCAGAGAATTTCAATCCCATGATACTTTATCACCAGTGATGCAACAGTTACAGACCATGCAAAGTTAATGGGAGAAGGGCATAAATTTCCTTTACTCACTTCCTTTATCTTTACTCACAGCCTTTACTTGCCACAGAGCACTGTCCTGGAGTGTTTGTGTGCACATTCGTGTAATATATTAGTATATGTGTTAGACAATGAATGTTCCACAGTGTCACAGTAGTGCTGTGAATGGACTTGCTTGCACTTAAGCAATACTAGAGGAGTCATAAGATCCTTCTTTCACCTATTTTCCATTTACAAGCAAACTTTTAACTCTGTGATTACTTTGAGTCGAAGTGAACATGCTGCCCTCACATGGGTTATATTACTTTGTAAACTGAGCCTTAGAACTGACTTATCCTTTACTTTGTGTATCCCAAGCTTAGTTTATCTACAAGTGGTTTGGTTCTCTCCTTTGATTACCAGTTGAAGTATTTCACTTGTAATGTAATTTGAAAAACTAGATGCCCGGATTCCTACTTAGATTTAAGGCTTTAGGGGAGCAAATGATGCTGCAACTTGGGGAGGTGGGGAAGGAGGGAAAAAAAATCCCCAACATTTCTTTTTTGATGTTGTGTTTTCTCTTTCTTTTCATACTTAAGAATAATTTGATCCATTTAATCTACTTCACAGAGTACTGTTGAGCTCAGTAGATGACATCACTGTTCTACAGTAGTAGCTATGAGTGAATGCACTTCTCAACCTTAACCTTTCCTTAGAAATTAAATACTTATCTGACTGCACTTCTTTGTGACTGAAGAAACAACTGAACCTAAAATTTTTTAACAGATCTGAAAAATAGAACTTCTTTTCTGCCTTGTGAATATAAGGCCTGTGAATATGCAGGAATTTGAGGTAGATTTTCTTTTTTTCTTTCTGAAAATACATGTTGAATTTGATTTACCCTGTTATATATGTGTAAGAGCACAACTGAACAGTGTTTGCTAGTGCAGTAATGACCACAGTTGTGCAGTCACTAATTATTTCCATCACAGAAATATATAATGCTATTATATATTGTATTATAGCATTATTATATATTGCATTATAGCATGTAATAGCATTATATAATGCTATTATAATGCTAATGAACAAAAGCAGACTATCTTTACAGCTCCAGGAAATCAAGCATCAGCCACCCAAAACTAATAGCCTGTCATTACATTTCTGTTTACCAGAGAACAAAATTTTGTTCTTGCTGATTTGAAGAGGGTCCCTGGAGTAAATGCTTCTATAACGTACATAAATCACACTCTCCATCAAGTAACCTAATGATGCTTTGGGGGTGGCATCATTAGGCTTCCATATAATATTTTGCCTGACAAGGGATGAAAACTGTCTTCTAATTATCAAGAAACTGAGTAACAGGGACAAATAAATAATATTAAATGAGATTCTTTATTATCTTTTCCTGAAAAACAAGTAAATAAAACAAAGCACACCTTTCTGGAATCTGATTTTTACTAAAATCCCAGTCCCAGAGAGTATACTCCTGTTTTCAGAAGGAATAGAGTTAGATTTTTTTTTTTTCATTTTTTTGCTTGTCACTCTTATTTTCTGTTCTCATAGGTAGGGTGGATAAAATACTTGGTATTCATCATTGGGGATAGATTGCTGATTTGTCTTCATGCTTCTTGAAGCATGAACATTGATCAAAATCTATTTGATTTTTTTTGTGTACTAACTCTGCAATATTGTTTCCTTGAAAACACATTTTCTTGTCTCATCTAGGTGGGTATGCAGTGTCTTTCTTTTCAAGTAATGTAACAAGAGACATTGTTTCCATATTTTACTTTTATAGATCAAAGCACCATGTGTTAAATGCTCTTAAAACAACTAGAAATGCTAATCTGCATAAAACGTATTAATTGCATTTATAATGACAAACTGGTACATAAGTACCGTTATGAGAGAATGTAAACTAAATTCTGGATGTCAAAAGAATGTGGTACTTCAGGCTGTGCCACAGAAATATGATTACCAGTCTTACCATTTCTTCTCTAGCGAGGGAGAACAATGAAATGTCCCTTGATCAGTTTAAGCTGCCCCATCACACTGGGGGGGGATATTTCCTTGTAGGAAGGATGATTAACTTCTGCTGCCTCATTTAAGACTGATTTCCATAGAATCTACCTGGAATTTGAATCCCCTATCCTCTGAAAATCGTGACTGAAATGTCCATCTTAAGAAAGAAAAAAATATGAACAAATGCATGTCAGATCACTTTTTGTCTGACACCACTTTGTATAGACTGACTTCTGCACACAGAGAAAATGGGGTTCAGAAGGAAAGTTTGGACTATTGATGTGAATCTCATATCTGAATTACTCATCTCTAATTTCAATGAATTAGTTTGTCATTTATAGTCTTCCAAGTTGAACCTTACTCTGCCATTGCTGAAACATATTTCTGCTTAACCATATTACCACTGTTAATTTTTTCCTTGTCTCTTTAATGTTTTGAAATGCGCACTGTACTCTCTTCGTAGGGGTTGCACAAATTTAGAATTCTTATTTTCTAAAGTAGATTTTGGATTAAAGCCCTGCTAAAAGCACATTAGGCACTTGCATTGTCGTGATAAGTCTTTCTGCCGTGTGTCTAAACCATGTAGTTCAGGCAGTTGAGTCCATAATCACAACAACATGAATCATTTTTTTACTGTATGCCTGACTGAGATGATTTGAGGACATTAGTAACTTGTATGTACACACTGCTATGTTCTGTGTGCACCTCAACATCAACTAGTTTTACAGAATCAGAATCATCCTAAATGCTCTATTAGCCCGTAATGACAGCCATTCATGGTTTGTTACCCTTTACTCTGCCAGTTCTCCATCTTGAGTTATAAAATTAATGAAATTGCTGACATTTAAATGTCTTCTCATCCATGCTCCAGATAATTACCTGTATATACTTTAATGATTTCCTCACACACTTCATGCAATTCAAGACATAAGCAATTTGTCTTTTTTCTAGTACATTTTGAGGAAGCATACATCTTTGGGCTATTAGTGTCAAAATATTATTGCCCTCTATATTTTGGAAAGCTTCCTAATACTCTATCTTTAGAATATCTGGGAGTGGTTTAGCTATTTTAAAAAACAAATGGCTTAAATTTGCTAAATTTTCTTTTGAATGCTGTTTTTCATTGAAACTGCTCATCTATATCAGCATAGTAGCATATCTTTTCAAGCCTAGAGGGAAAATTTTAGGTGCTTGTTGAGAGGAAGTAACTTGATGGATTTTAGATACCACTATCTAGATTCTAATAATAAATAGAAGCTGTTTAGATGTTTTGAGGACTGTGTCTTAGGTTACAAGTGCCTTTGTTCTGCCAGAAGGCATATTTTGTGTGCAAGGCTCTCTGAGTATCACGAGTTGTTTCTCTGCATACCTTATACTATTGCTTTTTGTCTTGGTTGTTACTTGCCCACATCTCTTGTCATGCACGAGTGGCCAGGCTGCAGAAATTTTCGACATAGATGACCACATGGTTAAAATGTGCACAAAGTTAGAATGAAGTTTAGCTCTGATGCTGTTTGTCCTTACTGCTTAATATAATAGGTGCTGTTCTAGACTGTAGTTCACTACTTGGTAATAGTATTTCTGTAATAACACTGTTTTGCATTTCTTCTACAGAGATGAAAGATACAGTATATAAGAGCCATTAAATGAGAGACTCATTTATTTCTTAGCATTTCTACTAATAATGGATCAGTGTGACTAGGCAGGAAGCCAAGTAGATCACCTTTTTTTTTCCTTCCATTACAGAAGCATTCTATTTCTTCACAGAGTCACAGAATCACACAATATTCTGACTTGGAAGGGACCCATGAGGATCATCAAGCCCAGCTCTTAAGTGAGTGGCTCATATGGGGATCAAACCCATAACTCTGGTGTTATTAGCACTGTGCTCTTAAGGCTCATGGTTGATAATCAAAACTGTTAGAGATTATTCTTTTTCCTGGTGAATAGTATGCAGTAATTTTTTTTCTACTACTGCAAATGGAAGGTAGGAGTTCTTATTTTACAAGTTCTGTTATATTTTCAAGGCATATAAATCAAACTATTGCACGTGCTTGTGTTTGTTTTTGTTTTGTTTTTTTTAATTTCAACTTTAAATCTCATTAAACCTGTGGCAATTCTATTAAAATTCATAACAGGACTAGGGGTAATGAGGTTGTGATATCTAGTAGTGAGAACTACCTCTTTTCCATTATAAATCAATAGCCAACACCTATTAATTTCACAGGGTCCATCAAAGAGCCCCATATGACTGTAATGTTTTTCCCTATGAATTTTAAGCATTAAGATGAACACTCTACATTCAAAATACCTTTGCCAGTCCCAGCTTCCTTATACATAATAAGTTTTAGTGTCATCCTGTGTCTTGTTACCAGTGTTTGATTGTTAGTTGGCAAGCTTCTGAAGCTGATCAATCCTCTTCAGTCCTTCAGATGGAAACAGGAAAAGTTGGAGGTGTTTACTTATTCAGAGTTTGGCACATAATCACAGCAAAATGACCCCTTCCCCACTAATGCTCAGTTGGCTCATGTAGTGACTTACACTAAGGTTTCTAAGGTACTTTTAGGTTATAAAATATTCTACAAGTTTGTTCAATCAGGAGTCAAACAACAGCCATTTTATCCTGAGGGGGCTGTTTCATACCTTCTTATAGGGAAGACAAGGTACCACAGGACAAGCTGGATTGATGGGTCAAAGTCAGCTGTGTGTAGCTGAACAAGGCCAAGTACCAGGTCCTGCACTTGAGTCACAACAACCCCATGATTTGGTCTATTCTCCCAGATTTCTTTACCAGAAGAGTTGTCAAGCATTGGAACAGGGAAACTAGGGAGTCACCATCCTGGAGGTATTTAAAAGCTGTGCAGATGTGGCACTGAGGGACATGGTTTAGTGGTGGGCTTGTCAGTGCTGGGTTAATGATTGGTCTCAATGATCTTAAAGGTCTTTTCCAACCTGAATGTTCTTATGTTTCTATGATAGTCTGAGTAAATATCGTACTCTAGACAACAACATGACTTTCTTTCACTCAGTGAACAGGAAAGTGAATATTACAGGATTCTCCATTAAAATCTTTCTGTTAATTTGGGAAAAAGCAGACCCATATGATGCTGCACAGCTGGAGATACAGCTTTCCCTAACCTGGAGATGTAATGAGCCATTAGTATACTACAGTGTCTGGAATTTTTCTTTATACTTTGAACAGAAAATGGAGATGAAAAAGCACGAAGATGAAACACAATTTTCCCCCATTCCTTAGTTGTTGAAAACACAAAAGATCACAATTGAAAGCTAAACTGTAGTTTAGCTGGGAAAGAAAGGTTCTTTCATCTCTTTGGTCTTAAAGAAGCTTAGATATTTAGGAAGAAAGTCTGGTACCATCTGCAACACCAAGTGGTTGAGTGGCAAGCTGTTAAGAAAAGATGTGGATTTTTTTGTTGGTGTATGTACATCATTGTTAAAGGTCAGAGAGTCATGCCAAAAGTATTTTGATATTAACATAATAGATTATTTTAAACATTACATCTTGACTTATTTCAGAAACAAGTTACCTAGACATTTGTATAATAAGGTTTATTTCTGAGTTTTGATCTAAACCTTTAAATAGAGTTACTCAGCTTCCTGTTACTTATTCAGCGAACAGTTGGATGAGATGGGTTCAGATGAAGCCTGTTTGCAGAGATCCTAAAATCTTCACCAGGCTTACAAGTGTAGAAGTTTGCAGGATCAATCCTTCATCATATGTAAAGCACATAAGATTCAACATGAAATCTGCTCTAAATGACTCTGCTTGAGCGGGGTGTTGGGTAAAATGATCTTCAGAGGGCTCTTCCAACCTCAACCATTTCCAATTCTGTGTTCTCTTATTGTATTGAGCTTTATTTTTATTTTCTTCTGTGTAGCTAGCGAGAACAGGAGGTACCAGACTTGGTTAACCTCTGCATTTCTTTGATTTTGTTTCTTCTTATTTATATTAAATCATGGAATGTGCCTGGCTACTGAGGACAACTTTTCCAAATAGTGTCCAGCCACAGAGTTAGCTAAAGTCAGTAGAGGTGGCAAATGCTGAAGGAAAAGCCACTGCTTTCATTTTAGATCCTTTGTACCATGCAGTACAGCATGAATATCTACAGGAGGATTTGATTTGATGCTGTGCTGTTGAGAATGTCTGGCTGGAAGGGCCTCATACGATCCCTTGGAAAGTGCTTGATTAACAGTGTTTTGAAGAGGTGTTGAGCTCTAAAATGGCAAGTTCTGTCATTTTACAGCCTCTGTCCTTAAACAATGATAGGCCATGTGTGGGAGGGAAAAACGCTGTCTTAAAATTGTCTAAAATCATTGTAGCCTGAGGAAACTGTGACCCACCTGTTAGCAGTAAAGTAGAAAACCACAGAGTATCCCAAACAAAGCATTTACAGGCAAATTAATACCCTCCAGAATTAGGGTGTAAGTGCATGATGCCATAAATACTGATGGCAGTGTGTGTCACTTAGCTCAGCTATTGGGTCTAATTAACTTGATATAGACTATTTGGTAATAACAAGTTTAATGTTATATTCCTTGGAATCGCAACATTACACTCCTGTTGATAAAATGACAGAATTATATTCAATTACCTGTGGGGAGATATCTTCATTATGAAATCCTGCTATCTATGAAATGCAAACTCAGATGTGTTCTTAGAAATAAATTACTTCATCAATAAAAGATTCACCTCCTTATTATAGCAAGGCTGTTGTGTGTGCTGATGAGTTGGATTTTTGCCTCTGTTTTGCAGTGTAACAGATGTGCTGCTTTATCTTACTGTACACTGAGAAAATCCAGAAACCACTTGATTTTTTTCTACTGATTTCTATCTAATTTCCACGCTCCTAGAAATTTGAGTGGGCTGCTGAAAAGTCTTCCCAAATATCTTTTTCTAGAATTAGCAGAGATCAAGTTCATAGCAAGGATTTAAAAAGAAATTTTTCTTTGAAAATACTGTGTTCAGAACACGGATTTGGTTGTGTTGAATGCAGTGACACAGGCAGGATTACCCTGTTGATGACATTATTTATATGTCTTAGCTGGTGACAACTGGAATCATGTCTGTCTGTGCATGACAACCCAGCAATCAGAAGTATTTGCATATGGCACCTGCCCCTCTGTCTTTTCTTTGTTAGGAGCTTGTCTTTCCTGTCCTAGCACAGACTCATAGGTTAGGAGAGATGCTGGTTTTTTTATTAGTGAAGTGAAATGTCTGACTAAAGTTATGTTTTAAAATTGGCTTCTTGCTGCATATACAGACGTGAACTCCTTTGAGACAAAGATAGACCAGAAATATAGGACATACACAAGCAACAGTGAACCACATGAAGAATTTATTTTGTCTACTGATTCTTTTAAGAACTAATAGGAGCTTTAAAATATTTTCCTGTTGAATATTACATGCTTCTACCTATAGTCAAGGTTTGATCCTGCAAACCTCCACACTTGTAAACATGCTGAAGATTTCAGGATCTTTGTGGCAAAGTTCAGCTGAGCTCATGTCATCCATTTCCTGAGTGAGATGCCTTATAACTCAAGTCAACACTACAAATGAAAAATTGCACCATTAATTATTGAAGGAGACAGAGTTATGTGAAACTTGCAGAAAAAAATGTTTCATACCTGTCTTTCACAGATGTTGATATTCTGAGGCCATACCATCACAAAGGGATTAGAAAAAGAAGTGCTAGTTATTTTTTAGAACTCTTTTGGAAATCTGCAGCAATGGTAGTTTATCAACAGAGTAACTATGTTGCCTGCTCTTAATAAATTTACAGAATAAATTTTGAAAAATATGAGTCTGTAGAGGCAAAGAATTAAGTGTCTTACAATTTGAGTCTGCATATAGTTTACCTTCTCAGTGATAACAGGTTTATTGTACCCAGTAGAAACTCTTATGGAAATTGCACCTCACAAAATTATTGCAACCTTGCAACTGAGATCTTAAGTTTAAAATCAATTCAGTTTTCCTGTTAATCAACTGCACTTGATAAAATTGACACTAGTAAATTAATATCACATTTGTAGTTATCTGTTGCTGTATAAAGATAACACTGGCAAAAATCAATTTCTTACCATCTTTAATTAGCCTTGTTCTATATTATAAATGTAATTAAAATGCCTTTAGTGACATATTTCTAAAGAAATCAATTCTATTTATAAAATATTTCTTACAGAAAAAAAATAATTCAAAAACCCAAACCAAAACAACAAAACCAAAAAAAAGTAACTGCATAAGGTGGATTTTAGAAAGTTATGTGTAAAATACAATCATATTACTCCCATTTTTCTATTTTTCCCATTAATTAAGAAATGTCAGAAGGCCATCACAACATCTGTTTGAATGCCTAATCAAAGTAGAGTTGAATTTCTACATTAAAAAAAAGGTGCAAAATGGTTTTCTTAGTATCCTTTATCTTTTCCTCTAAATTCTTACTCCATGGCTAGTTGGACCTAATCTTTCAGGCTTCCAATGTAGGGCTGATTTTTTTTTTTTTATTGGGAGGATTTCATAATACTAACACATATGGATTTTCCCATAGAAAAATATCCTCTGATCAGCTGAACCAAATTATACCCACCTATGCATGTAGAATTCCAATAATGTTAATAGAACTGCTCAAATAAAGGCTGCTCATGGGGCACCTGGGAACACTAGCCTGTGTTTTGTGGGGAAATTAAAAATATTGCTTTGTTGGTATTGCTCAGTATGTAAAACATGTTATGCAAACCCCAGTGCTCAAGGGAAGAGCATACATTTTGCTTTTGTATTCCCTTTATGCCAGGAGTTTTGCCAACTCATAAGCAGAAATACTATTTCCTATGCTCTTTGAATATAAAACAGTCAGTAGACTCAAGAAAAAAACATCTCTAGAGTTGTGTGACCTCTTGGGTTGAGTGTTTAATTTATGAAAGAATTTGCGAAAGGCAAAAGAGAAACAGTCCTCTGTTTCTCTTAAGACTGGGGGTTTTCATTAGAATCTGGCATGGCTGAGATTTTTTTGCATTCTGAACTGGTGATTCAGTTAGTTTTCCCTACCCACTCCCCATTTGTGGTACTGTAATCAGAAATCAAATCTCATTGGAGAAAAAGGAGGTGATATTTTCAGAGTCAGAAACAGATCACTGTGAACTGATTAGCAAGAGAAAATGAATGGGCAAAAAATCTAGAAAGTAGCATGTTCCAACCTCTTTCATCTTCTGAATGTATAAAAGTGCAGAAAAAAAAATGCATATAGGGAAGTTTATTATCAACATATGTACTCAAGCCTGATTTACAGTTTGTTGAAACTGATGAGAATATTTTTCAATTATCTGTGGATCATTGCAAGGAGATTTATTGTTCTGAATCCAGATTTATGAACTTTGGCTTTTGCATCATCATTTTAAAAAGTTCTTTAAAGGTATGAAAATCAAGGTTCTCATCTAATCGGAATAAATTTCCTGTTACATGTTACTAATTTTCTTTCAACCCTGTATTTTTTGGCACAAGGCATCCTCTGTGGATTAAGAAAGATCCAGAGCATTTGTTTGGTTTCTCCTGGGATTTTCTAAGAGTATGCAAGTCCACAAGTGGCCAGATATGTGGCCACAGGACTAATCCTCCAATATTCAGTGACATACAGTCTAAAATTTATTTGCTAACCAGAATGAAAATAGTGATTCCTACTGTGTGACACTTGTACATCACACACATAGAGCAGTGTAACTCTCAGTACGGACCTGGGTGATGGGGCATCACTTGTCAGTGTCCTCCTGTCTCATGGCCAAGCCCCTGCAAGTGGTGTTTTCACATCAGGCTTCCTATATGGTGTTCAACACGTAGGTAAATATTCCACCATCCTCTTTAATTATGTGTTTGTTTTCTCACTGAGTTAAAGTGCAAGGGAAGCTCTTAAAACAAAAAGTAAGCAAAGTTAGTTAAGACTAACTAAGTTCCTGTTTTTCTAACAAAACAGGAATCTTTTGAGGTCCTAAGCTAGCTTAGAACACATATTACCTTATGACAGAATTTTTAGTATTACCATCAAACTCTCTGTTCTCTCTGACTAGTTTCTTTCCCGAGCTTTTTTGGATGCTGGTTTTTTTGTGGGACTTTTTTTATGTGGTAGTTTTTTTTGTTGTTTGGTTAGTTGGTTTGTTTGTCGTTTTTGCAGAGGGGTGTGGGAGTTTTGCTTGTTTGTTTGTTTTGTTGTTTTTGTTGGGATTTTTTTGTTGTTTTGTTTGTTTTTTAAGAAATCCAAAGACACATTGGTAATTGTGTGAAATCAGTAGTTTCAGGATGATCAAATGTGACAATTAACCTGTGTTTGGATACTTAGGGATGTAGTGCTTGTGTAATTGTCACACTATATTTTGGTGCTAAGTTGACTAAATATGATAATTTGAAGGCACTGAGTGTTCATCTCATTGCAGAAAGAGGCTGTCAATACCAGGGCTGGCACATCAATAACAGAGCAGGTTTTGATGCAGTCAACACTTTAAACTGTGTTTGGTCTCTCCTTTGTAAATTCCTTCTCGCACTGATCTGGTTCTGTTTGTATCTCTTTAGGTGGTAGTGGGGGTTAAAAAACTATCACATGAAGTCACGTGCAGAGTCAGCTAGGCATTACTGTAAAACATCCAACAGTGATACTCATGTTTAAAAAATGAACCTCGTAGTTCCTTTTGTAGTCAAAGATTTTTTTACTTTAATGTTTGGAGACAGGCAAGCTGTCACTCCTTGTCTTATATTGATTGTAATGTCTTACTAAATAATTATGTGCAGTACTGCCATTCCCCTGTATAAAATAGAAACTGGTATCAGTGCTGGAATTGTTCTGGAGCAAGGAGAGTTATTGCATGGTATGGCAACAGATCATCAAACATCAGAAGCAAATTGCAGCAGCATGTGACAGTATCTCCCAACTCCAGCCAAGTTTCCACAAGTATGAAAACTGTTGACTAGTAAGGGGAAATATGTTGATAATCATCTGTCTGGTAATCAAAGCAGGGACCTGGTTAGAAGTTTGCTTAATTTTTTTAAAATTTTTGGGGACATGTTTTACAAGCTGAATGGAATACCTGGAGTTCTGTAGCAAGGTAAATTTATTTGCCAGAATTATGTCCAAGAAGCTGATTCTGATGTCATCTTAATATACTTGGCTGAAATATTAGATGCAAAACAACACGGTTGTGTTATTTCCCCAAATTATCTGCATAACTTAAATATAATAAAAAAGCATAAGTGCTTATTTTTACATCATACAGTAATTATAGACCTGATTTAATAAAGGGTAAATGAAACCCTACCAAAGAAAGTGAGACTCTAGGCAAAAATATTTTAAAGAGGTGAAATAGTGCATGTTAAACATGATGTTGGTGTCAGCATGAGCCTAATTTCAGGGGAGATCTAATATTCTATCATTCACAAACCATGACTTTTCATTTGTGAGTACCTGGATTTTCAAACTACCTTGCTTCTATGTCAACAATTTTTTTAGAAGCCTGGGAAAGGATCCTGTGAGGCAAGAAATCTCTATGAGTCTGTTAGAAAGCAAAGGCAGGTACACTAGTGCTTTGTTTCGGTTTGCTGTTGTTATTTTTTTTCTTTTAAGTATTCCTAGAACAGATTTAGGCACTGAAAAGAGAAACTTATTCCACAAGGGATTTAATATTATAAGAAAATATTCTTGTCACCAGGAAGCTAATATGATAACACCTGAAACATCAGAAGTTGCAGAGCAGATATTTCAAATACGGTAAAGCAGTTGTGGAATTCAGTTTTCTAAATAAGCTGGAACATACAAATTCAGCTGTGTGTACAGTCTTTGTTGTTTGTAAGTCAGAAGAAAGCATGAAATCTGAAAGCTTGACAGTTGTGTATTCTAAAGGATCCTCTTGACTAGAGATTATTTTGAAGTTTTCAACTCCTGGACATCATGTGGGGTTGAATTTGAGACTCTTGCCCAGGTCACTAGCATTCCATTTTCAGCTGATAAAGGATGTGATGCTGCATCTTTAGTAATGCAGTCTTTTTCATTATAGGGTATAATGATTTTAGGATCAGATTATTTAAAAAAAAAGCATATACATAAAGAATGTTTCTTTAATTCATACATATTTTTTGATCAAAATGATTTCTCTGTATTGCAAAAAAAACCCCACAAACAACCACATTTTACAGATGTTTAGCTAAACATGGCTTTATACACTAATTCAGTGAGAAGTGATATGTCATTTTGGACCTTTGGAACATTTTGAATCCAAACTGCTAGAGATTGCAAAGATTAAATTTAAATATCCAAATCTCAGAGATGTAACCCAGGCCAAGTGTGTGTGCGCACCCTCACATGGAAATATTACGTAATTTAAATTATCCTAGTTTTTGTATTTTCTAGATTTAATGCTATTTAAGAATAACAAGATTAAAACATTTGAGATATAAACAAACTGCTTTTTTGAGCAGAAACACCACATATCACATCAATAAAAATCTGAAAATTTTTTAAACATCTGTTGATTTATTTTCACTAGATTTATTTATTTTTAATATATGTATTTAAAAGAGACATGCTTTTCAGCATGTTACACTTAAGTTTTTAAACACACAAAAGTAATTATCTCCTTATTGTCTTTGAAAGGTATTTGGTAACCTTCATTTTTCAAGTTGAGACAAAACTGGAAAAGCAACCTGTAGCAAACCTTACTGCAAATGTTTGTGATTATATAAAACTGTATTTCTAGATATACATGTGCTGTTATGCTGTAAGCCTTGTCCCTGGCCTGCATTACAATTAGTTGATTTAAACTAATACTGTGTCTCCATTGAGATCAGGAATAGGAAAACACACTTGGATTGTTCCAGGTTCCACCTTCCATTCCATGAAATAAGGACCATGAAATTCTTTAACCAGCCAGCACTAGATAAGCAGAGGCAGATAAATAATTTCTGAACGTTGGCTGGAGGCTTGAGGGTGTGTTTTTGCTCTTAGAGCAGGGTGGAACACAACTTTGCAGATTGCATCTGGGGTAATTTCTTAAGGACTCCTTTTGGTTAAAGCCTGCACTCGATGATCTTAGAGGTCTTTTCCAACCTTCTTTATTCTAGGATTTTATGATGAGTAGAGGCTTGAAAGGAGTGGTTATCAAAAAGCTTTATTTTGGTAGAGCTAGGATATTAGGCATTGATCTAAGACTATCAAAGCTTTACTGATTATAGCATCTGGAAGAATTAGACGTTTGGAGAGCGTGGTGTATAAATAGAGAGAGACAATCCATCCCATAGTCTCGTTTTTGTGTGATACATTTGAAGACATAACAACACTTTCAGACAATTCTTCTAAAAGAAATACTGAAATAGAAGCTGTTACATCAATAGATTAGTTGCCACTGAGAACAAGCTTCCAACAACAATAACTTTTTCTTTAAAAATAAGCTTCCTTTTCCTATAACTTGCATATATATTTAGATAAGAAGCCAGCAATGACTTCATCACAAAGAGATATTCTTGGTAGTTCAGGCGGTCTGGAACAGATCATGAATTTCACCCAAAGCAAGTAACTTTGTCAGGCTTTGTTTTTGTACAGCAATTCTACATATTGGTTGTTATTGGTCAGAATATAAATTTTCAAATATAACCTCAAGCTAAAGGTATTGCCATTTAGAAAGTAGCTGTGCAGGCTTGCAAGCTCTGAAAATAGCTGGCTATTAATTGCATTGTCTGAACATACTGAATATGATGCACTAACAAATACAGTTGAGTTTAAATTCCTAGGACCACCTTGTTAAAGTCACTCTTTGCAGTCATGGAAGGTGTGCTTAGATTAAGGCCTTGATCTTTTTCTTATAGTTGTATTTTCCTTAGAAGCGTGTTTGCAGTTTGCATTTGTACTGTAAGGCAACTACATTTATCTGATTATTTTTGTCATTTTGAGATCTTTGCAACTGTACAATTAAGGCATTTTTGTTATGGCTATTGTGTCTTGAAAATTCAGGGATGATTTCCAGTAATATTTAAGCTGGTTAATTGCCTTCCTTACCAGTTCCATTAACCGCTTCAGCAGAGCGTCTTCTAAAAGACAGTATCTAAAGGCTCACTGAACCTTTAATTATGGAATCAAATCCACTTCAGTACATCAAAATATTGTCTAAGTCCTACTGGCAACTTCCCACTCGTCTCTTAAGCTGCAATCCAAGGCAGCCTCATTGGGCTGTCACACCCCTGTTATCATTGTGGTCACACAAGTTTGTCTGGAAGGAGGCTCTGGCAGTGATCCTGCAAGCTGCAGTGCATCTTGTTTCCCTAAGATCAAGGCAGCTATGTGTATTCACAGTTTTTCCTGCTAGCTGTAGAGTGTAGGCATCCAACTCTTTGATTTTCAAAGTGAGTATGACTATTTTATTACCTGAGTGTTATAGTTATATGAACTAAATTAAAAGAAAACTAATCAAGTGTAGGTTTTTCAACACAGTAATTATTGTTCCATTTAAGTTTATGACACACTGACTGACCTCTGGAAGAGCTCATCAGAGCCAAAGCTCTGTAATTCAGGGATCCTGTCTGTCAGTCTGCATTTCTGAATTAATTGTTTCTATTATAGAAGTTTGTCACAGGTAGAATTATTTCAAGGGTGTCCTGGTTTTCCTGTAGGAATTGTAGATGCCACCAGTTAACAAGAGCTCTGGAGAACAGCTGTTCATAACAATGATCTCCCTCACTGAATTTATGTTTTCAATTATCCTTCCAGCAGTTGGTTTTAACTGATACTGTATTTGAGCTGACAGCTGTCCATTCCAGTGATTGAAGACCCCAGGATTTGCACTTCCTCTCTAATATCTCCTTATGTCCTCACATGTGTCATGATCCTGTGCCATGAGTAACATAGGTTTCAACATGTAAATCTTAACTAAGTAATGAAAGCAGTTTGCTGCTAGTTTATACTGGGGGGGGGAAGAATAAAAATAATCAAATTCAGTTAAACCATTGAATTCTTAAAAACTCTCTCTCATTTGGAATGGTGGTGCCTGTTTTTTTTTTTTACTGATTCCCTGGAAGAGGCATCTCATGCTGGGTAGACTGGGGGTGGACTACTCTGCTGTAGCTCTGCTGCTTAGGTTAGAAGATCCAGTGCTTATTATGAAAGGCAGTACTACCTTGTAAAACAGATCTTGTTGCATAAAGGAGTTGGTAATCTCCATTGGGGTGTGCTGATGGTGCATGGGTGGCCCTTACCTTCCTGGGCTTTTGATCTGTCTCCTCACTTTATCTTGTCTGCAGTTTGCATGGGTTTTTTATGACAGTGGCTTTTCTTCTGCAAACCATCGGCTCTGAGTAGTCTAAGCAGTGCTGAAGCCATTGTTGCTTTGTACTCTGGAATATTTATAATGCAAAGAATGGGGTAAAAAGTCCCTGACTGGAAAACAAGAGGGTTTTTTATGCCTTGCAACCGTAAATTGTGAACTGTTGACAGAAGGACTATTTTAATGTGCTTTTTGTCTGTTCGTGTTGTATCTGATAATGGCATAGTATTAGTTGTTAATATGCTTTCCAATGCTTCTGGTAGTGAATGATGCTACATGGCAACTCATTCATCCCACCCTCAGTTTATAGAAAGAAAGGTCTTTAGCCCAACTTAGGTACCAAATTACTTTCCCTACAAAATAAAGCCATCACATTGTTGTAATTTATCCTCTTTCTGCTTACCAAGGCTATTATGCACTTCTCTGGATTACACACTATGTCTTTTAAAAGCTGTCACTGTTCTAGTGTATAAAAGTATTTCAGTCTCTCTCATTGCAATCTGAACAAGATGGCAGGTTGTCGAGCTCTTGTCTACCTAGATATTGAAGTCTTGGTGATTTCTTTGCCTTCCAAATGTAAGTTGCTGCTTTATGGTCACTGTTTCTTTCTGTGCTGCTTTTTTTTCTGTGGGCAGCATGTCTTTTTTCAGAGTACCATTTCCATTCAACTGTCTTTTAAAGCAAAATCACACAATTAAATTGTGAGAGAATCCAGTCCACTGTGAGCTAAAGGATCATGAAACAGTGGTGTATTTCTACTGTCTTGTTGTTTTTTTCCAATTCTGCATTATATAATATGGTAAATGACAGGAGTAGTAATTAGTACTGTATGATTCTGCAGGGCAAGAAGTCCTTATAGTCTATAGCACTTCTGAAGAACAGATCCTCAAATATTGTCCTTATAGTCATAGCACTTCTGAAGAACAAATCCTCAAATATTGCATCTCAGAAGAGTTAATCTGGCTCAGCTGGGACAAAGTTGTCCTGCCTCAGCCAGGGAAAATAATACTCCTTCACTTCTATAGTTTCTAATTATTTATGATACTTGAATTAGTTGCATGGAAACATAACTAAGGATCTGACATTATTTTACAGATTTCACATTAACTAAATCCAATATACAATAGAAAAAAATTGTGGAAAACAGGCTTTGTTGAACACAGTTTTACATAATGCAACAGCTATTGTGAATTTTCTGTAGAAGGTGGTGATGGGGGAAGTAAACAGCAAAATCATCTCCACTGCTATAAACAATTGACACTGTGCCCTCATGATGTGCTAAATATATTGCACAGCTTTTAGCTGTAGAAAATCTTTTTATATCAATGAATTGGTTTGACAGAAAGTTCTGGGTTTTTTTTCAAAGTGAAAAGAAAGGGTTCACAAAAAGGTTTGGTTTCTAAAGTGCGGCTTTTTGCAAATATCTGGTATAATAGGAAACAAGGAAGGGAGATAGCTTTTAATGTCTTCGGATATTAGGCACTGGTTAGTATTCAAAAAGTATTTCTAAGCTAAAAAGTAGCTCCTGCAACTTTTGCATTTGTTTTCCAAGCCTAAAATTTTTCAAGTCCTTGTTTGATAATAAAACTGAGAAGTGGCTTCTCTGCTGTCTTGATTCAGCAAAGATAGTTCGGGGGGGGGGGGGGGGGAAGTGAACTGGAGTCTCCTTTGCCCTGTCCATCAAAGGCTTTCCAGTATGAGATCTAGTTCTGAAGTTCTGCTCATCATCTTTGATACAATTCATTCATCCTTGATATTCTTCCATTTTGTAGGGACTTGTAAAATAATAAGCAAACATGATTATGCTGGTAGCTGATGAGCATAATCTGCTTAAGGCCAAATTGATCTGTAGGGCATAGATGAAGTCTCTGCTTGCTAAATGAGGAGTACTGCAAGTAAAAGGGGGACTTACGGTATTTGACTTTGAATTTCAAACCTGCAAAATCCAGACTTTTTATGGCAGCAGCTAATTCTAGCTAATTTTTTTTTAACATCATGAATTAGGTAATGTCCCATGACTCTTAAACAAAGTGGTAGAAAATACAGTTTTTTCCATACAACTGCACATTTCTGGGAGGTGGGGGACAAAGAGTAAAAGATACAGGATGCATTTTTCTACTGGAATCTGCCTCATATAGTCAGCAATTAATAATGTTGCATCATTCATCAGCTATAACCTTTCCACATCCTGCCTGGACGTGCTCTCTAATCTTAGGACATGTTACTGTTTATATGTAGCAGGTCAGAGGATAATGTTACACTCTAAATCAGTTTCTTCTCTAGTCTTTCAAAACATTTAATGGCTTCTTTCAGACAGAAATGCAATTGTCAGCCATTCAGTGTCAGAATTTGTAGCAACAGACTGAACAGTATCTTTTCACACTCTCTGCTTATAGTCATGGAAGAAGAAATGTCTGTTACCATTATTTCTCCAATCCAAATGGATTATTACACCCAATAAGAAGTGAGAGGGGTATGTTGTGACCTCATTAGAACTACTTGCTATTGCTGCCATCAACTGCACATTTCTTAACACCAGCTTCTTAATGGTAGAGTTTCATTAGCAGCTTTCATCTGTGGATCTTTGAGGTTTAATTACTTAGTAATAGTGATACATTAAATTAATTAGTTAAATCTTACTATATACCTTTGTGAAAGAACCAAAATATTTTTAATCTTATTTCATAAAGCATGTGTGATAAACTCAGGTATGGGCACTTCAGATGATTGACCTGATTTTCATGGATGTTGCATATGTGAAATCTAAATTGGCTGTCTGATTTAATGAGTTAGGGAAGGCTGTTCTAAATGATTTGCCTGCATCTGCTCGATGACCTCGATCATTTAACTCTCAGTTCCTTGCTTTAATGATACAGTGTGCTTCACTCTAATGTGAAAAAATATGTTTTTCGTTACCATTAAGACCTTTCTGCCACATAGAGAAGTACAGAACAGTTCTCTTCATAGATGAGAACCCAGCATTATTTGGATGGAAAATCCAGTCTACCGTGGAGAAAATTAATAAAAACAGGGAATAAATATAGTGTAAATTTTAAAAAGAATGGCTGTTCAACACCAGAAAACACATTGTTGAAAAAGAATGAGCCAAGTGAGAGGAAAAGGAGCTGATTTTTTGCCAGTCTTTCTCAGTTAAAATATAGGTGAATTTGGCTGAAGTTTTTCCACCAAAATTTACCTTGGGATAAAAGCACTGCCACTGAAGCTAATGAAAACCCCCTCATTTTTTATTTTTTTCACCAGAGCTAATGAAAAAGACTCTTTACTTAAGTCAATGTGCCCTCTATATTATCTGCAGTTTTCGCACAGTGCAAAAAGGCTATGAAAATTAAGAAAAACAGAACTATGGTCATCAAGAGATGCCCATCAGGGGAAAACAGCCTCTCTCATTAAATGCTCTTTCAGTTGTTTGGTGTAGTTTTCCTCATTAGACTTTCAAATTCTGTGAGCAGATGGAGTAACTTAAGAGTCACATATTTTACAATTAACATTGGATTCTTGAAGTTGGGGATGGGTAATTTCACGTAAGGAATGGTGCGAGACCTTTAAGAATTTTTTTTTTTCCTTCTGTAGAAGAAAGGGTTGACAAATGGCTGTGCCACACAAATAGCAGTACATAAACCTTTTCCATTAAGCACTAACTGTGTGAATTGCAGCCCCCCTTCTTTTCTTTTAGAGATAAGAATAGATTCATTAAAGTAGTTTTAAATATTTTATCACCTTTAAGGTACTCATACAGACAAGGCTTTGCAATACAGTCTCAGACATAATTCCTAAATGAGCTCTCTCCTTCATAAAAACTCTTATTAATCTGTCTAAAAATAAGATGTATGTCTGTCTGCTCAGTACAAGCATTGTCAAACCTGTGGTGTGTTGGTTTATGTGCAACAAAGTAAAGTAGCCTAAACTATGTAGATAAAAACATTAATGACATAGAATTAGAATTCCTGAAGCTAACTGAAAACTTACCTTGTTTTCTATGGAGAAATGGATTCTTGGGTTTTTGAGGTGATTAGTACCTCTCATAATTAGAATGAGTGGCCATGGAGTGCACTAATTGCCCTTCTGAATTAGAAGTAAGTTCAGAATGGTTTTAATAAGGCCCAGTTTTTCAACACATGGGAAGAGAATTTCCCTCTAACTCCAAGGATGTAACTGAAGAGCCATTCCCTCTGGAGTGACTAATCACTATTTAGATTACAGGTGCTACCTTGATAACTGTAAATTATCTTCACTTTGATATACTTTGTCACGTTGTGGCATCTCGTGGAACAAATCAGCCCTAATACAGTTGGTTTCTTCTTCTACCCAGAAAATGGTTGCTGATGTGTGACAGACACCAGGATGCCACAGAGAGAGAACTTTGGAAGCCCTTTTTTCAAAGGGTCATGATTATTCACTTTGGGACAGTAATACAATTTCAAGACTTGTGTTCGTGGCATAATAGAACCCTTTACAAAAATCAGAGACAGTTCAGGCAGAATGCAGAACATTCCCAAAGTGCACAATAGTAGCCAAATAAAAGAACAACTATTTCTGGAGAAGTGCTAGGCAGGCATAAGAAGAAAATTATATAGATGGATGGAAGTGCATTAGGTGGAAATAGCAATTTTAATGAAAAAAAAAAATACTTTGTGTTGAACAGACAAAGAGAATATGACCCTGCAACTAAAATGTTCATCTTTCTGTCAGGTACCTCTACATGGAAACATAGCATCCTCTATCCCTAGGTTGTTGTAGATAAAGAGGTAAAGCTTAAAAAGCTACTGTGGGGAGCTATATCTTTATAGACTGTCTTTTCAGACTCTCTTTACTGGCCCATTATAAATCTTTATGTGAACGGTTGTGAGGGAAGGAAAGGTTTTCCTGATTTATAGTAGAATCTCTGAGTTTTGAATGTTTCAAGGATGGGTCTTATCCTTTCTTACTGTAAAGACTTTGCTCTGAGAAGTAGAACAGTTGATAGTAACAAAGTTCCAATGGCTTGAGAGAAAACAAAACAATGAAATAATTAAGCCAGGTTTGGCGTTGGCAATCCATTTGTGGCCAACTATAGGTAGACCTGAAGGAGGACACTCTGGATTACTGCTTGCAATATGTATCATTTGGTGTATGGAACTGAGGGGACTGTAATCTTTGGAATATTTCTACATGCAGATTGCATGCAGTTAGTGAACAATTCCTGGAAGAAGGATACTTAATCATCATTTGAGAAAAAAAAATTCGTTGCTGTTTTACTCTGAGTTTGTAACTTTTCATAGTTTGCCTCACGTGTATAATTCTAAAGCAAACAGATGAGTGTGTTAATTCATGGAACATGCATTTTATTTTGCAGTGTTGCTGGATAAGGGCTTGAGTTGGTGCCTTTGTACAGAACCAAGGTCTGTTTAGTACAGTCCTTCATGCTGGACTTAGTGAGTTTGCAACAAAGCTTACAAATAAATAAAAAGGTGTACTTATGCTGAATGCAGTGGTGATGGAGCACAGTAAATACAAGTGTATGTATGTCACTGCCTGATGCTCCCAAAATAATAGAAGAATTTAAGATGTTTTTTAAAGGGGTAACTCTAGATATTCTTATAATATATAGTTTATACACAAAACCTGATAAGTACCATTAAACAAACCTTTAAAAACTCCTTAAATACATGAAGATATCTTACTGAAAAGGCATTCCCACTATCAATATCTTTGTGCCAGTTATACTTTTGTATTAAGTCAAGCAAGCAGTGTTCTACAGGGTTAGAAAGACTTGTCACTCAGAAGAGTATGGAGTGTGATGTGTGAAATATGAATGAATTTAAGTGATTTCAGGAGCATAGGAAACTGGGAAAAAACAATTTAATAACAGCATTGCAGTGTGTGGAGTAGAAAAACATTTTTCGTGTAGTACCTCTATCTCCTTTAACGTTTATGCAATGATACTTCCAAAATATGTAAGGTCATGTGAAATAAGTTACAGTAACTCTGTTCACATTAAACCTGTCAGGCTTAATATTGTGTATTTCCTATATATGTTACATGTGTGTTATATAATGTTATATATATTTTGTGTTATAATACCAAATATAAAGTGAAAAAAGCATCTGTTTGAAGCAAAACAAATTGTCTTCAGACAGATATATTTCCCTTATGGAGTTTATAATGTTTCTTTTTAGAATCAAAGCAAAACTATGTTTTGAAGTCTCAAAATCTTAGTCGAGAAGAATTCTTCTCCAAACAGCCCTGCACTTTAAAATTAGGCCTGAGGAAAAATCTGGAAATATGAACAGCATTTGGAGAGGAAGATGGGATAAAGCTCAAGGTAATTGTGAGAAAGACAGAGGTACTTCTCCAGAAAAAAACAAACAAACAGAAAACAAAACAAAAAATTGTATTCTGCTGTCAGCAATAGAAAACTCTTTAACTGAAGGCTGAGGGATTTTTAAATCTTTGTATTGATTTTGAGACTTTTATGTTTTTTTGTTTATCTCTGAGTGGCATTCAAGAAAAAATTGTTGCAAATGTTTGGCAGAAGTGGTTGTTTCAGTGGTGCATTTGAGACTGAGTAATCTCGCTGTTTCAAACCAAATGATGAGTGCTGAAGTGGGTTGTTGCATTTGTGAGACAGTAAAAGCTCTTTTCCTCATAAATTACGAGTAAACTGAGAACAAAATTGTGTGCCAGGGGCATGTCTGCTCCTTAAATTCCTCTTTTCCATAGATTTGTATTGAGGAGTTTATAGAGGTGAACTGGCAAATGTTCTTGTCCTAGTTGAAGGAAAATGGGAAGAAATGGAAAAAAGTGGGAAAAACTTCTTCCATATTTTCAAATTTTAAATTTCTAAAAATAAAGTTTTTAAGTTTTTAATCTCGGAGAGTTATTTATGATATTTTTGTACTGAAGGAAGTGTTTTGTAAATCTTACAGTATTACAAAATTAAACTTTAGTTTGAGCCAATAGTTTTAGTGATTGTTTTTCAGTTCTTTTCAGTTTTACATTTGAACTGGTTATTGTTACCAAATTGAAGCCACTTTGAACTGGTTTATGTTGTTTATTTGTTTACTGTAGCACACATAGAATATAAAAATAACTGAAAAACATTCCCTTCCACCTAGAAGCTGGACAGGACAGGACTCTTAAATTCGTGGCAAAGCTTGTTGATCATGGCTTCTTTTTTTTTTCCTTTTCTGTTTATGTAGTGATTGCTTTTCCACAGATTCAGTAAACATGACCCAGGCATCACCATCAATCAAGTAGACTGAAGTCTATTTTGTAGTCCTGTAGCAGGCCACAGAAGACACTTAAAAAGAGAGATCCTGAGGAAGGAGTCCCAGTTGCATCCTTTTTTCCTTGGTTGTGTTTCTTACAGCCACAGCTAGAAGGTAATGCAGCCCAGCAGTATTACTGAAGTTACTTCTAGGAGATATTCCCACCATTGGTTCTCACAGCAGCTGGCTTCTGCCTTTTTGGAATTAAAAAACCCCAAACTGATGTATTGGGGAGTCGAACCCATTAACTCTTACAAGCAACAGTAACTTCTTGAAGTTACCCTCAAAGATGATCAGTGAACCAGGAAGGGATTTAATGGATCAGTGAGGAGATAAGCAGAGATTTCCACTTAGATCCACAGCCTTCTGAAACAGAATCAGAAGCCCTAATAGGAACTCTGTTATCAGTTCTCCATCTCCCTACCTTAAGACCTCTCAATGGCTCATCAGAAAACTCAGACCTGCCTGATCCTGCTTCAGAGTATTGCTTTGCTGTTGCAGCAAATCTTTGCAAAGCAAGATTTCCTCAAGAATGAGAACAAGGTATATTTCCCCTGTATTCTTTCCAAAGCAATAATGAAATACCTTGAACAGGTTCTCTTACTAGTGAATCTCAAAAAGAGAATTTCACTTTCCTGATCCCTGCACCTTAAAAAGCTAGTTTCTTTTAAGGATGAATGGTTTTGTACAGAAATTCATCATTTTCTCTCTTTAGAAAAAAAAACTGCACAGGGGAAAATTCAGTCTCTAAGGATTTTCGAAGAACACGATTCCTATTGCGTGAAATCTTTATCAGACTATCTCATTAGATGGCTCAATCTACTGCAGAACAATCTTTAACCTGCTGCTGCACAGACTAAGTGAACTACTAGTTGCAGAATTTCAAACACTTTGCTTAATCGTGTCTCATAACGAGTGCTTAATGACGGGAGAGGGAAGGAGAGAGGCGTTCATATTCTTTCTATTTCCTCTTCGAAATAGTTTCAGCTGACCTTTCCTAAATGACCCTCAGATTAGGTTCCTAATAACTTGTAATTAATATTTTCCACGTGCTGCTCTACATATGAAATCTGATGTCTTACTTCTTTCTAGTACCCAGCAATTATTGCATTCGGTCACAATTTTTATATGATCTTGACTTCATGGGTTCACGTGAGGTCATTTTTTTAAGATGTACAATATAAGTGCAAAGTATGAAGAAAAAATGAATTTATAAATTGATGTTAAATGTGCAAAGTGTATTTCAAATACTCTTTGCTATGACAGAATAATTTTTACCAGATTTTTGTTCAAGAGGTTGACGGTTATTACAAATGAGTCACACTGCTAAATCTGTAGAGATAGGTCCTGTGCTGTCTTTTGTAATCATTGCATGTTAAGTTTAAACAAAATGCATTTTTACATTGGCAAAGCATTTATTATTTATCAGTATTAATGTTGTTTATTGTACAATCGTAATCATAACTTTCAGTGGATTTTACATCTAAGAATAGGTAACTGGAATAGCAAATTTCTTTTTCAAGATTAATGAAGAGATAGTTATATCTGGATATAAAATAGGCTTTTTCCTAAAATTATTCTATGTGAGTACAGGAGTTCCCATTATTGACAGGAAAATCTATGATTTTATCTACTCTGAGTTTTAGCTGTTTCTGATGAATCTTTTATTCTAAAATGCATTATATATGTAGGTAGCTGAGGACTGAGATGTAGTGATATATCATTTTCCTGGAGTTCAATCAGCAGTGACATGCAAAAACCCTCTAAGCGTGAACTGGGGCTTTTGACGAAAAAACCCCAACAAGACTTAATAAATTTAAAACTGTGAGCTGCAACAGATTGACACTCATAAAATGTGAATGGAGAAAGACTTCGAAGAAGAATTTTTAGCATAGTTAGAAACTTTACAGAAATTTCTTTCTACAGTTGAGGCATTAGGAGATTATTCTACATGACTCAAGAAGCTGTCAAGTTTCATGGGTTTCTATTATTTTGTAATAAATTGTGCTACAAAATGGTGCTACTGTAGTTCAGAGACAGTTGCAGCGAAGCAGCTGTTACTATTTTTTTGCAGGATGCATAATTCACCAAAGCACTACAATTTCTACATGGAGCTGCCAAGTAACCTACTGCTGAGGTGTTTCTATATGTGCTAGAAGTATTTTCTTAATTTTTTAAAATTTATTTTAGAACTAACTTCCCAGTTCTTACCTAAATGCACTATTACTTTGAGAGTTCAGAGATCCACAGTGCTCACACCAGCAATAACATTTATAGCTAATTGGAGAATGAATTTAAAACTACTCAAGTGTTTCCTTTTCTATTATAAAATTGTTAATATTTTAACAGTCGTCTTAAGTGTTATGTGTCAGGAGTATCACTGTTCATACCATTCTAGCAGGAAGCTTGTATGCTTCTTGCATGACAGTAATTAAACAGATGCCAGACTTTGCAAAAAAAATGCTTACTTCAGACTTCGATCAAATAATTTCTTATCACCACCTGTCAATTGTGGAAATTTTTTGAATTCTGGCAATTGTGATCAGGATGCTTTAGGAGATAAGTTGAGTCATTTAAACCTTCAACTAAGGCAAATGCGAATTACTTTGTTGTACTACATTCTGTATTGCTACTTTCTTTTCTGAAATTGCAGAATGAATCTATTGGAAGTCGGGATTAGTGTATGAGGGAGCTGTGTATACAGACAAGAAAACATCTCTTTTTATATATGTGTTCAGAAATTCAATGACTTTAAAAATATACAACTCTCATATGAGTGCACAATGATTGTCCAGGATAACTTGAGAGTATATTTCAGATTTCCTATTCGAACAAAGATACAATTTACATTTTCTCTTCCCAGGACTGTTAAACCACAAGTTGTGGGTTTAAGACCATTTGAGCAATTAAAACTGCCTTGTTCACATTTTCCAGTGTCACCAATCTCTGTGAAATTTGTTGCAACAAACATATCTCATTGGATATCTTCGCTGCCTTTTCTGGGATTAGTAATACTTAATTTTGGAACATGTCTCTTGTGCTACCTATAACAAAGTTTTCTGTTCCCATAACTTTACAGAGGTTCTTCCTCCTTTTGTTTCAAATGCAGCACACAGAAAAACAGTGACTGTTTTTGCCTTTATAGTACTACCACTGCACTTACCGTAAGTCTGCACTTCATTGACTTACTTGATAAATACACTTTATCAAGTTCCCAAATACTTAAAAATTATCATTTTTATTTCTTGTTTTTCTGCACCTATTGATTTGTTGGCTAAGTATTAATTTTTTAGCTGTTTTTTTGTTCTGCTGCTCCTGATTATTGTAGCTCCGGGTTTCGTGTCGCTTCAGATGAATTCTTTGAGCAATGAGATATGGTTTAATGACTGTCCCATTAGAAAATCTAAATAGGTTGACATTCTGAGTCTAGTTCCATTTTCTAGGCAGTATAAACTGGACTGGTACGCTCACCTCAATTCTTGAAATCTGGGGAATAAACATCTGTGTAATTCTGCTGGGACACATGTGCATAGGTCATGGGAAGAGCAATAGATATTCTCTGTCTTTCATGACAGCTATTCAAGCTATGATAACATTCTTAAATGTCAAAACACCTATTGAAGCTATGATAGCACTCAAATGTCTTCAAAACAATTCTGATAATCTTTTTTAAATATCAGCAAAATACATTTTTCTCTAACTGTATTTTGGGAATGGCTTATTAAATGCAAACGCATACCTGTTAAGAGGATCTACCAGAAATACTGTCATGGAATCATATTCACAGAATCTATATCCTAAGCAAAAAAATTAATACTTGGCATGCCTTTAGGTTTGATTAGACTAGACACTGTAAAAAAATCAGTTCCAAATAATAATGAAAATTTCCAAATTTTTAAGTAAAGCTCTCTATAATTTGTTGCTAAATCAGGTCATTTGCAAAATCAAATCACAAGCATCAGGTTAACAAAAAAATATGGCTGATTCTGACTCACAGACAGAAAATCTGTGACCTTTGAAGTCTTCAATTACTTCCTAGAACCTGAATTTTTACCTCCAAATTTCTTTACTGAGCTTACTAAAGAACTTAGAGCAATGCCTCAGCTAAAGGTCACAGTGTTGTGTGGTGTTATCTGGGGTTTTATTATTTCCTCATAAACTATGACATTTATAAAATGTCAGCATCTGAAGAAATCAGGGCTATATGAACACAGAGGAAGAGTTAAAAAAACCCCCACAAACTGTTTACTTTAGCAATTCCATCAGTGATGGTTCAGAGTTATGAATGTAATCACAACAAATATTGTTTACGGGTATTAATTGTTGCCTTGGGTTGACATGCACATTTGGACACTTAAGAATGAAAATTAAGTCATATACTTTATTTAGAGTGATTATGCCATGTTCGGTGACTGCAGAAAGCTCTTTCTTGTCAGAACTAACAAGACATTCCTCTTCCTAGTCCTAGCCAGGGGTGATCCACATCCAGGTAGCTCATTTTGGTACCAGAGTTTTGAGAAAATTAGATCTTTCCCATACTCAGATATCCCAGAGATTATTTTGGTGAAAAATTATGGTAGTCAATGGTAGTCATACTGACAGTAAGATAGCAGAAGATAGTATGTTAGATGACAAAAAGGGACAGCAGAGGAGCAAGAGTAAGCAACATCCCTGACCGAAATAAGCTGCTTGCTCTTGCTTCCTGCTGTCATCTGTTTCTCTTGTTGCTTTCTCACCCTGCTTCCCCTTCAGGCTTGATTACCCATTGACCCTCCATCTGAAATGACAATTTATGTTTCTGTGAGGTGAAAAAAAATTCTTGTGTTTTCCAATCTCTATGAAGTGATAACACACTGACACCAGTGAGGCATTGGGTGCTTGAGACCACCAGTATAAAGCAATGGAAGTCTTCTGTCTTCAGTTTTATGTATTTTTTTTGTTTATTTGTTTGTTTGTTTATTTTAATTTATAGCAAGATGGAGATCAGCTCAGGTGATAAGTCCGTAACTGTTTTTCCAACTTATTTATCAATTTACACTAATCCTTCATTCCCTATTCTCTAAACCCTGATAAATACCTGCTGAAATCAGAGGGATAGAGCAAAAAACATCACTATTTTTCTTTTTAATTTTTATAATTAGTGTTTAGTCACTGCAGTGAGTAACACAGGGAAAGGAACAGCAGTTGTTCTATCCATGCTCCTTATTTCTAGATTCTAGATACGTGTGCTGTCTGCATACCTGGGGCAAGGCAGGAGGATAAAAGGTTTTGGTTAGAACCAGGCAGAGACCTGAGCGCAGCTGAGGGGAACTCCTGACAAGAATGATTTTACATCTCCTTCAAACTTCCCATTTTCATGTTTTTCTGTTGGAGAAATCCAGCAGCCCTACTGTGAGAGCAGGTACATACCTTCCCTCAGGTGTGTTTCAAGTCAGGCAGGAGGAGAGACAATTCATGGGCATCTGATTGAAATTTTTGAGAGATTTGTTATCTCACTGAGAATAAAGAGTTTCTAATGGCCTCTACCAGAGGCAGAAGCTGATTAGAAGTTAGGAGATAGAGAAAAAAAAAAAGGGGACAAAAACATAGCTGATAGTGGGGTTGGAGAAGTAAATTGAAAAGTAAAGAAGTGAAAATAGGGGGTTACGGGTGTCCTGCAGGGCACTTGTGACAACTGTCTGACAATGATTCAACTGGTAGAGATGGTAGTCAAAACAAAACAGAAACAAACGAAAAACCCAAACCAAAAAAACCAAAACAGGGTTAGGCTTGCCCAGAGCATCTGAAGTCCATGGGGGCTTCTGGTGGACTTGGGGAAATAGGCCTCCATTGTGACAAGGGGCTAATTCTCACAAAATGAGACACAGTTAATCAAGGGCTTAATGTAACAGTTATATTTGGTACTTTTGAACTGTCTTCCATGGTGTCTGCTATGCACACTAGATGTTTTAATATTGCAGCATTATCACTTTGTATCCATGAACTGATAAGACAACTTCACCTGCAGAGGAAGCAGATCCTGTAAAAAGTAACCTGCCTTTTGAAAGGAACGTTGGTTGTCAGCCATTTCCTTACATTAGTAGATGTGCATAGGAGAGGAAATAACTCTTTTTTTTCAATACGATAACAATGTTTAGAAATGTTTTAAATAATAAAAGTGTGATCATTAAACATGGTGGAAATATTTCAGTATTTATTACTAGTATCTGTACTGGGAAAGCATCAAAAGGCTACTCTCAACCTTTTTGATAGTAATCTGGTTGTGCTATTCTTGAACTTTCAGCTTAAATCCTCTTTACATAGAGTCCAAAGTCACGTATGATCTATAGGATAAAGTGTCGATTTTGTGTTGTGTAATTGATACTATACATCACATAGTTTTTGCTCTCTACTTCAGAACTTTTAAAACTGGAAAGTAACATAATATTCAGCAAGCCGTGATACTTTGAAGGTATAATTTAT
Organism: Manacus vitellinus; assembly: GCF_001715985.3. NCBI lineage: Eukaryota > Metazoa > Chordata > Aves > Passeriformes > Pipridae > Manacus > Manacus vitellinus. Next base: position 5,130,664 of record NW_021940565.1, read on the forward strand.
ATCATCAGGTTTGAAGATTCATGGATTAATTCCATAAATTACACTAAAAAGATTGGTTCACTGAGTCAGTCCTTGTCAAATGTCCTTTGCACTAAAAATAAAGGGTTAGAAAAATAAAACCTCCATGGCCTCATAAAGAAATGAATTGATATCAATTCTGTGCCTCCAGCTGTACTGTCCCTTCATACATGGGCAAGAAGTCTGTGTACCTGCCCTCTGTCAGCACTTTTTCATCTGTGTCCCATTCTTGCTCATGTGCTTCATCTGTGAGCTGAATACTCATAAGCACAGTTTTCTAGTGCTACAAGAATGTGAAAGTCAATATAATAAGATAATCATCTTCTCATGAAAAAAAAACCAAATACCACTTGGCTGAATACCAGGATGCAACTAAGAAGATGAAGCACAGAGGTAATTCTCCATATAGTTAGAAGATCTAGATAAGATGCAGCTTTGGGGGACTTTTGGAAAGGAAGTAATAGCTGGCAGCTACCTGAATACTTCGTTAGACTCACTTTCTCCCATAATATCATAAGCATGATATGATTAAAGAAAATGAAAACTGAAGTTTGACTTTAGACAATGTGGAAGAAGACGTGGATGAAAAGTTTTCTGATTTGATTCTTACTGTCCTGTTTGGAACCTTTTATACAGTTCTGGACTTCCCCTGCCCTCCCCAAAAGTAATTTGGGAATATTTATTTGATTTTCATTAAGCAAGGACACAACCATTCATATACCTTCATATACATTCATACACAACCATTCATATGCTTTTTGTTTTCCAGGCTGACACTTGAATGATCCTGACTGCCTTGCATCTACAAAGGACTGTTACCACAAACTCAGAAGTGATGTGGAGACAGTCAGTCCAGATCAAGGTAGTCATGGACTTGAATTCTCTTTCTCTCCCCTCTCCTGCCTCATTGTTCCTTGTAGCTTACCCCAAACCTGTGCTTCTGTTTTTTGGTCATAGCCTCTGTGACTGCAGCCCTGGATTTATAAAACTATATTCATCCTCTTCTTTGTTCTTATATCAATTATTCATTATTATATTATTCATATTACTGTTGATGTTGTTATATCAACTGTTGATATTATTACATAAATTATTAAAAATATGCATGCTTTTTTTCTTTTTCAAACTTCTGTAATAGAGACAAATCGAGTGCTTCTTTGAGACAAAGAAATCCCTCGACATCCTTTCTTATCTGTAATCCCATGCTGACCTCCAGCACACTTGAGCCCGTAAAGAACAAATAACAGCATAACACTGACCATTGTCCCCCTAGTAAACAGCTGCAGCAAAACTTCAAACCCAGTGACCTATTGTGAATTCAAGTGAAATTGTTTTAGAACTTATGATCCCTCTGTCCTTAGGTGTTCGGAGAGAGATGCCTTTGATATATAGCACTGATAAGAGGCTTATTCCATTAAGCCGTAGTGATTCTAGCTTTCATGCATCATTTGACAGAGAAAATGAGAATGTGCAGAAATAATAGCTAATGTAAAGTATACCAGGTCGCAATACAGTTAGACAGGTAGGAAATAAAGTTAATGCATTAGGTTATAGAGTGGTTTGCACATTTTACTGTATGTGCACAAAAGACATCTTTTGGGGTTGTTTTTTTCCATACCAAATTTAAAAACTGCTAAGAGTATTGGCTTTGGAGGAGGCTGTATCCTCTTAACAGAGAGTAGGATTTCAATTTCAAATAAATATTCTTACACAAGTCATAAAGGCTAAATTAAAATTGGATAAAGAAAAGGAAATCTCTAAGCAGAAGCATGAGGAAAATAAAATGGTAGTTGACTCAAATAAGAGTTTTACTAGTTCCATAGTCTACAAAATATTTTCAGACATAAACACAGACACCACTTTAGTGCTTAAGTAATGCTTGTGTGACATTTTTTCAGGGCTATTTCAAGAGCTTGTCAAACTAGTTCTCACTCTGCTAGCTGAAGTTCACACTGAAGAGGGATTTCTTTAGCATACATTTCTACTTATGAGAGGATGGGAGGAAAGCATTGCATACATCAAGAAAGGGCATGCAGTTGCATTTTAATTAATGCCTTTGATACCCAAGAATAGATTGGCAATAGTTAAATCATTTGTTGCACAGCGTGCTGTGAAAGTGACTTGCAGTGGCAAAATATTTCACAGCCTATTAAAATTTCCAAGATTTTTGGGCACATCATAAGCTCTAAGGTGATAGATATTTCATTCCTGCTGCACTTTAATACATCCATAACTTGATGGCCCTTGTGAGCAATAATCTGAATTGCCTATCAGAAGAACCATTTACTATTAGTTACAAAGAAGGAAATAAATAATTTAGGGTATAACTATTTCTATAAGGAAATAGAGTGACTATGCCAACTTCTATAACGAAGGAAAACATAAGCACTGCTTTAAATCATGGACTTTGTGTAGCTGTGCATAAAAAAATGGGGGGGTTCTGTTAGAAATTTGGTTATTTCCCACACTTCAGAAACAAGGTATGAGGAAAAGGAGGGACAAAACTGCATTCCTTCATACTATGCTCTTAGAGGCAATTTGGTTTGACAGGATTTATGAACATGCCTCAATTATTTTTACTAGTGCTGACAGTCTCCTGGAAACTTTACCCACTATCAAAATGTTTCAGCTGCACCAATAAACAATCGGAGCCTTTTAAATTGATTTGAAAATTATTTTTTCCCCTCTGCAAACGTAAAATACAAGATAAAAAGAAGAAAAAAAACCCTTGAGTGTGTGTATGTATTAGTTCAGTAACTGAAGCAATACCCTGGGATGTGTGAAACTCAGGTTCAGTTTGTTTTGGAGGGAAAAGTTCTTTCCTAAGACAGTACCAAAGCAGACAAATTAAGCAACTCTCCTACATGCACAGGTAAAGTGAACAGACAGTTTGTAAAAAGCATATGCTTTTTTCATCAAAATTTAGAGACAGAAGCTTCCAATTGATTCTTATTCTTCCCACATATAAAGCAATATAATGCTTTATTACTCCCATAAGATTTTATGTACCTCAGTCCTAACCATAAAAAATAAACATGCTAAAATGTTGCCAGGTTTTCCAGAGGTCTTGGCCCTTTGTTTAGAATGACCTGCTTAACTTTCATCTTAGCACACACTAGTGTTGTTTCAGATCTCAACTCTCTATCCCCGTTCCCCCTGTATGTTGTATTTCAGATAGCAATGCAAAATCTGAAAATATCTCGTTGCTTACAAACTAAGGAATAAACTTGCAAGTGGTCATATAGTTCTGGGAGCATTTCCTTTTTAGATGACTTGATCCTCTGAGGATAGCGGAGAACGTTTGAACTCTTTTGAGTATGAGGGAAATGCATAACAAAGTACTATTCAAAAAACTGTTAAAACTCTGTATGCAGTATTACTAATTTTGCTTTCCACTGCTTTTGCTGCTGAGTGTAGCTTCCCTTTTGGTACATCATATATGCTATTTCCACGCTATGACAAATAACTGTTACAGTTCAAAACTATGATTCTATTTATATACGACAGACCAACTTGCAGAAGGGTTCTGCAAAACTGATTTAAAAACCCACATAAAAATAATATAGGAGCTCAAGGTATGGTAGCAAATGGAAGAACATTAGAACTCAGTGAAAAAAAGATTTTGCATGTCTAAATACTTCTTTTTGTAATTGCCTTGAGGCAATTTTCAATTATATTTTTTTCAGCTACTATATTATTTGGTGAAGCAGAAATCAGTAAGTGAAACATGGAGAGTATAACTGAAGAAGAATGCAATTTATACCCATAGTAATAGGTTTTTACCACTTTGTATACTAATTTTAGACAGTTGCAGATATTATTGCTTTCCTAGGTCAGCTATGTACATCAAATATGTTGTAATAAATTTGTCTTAACTTTCTGTAGCTCACATATTTTCCTAGCAGCCATCATAATTTTGTCTTTCAAACATAACAATGTAATGCAGTGCTGTGATGAAAACGTTCTGAGTATTTGACAGGGAAATAACAGTTTAACTTTGCGTTTGAAAGCCAGATATTTTTAGTGACTGAAGTAATCTGAACTTTTGCTTTTCTATTTATTGTCTTCAGGAGTAAAGTTTTTGTTTTAGGAGTCTGTGTTGCTATTTATCTTGATTTCACAACTTTTCCTATGTTATGTGGCACTGAAGTGTATCTGTTTTTCAGGACTGTGATTACTTGATATTTGGTTTGCTTCAGAAGCACAGAACCCAAGACAATTACAGAGCACAGGAACAACATATATCCTTCCAAAGGCATTGAATCCATCTTCTAGACACAGAGTGATTTTTTTGCAGTTACATGTCTTGTGCTTGAGAAAACTGTGGATTAAACCCACTTCATTTGTTTACAAATAATGCGAACTAACCAGACTTTTATAACACTTTTATAAATTCCTGTGATGCGAATTCCAATCCAGTCAAGAGGATCCCATGAAACACCGTTCTGGGAACCTTCTTCATTGCAAATACTATGACATAAAGAAAAATATCTTATTCTTCATTTCAGAATCCAGTCTGAGAGATGATCAAAGAGTTGAAAAATATCTCATTATATTAGGTACAATGTAGTGTGTGTCTTGATAAAGGTTCAGTTTATCTACTGTGTTATCCTTAATGACTAGAAAACTACACTTTAAGTGTTGTAGAAGTGATTTCAAAAATTCAGTTCCTTAACTCAGCAACTCTGTCCACAGGAAGTAAATTTTATGAATCAAAAATAACCATTACATCGTTTCAATGCAGTCAGCTCAGTCATCATAGCCCAATGTTTAACATAGAAGACACATGAAGTTTTTCTGGTGCAATTTACGCGTAAATTTATTATGAACTGGTTAAGTTTATTGGTAAATAATCAAAATTTCTTTGTTTTTCTGCTCTTGTTTAAAGTACATAAAAATATGAAGTGAAAAGACTACGACACATTCTAAATCCTCTCAGAATTTGTTTTCCCACAAGGCTACTTTTTAAAAGATTGCTGACATAAAAGTAATTTTTGTTTAGGTGCCAGACTAAAATGACAATTTTAATTTTTTCTTCTACAGGAACATAAAAAAAAATACAGTGGAGTGTTTTTGCCTTGATCTGTTCTAGGGAATAATGTTATGGACAATAAGAATGCAAACTTAGATGCTGTAAACCAGACAATTTTTCAATAAAACCTGAAGTAGGTTTTATTGAGACTGATGGAGACTGATAACACATGGATTTTAGGACTACTTTGTGACATGAGCTGAGTACCGGTCAGTGATAAAAGTGAATATGCTCATATTCCACTAGAATACCTCCCTGATGTCATTAGTGGTGTTACACTACCATCTAGAGGCCCAGCTAAGATTAAGCTATGATAAAGGAATACCTGTTACACCTACAGAACGGTTATCAGTCTTTGAGCTAATACATAGAACTACTTTGAACTTGTTATGTGTAACCACAGTACAACTTCTAGAGCATTTCAGCAAAGCTTTTCCATACCAGTGAAAACTGTTGTCTATACTGTGTAACCTGAACATTGGTACAAGTGCCAGAAAAGTGAATCCTGTTTGTACTTATCATTCAGCCAATTATGATTAATATGATCATTTTAATGCATGCTTGTGTTAGGCCTAATGGAGGATTTAAGATACAGTGCATAATCTTGTTTCCCCTTGAAATGTTAAGTCAAATCAAGAGAAAATCTTCTTTCCCAGAATTTCTTAAACAAATTGTCTCAGAAGGCATTTTGGTTTTAAGGATAATTGTAAGAAGTTACTGTTTCGAAGGTCCTTTTGCATAACCAAAATTTTACCCTTTTAAGGTCCATTTTGCTGGAAGTTCTCCAAGTGTGACAGTGCAGCTGCCTGACAGTGACAAATCTACGACCACTTGCTAAATGTCTTCTGAAGGAATCCCCCTTGACTGTCAGGACTGAGAGTAAATTCCTGGGGATCTAGCAGAAAGGTGAAGGGTTTGCCAGGTAGGGCATAGTTTAGATATTCTCACTAAGGAAAGTAAAGTCACTTTAAAATTGTATTTAACCCTGCTGTTTGCATCTTCTCATTATTTTAGAACTGAAAAATGATGATGTGGTTTTGAAACAGTTACACCAGAGGAACAAACACCCTCACATCTGGATTTACAGATATCTTTGGCCAAGTTAGATGATGAGCAGTAAGTAGATCACTATGCTGGTATTTCTTTAAAATTGTCTAAAAATGAGGATTTAATGTGTGGAATTCATGGCATAGATTCCTTGGCATGATATAATTCTTTATATAGGCTGATTTTTCTTAACAAGCCCTGAATGAAAGTGATTTCCCCCCTCATTTAAGACAGCTCATCTGCCTTAAACCTTATAGGGGTTTAGAAAAGAACCATAAACCTAAAATAATGATCGTAAAACCTTTGCCTGGATCAGATAGTCCCCAACAATCCTGCAAGCCCCAGTGCTCCAGTGGTCAACATCACCTTAGTCTCCTCGAAATACAATGTAGCTTTAGATAGTGAAAGCATTTTACCAAATGCAACAGAACATAGACTGTATAAAGGAAGATTCATGTGAAATTCAGATGTATTTTGATTTCATTCTTTGAAGACTGATGAGCATTCGTTGCTTGTGCCTGATATGTAAGAGTGACATCAGAAACTGTGGCAGCAGCCATAGGAGATGAAGGTATCACTCTCTCCAGGAGAGGAAAGAGTTGATTCAGTGCCTTATTCAGATAGAGGGGGTTCTGGGTTACCTCTCCTATGTTTTGACTCCCTGTGGTGAATCCATGTAGGAAAGAACATGAGACCCACACAGTTACATTGGTGAAAAAACATTCCTGATCCCTGCAGTGAACAAGGCCCTTGAATTACAGCCAGTGGCTGCTGAACAGAAAGGCTCAAGACTTTCCATATGCATATCCCCCCGTGGAGACACAGTAAGGATCTTTATGTGATAAAGCTTTATAAATGTCACTTTTAGCTGAATTGAATTATACAAGTTCATGATTAACCAAGAGATGAGGGAAGAAAGACTTCAATGTTCTGCAGCTTTTACAGGATTCCACATAAAGCATTAAGTGACGCTAATCTTGCAGACTAATTGTTTATGAACTACCCACACATAAACACCCATAATTAAATTTATGTTAATTTTTGTAGTAATTGCTCTATGTAACTCCTTATTGTCAGAACTTTTAATTATAAAATATCAATTAGCCAAACATCTCTAATATAAATTGCTATTCTAATTTATTCTAATTCCTATAAAAACCCAGCTAAGTGCTAAGGTTAATAAAGAAAACTGATGTGGTTTTCATTCTTCTGCCAATGATAAATTTAGTTAAAAATCCATACACAATTGCAGCAAACAAGCAAATATTGAACCTTATGTGCCATTTCCAACCTGTGTGTAAGCTACTTGTTTAGTTTAAAATATAAACTCTCTCTCTGCTGATTCCAGATCTTAAACTGAATTTCTCACACTCCCCTATCTACATGTCTAGTTAATTACCGTAAAATTCAGATACCTGAGGTGGTTGTGCGTAGTGAAGTAGTATCCTTGCAAAGACACAGTTTCCCTGTTGAAATGGTATCTTTAAATTCATAAATAAATCTGGTTAGAAGGCTCTGTATGATGTATAGTTTTTAAAGAAAATTCCAGTGGCAGTTCCAGTATGCAAATAAGTTTGTGGGTTTATTAAGACTCATAGACTATGGGGAGTTGTGTTTGGCACCTTCTGTTTGGACTATCTGTTGAAGATCCAGATACCTGGTGAAAATACTTGCTGCCATCAGTTTGTTCCTGACATTGTCTATTCACTAGTTTCCTGAGCCTGAAGTAGATAAAATGAAACAATGCTGTAGTTGTAGACAGTGTCATTTTGGCCATGATCACAAGATGGCATCATTACAAAACCCTTCCCATCAAAAAACTAGAGTTTTATATGTAGGAAAGTTTTATCTGTTTTGCCTTTACTTAGACATATGAGAGTATTTATGGCTTAAATACAAGCAACTCTGTTTGCCTTTGAATTATTCCATGAAATAATGTATTTATGTATATCTTTAAAGTGTCAAGTATCTTATGTGAAGTAGCATATAGATAAGAAATATTCCCAGGGTGGTTATGCTCCATCTGCAGATCTGACACAATGATCACACAGGTTTCTAAAGCCAAACTCAGAAAGGGGCCTAAAGTGACTACAATGGAAGCTACAGCAGTTCCATAATTTATGTAAAAGCACTGCAAGCTCACTGAAGATACTTATTGCTTTGTCAGAAATAAGGGGCTCACAATCACTATGCTCACATTTTTGGATAAGCAGCCAATGATCTAATGACAGGGTGCTTGTCACAGGTGTTAGAGTGGGGCAGAAGCACTGGATAAGGAGCTATAGGGCAGAAGAAACTGCCATGAGGTAATCCTTCTATTCTTCTCCCCCAGGGTAAGGCTTCACTTGAGGTAATGAGTCCCCTTAATCCTTTCAGGGAGATACCAATCCGTTGGAGAGAACTGGGGAGGAGGAATGTGAATTGTTGGAAGTTCAGAAAACATGTCAAGTGAAATCTGAGAAGGGACAGGGTAAAAGCTATCACAGAGAAAAAGACTATTTATTTTCAGTGCTTCAAGAGGTAATGAATTCAAGTAGCATGGGCATATCAGTTTGGATTAGGGAAATAGGCAAAGTAATGAAGCATTAAATAGATGCTTTGGAAGGTTAGGGGGTTTAAATTATTTAAATGCAGTTTAGGAAAGTACAAGCAGACATTTATCAGAAATGACTTGGTTAAAACTGATACTGTTTTGGGGAAACTTGTGGTCTAGAAGTCATGTTAAGGTCTCTGTTCAGTTTTCTATGGATATCTGTTGACAAACAGCTCACCAAACTCTCATACTCAACCTCTCTCTTTATCTAAATGAATAAATATATTCTGTTTGCATCTGCCAAAGAACCTAAAACTGTGGAGGCTGTCTTCCTTCAGAACTGCTGCTCCCCAGTGCTCATCATCTTTGCTGGTAAGAACGGTGTAATTTTCTAAGGGAGACAGGGCAACTGGGACCTTTCATAGAAATTCCCATGTGATTCCTGTAGGTATGAATCAGTTTCCTCCTATCTGCATGTTGTTAGTGATTGCTGACAAAACAGTCTACTTAATTTTAAAAAATAAATTTAATTAAAAAAACCCCACAGATACAACATAGCAAATTGCCACGGCATGACTAAGATCATCCTCTGTACTGTGCTCCTAAGCACACCCTTGCTTGAATTTCATATGAAGATACACACTGTTTCCTTCTTCAGGTCAGTTAACAGGATAGGGGCTGGAGCTTTGTTCTAGCTTTTTAAAGCTGTAACAGGAAATTGTGTGGTGAATTGGTTACTGTTACTCAAGTAGTTTTAGCTTTAGTTTGGCTTTCCACAACTATGTGGCATAACACCTATTTATGATGGTAACTTTTCTCTATTTCTGCAGCAAATAGCCATTCTGTGTTGAATACCTTTTATGACTCTTGACCTGAAAGTATAGTGTAATACAGGGGATTGTAGATATGGGATGATAAACAAGAAAGTGTGACCAGTAAGTACGTACTTATTGCTATAAGAAGGCACCGCTGGGAGCTGGGTAAAACTGGATTTGCCATAACAAAGAACACAAGGAGGAAATACTCAAAGTAAACACACAACGCATAATAAAATAAGGTTTCATGGAGCACTGACAACCAAGGAAGAAATGGAAGCTTTGTCTTGGAAAACAGATGGAAATTAGCACTACTGGATTCTGGGATAGGGAAGACTGCCATCAGCATCAGAATCCCTTCTGGTAGAGAATCAGGGTTCCTTCTGATAGAGAATGTGGGGCATTCTCAGTGTGCCACAAACTGCTCCACCTCCTTGAGAAAATCTGGCACCACTGACTCATAGGACCCCACTAGAGAAGCATTAAAAAAGGTGAGGATGACATGAGAGAGGGAGATAACAGGGACTGTGTGTAGAATTATTTTCCCCCACCCTCTCCACACCACCTTTTGCAAATAATAATTAATTTAAACTAGTAACCGTTTTTGATAGGACAGTTTTGTTAGACTAACAAGAAATTCTTGGCTCTTCACATGCAGTGTGTTCCCTTTTTGTCCCATGACAAATTTTATTGCGCTTCGCTTACATAAAAACAGGAAACAGGGAGGGAATTGTGCTGTTTATATGTGATTAAGTATTTAGCAGCCATATTCCTGTATGTACTTGAAGAAGTAAATTATATAGCAGCTATCTAGAGACAAGCAAATCCTAGTATAGCTGTTGCTCTTAAATTCTCCTTGAAAGCTATTTTTAAATTTGAAGTGCACTTCCGTAAAGAGAAAAAGAACTTAAAATTCTTCTTTAGTTTTTCATATATTCCTGTTGGTTTTTTTTTAAATATATAAATATTGCAGAGAAAAAAAAAAGTACTATTTCTGTTTGGTAGCATTTTGATGAGATTAACTCAGAAAAGTACATATACAGAGATTTTACAGAACACTATAAAACAAATACTTTATACATTTTTTAGATTGATTCCATATGTTCTTTATATAATTTAAATTGTTATTAATATACTTCAGTACTTTATGTAAAGTGCTTAATTCCCTTCACAGTTTATTAATCCATTCACTGTTCAAATTGCTGTAATCATTGTAGGAGAAAGTGGTTTTAAAGATGCACATACCACACATTTTACGCAAAATCAAACCTTATTTCAAATTTTAAAATAACTGAATGTATATATTTCCAATAATGCCTACCAAGATAATTTTTTTTTCTTCCTCACTATCTTCCCTCTGTCACTAATTCACATCACACCTCAGCAAGACACATTTGTGTGAGTTTATGTGTATAAACCGTGGTAGGATTGCCTGGGTTCTCTGGGAAACCAAGTGGTGCAGGTAAAAGGGAGTACAACTAGATTTATGGTCCTTGTGTGGTTGTAAGGCTTTTTTTTTTTTTTTACCTGTAACCCAAGAATAAATTAGTACAGACAGAAACTGCAATATCCCTGCTTCTCTTTATAACCACCGAGATGCCCAGATTAATCCTCCAAATACTGCAGTATGTATGTTTGAAATGAAACACAGGTTTGAAAAAAGAGGGGTGAAACTGTTTGTTATTGGTTCATCTTGTTAACTCCACGTTGGTCCCTGGGAGCTCTTACAGGTCAAGCAGGAGGGTGGGCCCGGGACTTTATGCAGCCCAGTTTTCCCAAGAGAGAGATGGCAGAACCCTGAGCTGAGCTGCTCTTCAGAAAAAGGCTGCCTTTAATTTGGGTGGGTGCACCTCCCGCTCCTTTCTCACTTCCCAGCTCATCCTTTTGTATATGTTTAGTTGATTTGCCTAAAAGCTGGCTTAACTAAACTGAAACTAAGTAGCTGAGATACTATGATCCACTTTGCCCACTGGAAATTTTAAATTAAATAAGCTATCTCGTGCTTTCTGGCAGCCTTCAGTTTGCATCTTCAAACACATGTATCATCTTCTCAAAAGATTACTTTGAAATTTGCCATTTGTGGGACCACCTTGAAAGGACTGGACTTCAAAACTCATTACTTGAAAAAGCTGGGAAAATATCAAAGCACTGCTAGAATGTGAGGGGTTGGTTCGTCTTATTTTTAAATTCTTCCAAAAATCTCAGATGAGACAGGCTAGAAATTAGAACGTGGTGATGTAGATTTTCACTCATGAGCTGTCAAATCTGTCTTTTTCAGATAAATAAGAAAAAGATAACATAAACAGGAGTGGAAACAAGGAGTAGCATATTAATTTCCTTTCTTCTTTTTTCTAATTCCTTTCCTGTTTTTCTCTACTCCATTTTATTCTTCTTCATCCTTTTTATTATTTTAATAAGGCCTAATTCTGGCTTTTTTTTCAGCACATGTGAAGTAATTTTAAATTCTGAATGCAGTTAAATGCCTGTGAATCTAAATAGCCAGTGTGTCCCAAGGCAACTTAGTATACATGGCATTTTGCTACACAGTTGGTTTTAGAAAAATAATTTTCATTGACTGTAGTTGTTTTGGTTTAATAGTATGGGTAATTATTGTGGATAAGAATTTATTTTTAAACTATTTTTCTTTTTCCTGGAAAAAATTTTAAAAGAAAAGGAGTATTGTATTTGAGAGCTTCTTGGCATTTCAAAAAGTCATAAGCAAGATAAACTATAATTATTTTTTCAGACATAGGTACTTTTTGCTTTTCTGCAGTATAAATTCTCCACTAATCTTGTAATGACTCAATGCAATTCAATCAAACTTGAAACAATAAATATTCTAGTAGCTTGTTAGGAAAATCTTCTTAGAGAGAAGTTCCTGTTCTTTCCACAATGGAACCAGGATTTCATCTAACAGAATTGCTTTATCAAAACAAACAGAAGTCAAAGACTTTTACAAAATATTTTTAGCTTAATCAAGAAAATTGACATGCAGAAGTACACGTAGAACACTGGATATTACCTTTTGCGCTCTTATTTTCATGTGCTGAAGTTCTCATATTTCAAATAGCAGCACAGCAATTAATGGATACAGAAATGGCTCTTACCTTCTGATGTCACACTGCCTGTGTTCTTTCTTAAATTAATTTTACTCTGTTTTTTTGAATACTGGATGTTTAATATGTATTATGTCAAAATGCACAGTTTTTAAAGAGCTATAAAGATAAGAGGGAAGATTGCTAGAGCTAAGCCATTGCTCGCTGTGTTCTTAATGTTTTATAGGTTTGTGAGTTAGTTAAACTATTGACCAATTTATCACAGAATATGCTTATGCCCTTTTTTTCTCAACCTACAGCAGCTGGACATTTTCTGAAGATACTGTGGCCCTTCAAGAGCTCACACTGGAGCACATGTTTTTGAACAGGAGGAGGAGTAGGGAGAGACCTTAACCCCCAACCCTTTTCTGCTGCTGCAGGGGCAGAACAAGAAGTTAAGTTGAGCCCAGGAAAAGATGGGGAGGAGGTATTGCTTTCTATTTTCATCTCTGTTTCTTCCTATCCAAATGTATTTTAATCAGCAATATATTTAAATTAGTCTTGCCCAAGTTTTTTCTGTCCTTGATGGTTATCCAGTAAGTGATCTTCCTGTTCTTTATCTTGACCCATGAACTTTTCCATCCTCTTTTCTCCCCTTGTCCACTTGAGGACGGAGTAGGTGGGTGAGTGTTTGGATGCTGGCCAAGAGTAATCCACCACACATCTACATTCAGATTATATGGTATCTATCTGATCCAGATTACATTATAATTTAGCATGAATTAATTCTTACTTTACATTTCTATTGCATATTCTAAAATGGTTCAATCCAATCTCGTTTCATAGGCTGTCTCTTCATTGCTACAAGTGGCAGAGTGTTTTTACCTTTTCAAATAGAACGGAGAGTGTCCTGCTCCATTTTTCTTTGTGTTAACTCATGATTTCTCTGGAAAATACTTAGAACAGAAATTCTAGGGCCTACAAGCTTGTTCTCAGGTTCTCTGTGGGCACAAGGTAGGATTCCTGACTATTTTAGTCCTTCTAAATCTATCATTTCTTTGTGAAATAGCAAGAAACTGCTAAAGAATCTGTAAAAAATACAATGTGTTGATATTTGCATTTTGATTGTGAGCTATATGTGGCATCTGTTAAGTAGTGTTTTGGCACAAAAAAATTGAAAAACTCTGACTTACTGTACTTTTGCAGTTCCCTTTCAAATACAGGTATCTCTTTAGAGATCAGTTTGTGAAAAACATTCAATACAGTTAACTAACACCTTTTTCCAGGCTAAGTTCGCCTCTGGAAATGCTAACTCTCTATCTGCATTAACATTTTATACAGCCTAGACAATCACTTTCAACTCTCTATCAAATTTTAAATGACCAGTGGTACCTTTGTGCTTTAAACTATGGGTGGGCTGGGCCTCATATTATCTGAATGGTAATGAAGTTCCAGGTTATTTAGTAGCTACTGAAGGCAGCAGCCCAGCAGAAAAGGACGGGGGGTGGTTTGATCAACACCAGCTGAACATGAGCCAATGTGTGCCCAGGTGGTCACAAAGGCCACTGGCATCCTGGCCCGTATCAGAAATAGCGTAGCCAGAACCAGTGACTGTCCCACAGTACGGGGCACTGGTGAGGACACACCTTGAACAGTGTGTCCTGTTCTGGGCCCCTCACTACAAGGAAGACTTTGAGGTACTGGAGTGAGTTCAGAGAAGGACAACAAACCTGGGGAAGGGTCTGGAGCACAAGTCTGATGAGGAGTGACTGAGGGAGCTGGGGGTGTTTAGGCAGGAGAAAAGGAGGCTCAGGGAAGACCTCATCACTCTCTACAACCACCTGACAGGAGCTTGTAGCCAGGTGGGAGTCAGCCTCTTCTCCCAGGCAACGAATGATAGGACAAGAGGAAATGGTTGTGCCAGAGGAGGTTCAGTTTGGATATCAGGAAGAATTTCTTCACTGCAACGGTTGTCAAGCATTGGAATGGGCTGCCCAGGGAAGCGGTGGAGTCACCATCCCTGTAAGTGTTCAAGAAATGACTGGACGTGGCACTTAGTGCTATGGTTTAGTTGACATGCTCTTGTTCAATCAAAGGTTGGACTCAATGATCTTGGAGGTATTTTCCAATCTTAATAATTCCATGATTCTGTAAGGTAAAGTAATAGAGTCTTCACCACAGCCTGAAGCTGAGTGCACAAGCAGCAGAATTGGTTGCCTTAACAAAGACTTGCCAGTAGTCCAAATAATAGACTATAAATATACCAATTCTCTGGTTTTATTTGGAGTCTGCCATACCACTGTACAGTTATGGAAGCAGTGAGGGTTTATAACCCCTAGCAGGAGTAAGTACCAACCTGTTCAAAGCTACAGAGTTTCCAGAGACATTAAGTAGTTCATCAGCCACCCCCTACTGATGAAAGGACAAAAGAAATAGGAAATGATCTAGAGAAGTTTTACTATTATTAGTAATTGGTAGTGTGGGTGTTAGTGATTAGTCAAATCATGTTGTACCTGTATGCTTTAAACATAATCACATTTGGAGTGCCCCAATTTGTCTGGGATACCTCACGCACATAAAGTATTTACTCTTTTATTTCTATGGTTTATCTCCCAGTCTCTCTCCTTGGTTGGAACGAGCCACTTAAAAATCATAACAGTATAAAGTCTGGATTTTGCAGAACATATAGAAAACTTTAGTTCATAGAGAGCTCAAAAACTTCAAGCGTTTGTCTCTAACTTCATTAAGTGAAATATTTCAAGCTTCTTCAGAGGTCAGGGGAGTTTATACTTGTGTTGAATTACCATTACTGACATTCTTGCATTGGTAGTGTAGGTGATAATGAAGTATATAACAAAATCATCATTGATATTTTGGATTAACTTCAAAAGCAAACTTTTGGTCACCTGTCATAACTGATTATAAATTAGTAACTCTTATCCTGTATCCCTACAGTGCATATCCTGTATCAAGCATAAGGAAGAGTGGCTGAAAATTTGAAGTGTCATTCTTTAGACATTTATTCAATGTATGGCTGTTTCAAAGTGGGAGTGGGCTGTTTCTAATATAGTATCAAGAATATGCAACCATATTTTATGCAGATTGTTTTATTTTATGAATTCTGCATTTATAGCACTGCCTTGAAAAAGTATTTTAATAACTTTGTACAACTTGATGTACCTGCACAGAGCTGCTTCTTGTTGTTGATTTCCAGATTCTAGTGACTGGTTTCTGCTGGATATCAAGTGGAATTCAGTGAAGCAAAATCTCATGCATCAGTGTTTCAAAATTACAGAACAGTTGCTGTCAGTCCTTGTGTATTACAGGGCCAGTAACACACAATTGTGAGTTACTTCTGGTGCACTTGATGCTGGAATTTATTTGTTAGTGGTTTTTGGTTCATTGGTAAATAAAGACGTGTAAGAAACATTCAGTGATATATTTTTGTATACTTTAAAATTGTTTAAGAGTAGTTGTAGTAGGAAGTCGTTTGTGAGAGTGGAAGCATGTATGCTGGGAATTCTTTTAATTTCCAAGACATAATTTCATGACAAGTTCATTAACTCACTGTACTGCAGGCTTTAAAAACTCAAACTCTGTGCTTTTTACTTTGTATGTGAATTAAAGCATGTTGTGGAATTGGAGCGAAATAGTTAAGGAAACACACTGCATTCCATTAAAACAGTTCTTGTGACTTTTTATTGCAGACTAGGTAACACATTTTCATAGGTAGGTCTGGCTTTGCTTGAGCATTCTCTTCTGAGAATGAAGCAGTTATTAATTGCTAGAACTTCCCTCACTGGGACTGTGACTGTGGGTACCAAACTGCTTGGTCTGTGTTAAGATAGTGTTGGGAAAGCTGGACATCTTGGAGCTGCTGATAGAAGTGTGTCAGGAGGAAAAATGCATTCATTTAAGCACAGATAGAAATAGTCTTTTTTTCATAGCTCTAGATTTTTCTCTTTACTGAGTGAATTGTTGCCAGATCAAACTCCTCTGCTCAATAGTCATCTGACCCTGCTTGTTCTAGAGCTTCATTATCTCTTCTCCAGCTCCGAGCATAAAGATTACTGTTCCTCAGTCTGGTCTCCAGTCCAGTTAGGCTTGTATTATGTTTCTGATAATCACGAGGAAAGAAGGCATGTGAACATAAGATTGCCTGTAGGATGACCATAAAAGAATTGCCTCCCTGGTCACTGAAGGAAAGTGCATACTGTCTCATTCATATGGTACTTGGGATGGTTTTTGAAAGATCTAAATCCCACTAGAACAAAGTATCTGTGAGGATATTCCAGAGGAAGCAAAGCTGTTCTGCTTTCAATGTGAAGGGCAGTATTATTCTGAATAACTGAACTTTGTGGTATATTATTCATGGGTTATTAGAACTTCTGCTTCATAAGATGTTGTTGTTAATTTTTATTACCTTGCTTGTCTTCCAGTAGATTTTGAAGAGAACTAAGTATTTTGTTCAGAAAGGTTGTCTTGCACTCATTTTAGAGACTGTAAGTGTCTCCAGCTGTCTTTGTGTTTGCTTTAGCAAATCTTCTGAGGCTAATGAGCAATTAGAAATCCATTAGGCCTGGAGAAATATCAGGACACATTAGATGCTACTCTTCACATCTAGCTGAGCAGCAATTCTGCTGAGTTGAGTGGGAAAACGGACACACCTGACTGCTTGTTTATACTGCTTTATTGGCTGTTAAATGTGAGGACTCCAGTCCTAGCTATAGATCCTTTCAGCAGAGTGTCCTTAAATCTGTGGTGCATTATAGGCAGTGTACAGGGAATGCCTGTGAAACAGTGTGTGAATCACCCTAAAAGCAGGCTATATGCCTGCTGGAGGGTAGCCATGTTTCTGGAATCCTGCCTGCCTCCTTGAGACTCTGTTAGAAAAGCCTTTGGTATGAAACAAAAGATCTTCCTAATATTTTGGAGTGAACACTTATAAGAAATTTGTATTTTTTTTTAAATATGGATCTGGAATACTGTCTTCTCCCCAGAGACATGGAAAATAGAAAGTTATTCACAGTGCACACACAGACTTTTCTGGGATAACTTGTATGACAGGTCTTGGACAAGATCCTGTACCATATATGTTTTTTAAAAAAAAACTGTAGACTTCAGTCTGTGCAGCTGTTTCAATTTTCTTTTTTCCTCCCACAGTGCCCATTTGAAATATTTCATCAGAATAATCTGATAAATTACTAGTGTGTGTGGAAAAAACACTATGAATAATAATGGACTCTAAGGAGAACCACTGAAACCCTTCTGGACCATGATGCTACTTCAATATGTCAATGTAAAAAAAAAAACCTGCTGGGAAACTTCTTTCCACTTATCCTTTTTCCTGTTAAAACTGGTACTCTTGGTCTTCTGAGAGCTGCAGTCCAGTCTGAGACCTCTGTGGTTTTTTGTAACTGTAGCTTTAGGATTTCTGAATTAAGATGGAACAGATTTTTTAAATTTTGGAAGAATGAAGAGGAAGGGAGGCGTTAACAGTAGATTTGATGTCATTCCTAATATGAACATGACTTGATTACAACATCCTTACAATGCTGATAAATATACTCAAATCCATGAGTTGCTCACTTGGCAACTTGGCTGTGGGGGTATTTTTTGGTTTTTTTTTATCCAGAAATAGAATGTAGTTCTATCGATGAATATAGAATAGAATCTAAATAATTCTGACTGATTTTTTGGTACAAGTAGGACATCAAGGATGTTCAAAGAATAATCAGACAGTAGACTGCCAAATTTCTTGTACTGGTTCTATGTAGGTAAGTGTAACAGTAGGGTTTTTTAAACCTTAAGTATGTTCTTCCCAGTTTGTGACAGATGGCAGAGCAAGAACATGATTTTGGATGATCCTGTACAGGTATGCTTAATTTCATAAAAAGCTTGACCAGTTGTGGCATACAGACTGGAGATTCTGTAGCAGCTCCAGGTGTTTCATATACAAGCAGATGCTTTCTTGGGTACTTCATGCCAAAACAGAGGTTTTAAATCCATAATGCTTTTTCACATAATGTGGAATTACATTCATTTTATGGAATGGGATAAAAATTTCTTTAATTTTCAGTGGGATACATCATTTCATATGAAAATGTATCACATTTGGGTAATCTGGATGACTGGGCATGTACATGCTTTGGGCAGTTTCAGTTCTGGCATATTCACAAAAATGGAAAGGACTTGCGGTAGGAATCATTCCCTAGAGGGATGTTCTCACTTCTGTATTATTGTCTATTCAGGCTTCTCTAGGCAAACTCGCTAAGGTTCAAAGGATTACATTTCACCTGAGCTACCATTGTATGCAGCTTCACACAGATTGTACCTTCCCAGTTTTTTGCAAGTCTGGGGGGTTGCCTGTGTGAGATGACAGGGATTTTCCTCCAGCTGGGCTCCTCTTTCAGTGGATGTGTCTCAGATCTCAACCTCTGCAGAGCGACTGGGTTATGTCATTCAACCTGATCTGTGTAAACCCAAAGAACTAATGCTCAGGTCCTGGAGGCTAAAATGGGACCTAAACTAACCTGTTCTAATACAAACGGATGACAGGCTGAGATTGAAAAATATTTCAAAGACTGAATTCTTGACACGCAGAGCCTTGCTGGCAGCTTTAGGTATTAATGTATTTTCTACTACAAATTATCCATTGTCTCTCTGTGGGCATCAGATAATCTGATGTAGATCAGAAGCTTAGTCACTGACATGCTGTCACCTTGATAAATACGCTTAGAAGCATCTAAGCAAAACATATGATGAAATCTGACATTTGTTCATATTGGTTAAATAGCAAACAGGTGTCATAATTCTGTTAGGCTGACAAAGTTCAACTATCATACTCAACAGGCCACAAGCCTGACAATCCCTGAAATTAAGAGTTTCTAGGCACCACATTTCTACATTTGGTCACTTACCCACTGTCATTTTGTTTCCAAAATCTGAATAAAATATACCACTCAGTTTTCAAAATGGTTAGTGGAAACAACATGTGTATAAAATTGTCTCTTAATTTTGTGATGAATTACAAATCAAAGTTGTGTTTCCTCCCTGGTGTCTTGTCCCACTGTATTGCAGAAGCTGTCTTTTCGGCTGGGTGCAGCATTTGGAACATAAGTCAATGGATCAGGTCGGATCAAGTATCTACAAAAAGAAATTATAACTGTTATTAAAACAATGTGGTGCAAGCAGGGATAAGTGCATAGAGTTGTAATGTTGAAAAGATCTGAGGAAGACTTAGAGACTTACTTTGAAGGTGCTTAATCTAATTCCTGCTGGGTAACTTGGACACTCAGTAGCATCACTCACTTTAGGAGCTAATAACAAAGGTTTTTCACATTTTGGCTACCCAGACATTATGTATATGTACCAGGCACAGTGAAAACTTACTTGAACTGACAGCTGCTTTGCTAAGAACTGTATGTGTCAATGCATTGCCTTTATTCATTATACCTTAAAGAATAAACAAGCAGTCCACAGAGTTGTTTCTAAAAGAAAACAATGGATAGTTCTTGTCATTGTGCTCAATTATTAAAAGCCAGATGTTGATAATCTTGGTGTAGGCTGACATTCTGGAGCTGGATTCTTTCTCTAACAGCTTTTCCTCCTTGTGAGCAAGCAATGAGGTGGGTCAGCAGTGACGTGGAGGCCCCTGCACAGCTGGGCTCTCTGGTCTCTTGCCCATGGAGCAGATGGGGCATGTTAGTAGAGCAAACCAAAGACAGAAATGGCTCAGGACCTTAACACAGCTGTCACATATTCTTCAATAAGAAACAATGCTTAGATAACTAAAATTCTTGGCTTTCAAAACTTTTTTGACAGTTCAAATTTGTGTTCATTTTTTTCTCATGTAGCCTGCAAAAATTCCTGGTAAGCAGGGGAAAACATTTCCTGTGTTAAGGTCATGCCATTAAGCATGAATATCACATGATATTCAGGGGAAGACTTCTATTTGCTTTAATAATCTTCGGATCTATGTAATAAAATCCTACTTGAAAATACTGATTTTAAGGGGTTCATCTTCCTATTAAGACTGGGTAGCTAAATTACAGGCAAAAGTTTAAGGAGAATAAATATTAATTTTTAATATGTACACACATAGTATAATTAGATGGCTATTTAAATAGAAGTTTCTTTTTTTTTTTTTTTTGCAGATGTATGGGAACATTTGGAGTTCTTTTCCAGCAGAAAGATAATAAAAGGAATTCAGGCAGAAAGTGCAAACCAGAAATTTTGCAGGTCTTGTAACTTTATTTTTTTTTATGTGGACGCTTTAACTTACACTATATCATTCAGCTCTAATCTTGTATCTGGAGAAGGATTGATCAGGATGTAAGAAAGGGTGTTCTGATGATCATTCATTTCATCTAGAGAACAGAAAAAAATGTACCAAATGAATTATATTTACAAATGAATTGTGAAAAGTAGTATTTCTGACAAACTAATTTGATAAAAGATCTTCTTTGGTTCAGAAAGCTGTCAAAAAGTGTCTGATTGTCAGAGTGATTTCAAATAAGTTTAGCAACTTCTTTTCAACTGTACTTGAATTGGAACTGACATGTTATCTTTTGAGTTACTAGCTCAAAAAATATCCTGGTTTCTTTCTGAATGTTTTAAAAATCTTCTTTTTCTTTTTTCAGTCATAACAGTTCTGAATGTAACCCAACTTTAAGGTGATTTACCAGCCTGCCCTGCAGCATAGGTAAGTATGTGGGAAGTAGTGACTTCCATCCTCAGCTGGCATTGAGTTCAAGTGATCAAGGTTAAGTGCAGGTGTATGGCACTCTCATTCATTTCCAGATTTGGTCAACATAAACCTCTTTTCTCTTTTTCCATATATCTAGCAAGCATTTCTCTTTTACCACCTGTGCCAACGGCTTGAAATGTGAAGGCTGTATGAATGGAAATTGGTATGCCTTCCTTGCATTTTTCATTATTCTTCTACTGATGTGTTGAAAATGAAGGCTGACTTTTTTTTTTAAGGTTTTTGCTGTTCTATAGACGGTACATAATCATCCTAAATCTGACTAATGAAACAAATGCTTACTTTCAGCTTTTAACTAGGATTTGACAGCAGAAGCAGTAGTACAACAAAGTTTTCTTGTTATTACCGTAAATATGAATCAAATTTACAAAACTTCTCTGTGCTTGATCAAATGTTATTGTGGCCTGTGAAACTCCTGGAAAATATTGAGTCCTGAATCTTTCTGCAGAGAGTTGTATAGAATACACAAAGAAAGAAGGAATAGTAATTATCCATTTGGACTGTGGAAAAAAAGATACTGTATTTACATATTTGATATGTAGATATTAAGCAAAACTACAGCTATATATTCTGTAGCAGCCTTCTCTTGCAGTTAAGTTGATTTTGTGTTGGTACTAACAATAATGACTACTGTTGGGTTGTACATTGCTATTGATATCAAAATTGGTTATTGCCATTGGTTATTGATGTTTTGAACGTGCATTAAGAATGTTTATTGTTAAACAGACAAATAAAACTATCCATTCTGCAGGAAATACCCCATTTACCTTCAGCAGATGGATATTTTATGGATAAGTCAAATTTAAAAATAATTATGTTGAAAAATGAAGAGTAATGCTTTTGTAAAAGAGAACATTTTGGATTCCTTAAGTGAAAATTGAGCATGGGAACCCCAGTGTTGCTGCTTCAGAAGTAGAAAGCACCAAGTTGCACATTGGACTTACTGTGCAGACTAATAAGCTGGGATCTAGAAATACTTGGTGTTTCTAGGAAACTAGAATCCATAGTTCTGGGGTCAAGGCCATAGAAAGGCAACCCAGGCAGCTGTGGTGCATGTATTAATAAGTGTTGCAGAGCTCTTGTCAATAGCTTAAAAAAAGCAAACCTACAAACTAAAATGGAACAAACTAAAAAGCAACCCAACATCAGCCTTGTTGGAGAAGGACTTGATGGATAAAAATGTTAAAGACCTAATGAAATATGCTTCATAAAAAATTACTGTAATGTGACAATTTGGCGCTATTTTTAAGAATTGTGGAGAAAATGCAGTATCCTTCACATATGAAAACTCCCCACCTTGACATGTGAGTGAACTTTTACAACAGTTCTGCCTTCATCTGTATTTGAACATGTTTGTGGAAATAAGGTGCAGCTGTTCAATGACAGGGTAATGTACATTCAGCATATACATGTCATATGCTAAACATAAATGTGACTGACATGCTGCCTTCTGAGCTTTCCATATGAACACAGGAATGAGTGATAATAGAATGGACTAAAAACATTCTGTTACTCTTGGTAAACGAAAAAAAAAAGACCCTAAACCAACAGAACAAAAACATTATCATAAAGTTAATATTTTGCTTATGGCACCCTCAGTTCTTAAAAATGAGCTCAGCTTGCATAATGCTAATGTTATTGAAGTATTATAATAGCAATACCGTATCCTGCTGGAGAAAGGCCCAGATGCTTCATTCTGTTTTTCACAAGCTCAGCAAGCTCCTGTCTTTCTGACCTCCTGTAAAGGTTCATTCGCTGCTGGTTGATCTTCTCTGCTGTTTTCCCCGAGTGCCTGGGTGCTCTCCTGCTCAGCCGCCGCGCCCACTGCATGCTCTTCCGTCGCAGCAGGGGATGGTCAGACTGGTCACTGGAGGTTGAGTTCCGATGGTTACCGCGATAACTAAACTGTTCTTTGGTGTCTTTCGTGTCTTCCCATTCTTCCACGCTGATAGAGATTTGAGACTTGAAAGGAAAACAACAAGAGAGATTAAGGGCTTTACAAAATGGAAGCAGATTAAGATGTTCTCTCCTCTTTTCAGCAGTGCAGTTGAACGTGTGTTTTGGTTGCAGTACTTAGCAAGTGTTCCTGAATGGGCATTCTTTAATTAGGCTTTGAATTTTTATGTAAAAAGCTCATTTATGATACAAATATGTTTGTCAAAGTTGTGTTATTTAATGCTTGATTCCACTTTGATTCTGAGAAGAGCAACTCTAGCCTGACACTGCCCTTCCTGAATCTAGGAATCTTTTCTGAATGACTTCTCCACTTCCTTCCCAGTCTGCATATTTGCGGCCAGAAATTCAATTCCGTAACTGCTTTTTAGATGTATGTGGTGGATTCATTAAGTAATAGTTCAACTTTGGCTGCACCGTTTTCAGCACTCTTTTAAGACCACAGGTAGAATGTGCCTGTTAACTGTATCTCAAATTCCCAGGCACATATGAAAGTATGAAGTATAAAACAAAGATTATGTAAATGAACTGGCTGAGTTTATACGAATCCCCTAGAAGAGAAAGAATTCACAATATGCTGAAAGTTATCATTGAATAAAGAAAATTTAAACCAAGAGCTATTTAATGGCCTTTTCCCATTAATGTGAAATCTGAAAGCAAGAATCTGCTTATCTCATCAGTGTTTAATACAAGCTTTCTTTAAGAGGCTCACCAGCCTTTCCCACATAGAATCTGTAAGGTTCCTGGAGTCCATAAAACAGTATTTGATATGAGTCAGTTGTATAGAGTGTGAAAGATACTTAAATATTTCACTTTTGCACAAACTAGCTTTTATCTGTGTAAAAAAAAAAAAAAAAGGCAACAAACAAACCCAAACAGACAGCAAAACAATCAAAACAAACACTACAAATGTTTGAGTGTTGTAGCACTTCAATAAAATCACATTTTTAATAATCTAGACTAGGATGTTGTAATAAACCTCATGCAAAGACCATCTAATTTATTGAGGCTCTTCAGCGTAGTCTGCAATAGAAAAGAGATTATTTGTTGTTTTTTTCTTAAGACGATATGATCTTTGAAGTTTTGTTACTGACTCAGCTGATGTTGTTTTGGGAAGGGCATAAAAGAGAACCCTAGATCCCTTTGTACAGGAATGCTATTTGATTTTGTTGCTGTTTGTTAAATTGTCATTTTGGTTTTGTGCATATTTTACAGTAAGGATTAAGGTAGGCAGACTATATTCCATATGATAAGGTGCTACTTATGGATAGGATGGAGCTATTTGGTGTGAACAAATCAGATACAAACTGAGTATAAAGGATGGTCTTGTTTTGCCTTTCTTCCTGCCTGCATTGGTAGCTTTCCTTGTCCAGCTTCTGATAAAACAGTCATCTGGACTGTAGTACTGAAAAGGCAGAGACCAATCATCATCATAACAGTTAAGTATTTACTTAGATGAGCATTATGTTGATAAAGCTGTGCAGAATGGCCCTTTGCTTTATGCAAGAGGAAAAAGTTCAACTGTTTAACAACAAAACAAAACCAAAGAACCCCAGACTCTCTTTCAGAAGCAGCACGGAAGTGTCTCCCAGTGGCAGCTGTTAAATACACAGAAGATAAAAGCACAGCACAGAGTACTTCTTTGTGTCCCCCTCTGTTTTAATCAGCCTCAAATTTCATTTAAAAATACTTTTTGAAAGCCCCAGTCTGTCAGCTTCCAGATTTTCAGTAAGACGTTTGTGTCTAGAACAATTCTGCTTTAAGATCTATTTACCCAAGGATGATCCCCTGTACAGTTCCATTTTCTGTAAGGACTTTATTCCCCCAGTTTAACTTTACACGCTATTTCTGGCTGGGATTGAGTTAAATTTCTTCACAGTAGCCTGTATGGGACAGTGTTTTGGATTTGTGATGGAAACAGTGCTTAACTTATTGAACTGCCTTTATCTTAGCCCACGAGTTTTCCCACTTTTACCCTTTCAGTTTTCTCCCCCGTTGCACCTTGGGGAGAGCGAGCAAGCGAGTGGCTGTGGGGGGTTTACTGCCTCCCGGGCTTAAACCATGACACCCAGCAACAGGCAGACAATCAGTTAATACTTACTTGTGAAGCCATTTCTCGGGACTGACAAATGAAGGGGAAAAAGAAAACAAAAGACAATTTAAACAGAAGTGAATGTAAAGAAACAGACATGGACCATTTACCAGGAATCACAGAAAATCACCTACTGAGGTAGTAAAAAAAAGATTTCATCTCTCTTTTTTATTTTTATTTTTTTTTAATGAAATGGAAATGGTTTGAATCATAGGTGTGACGGTCATTGAGAGGCAGGCTAGATTCACTTGTTATTTAGTTACCAAATCACTGAAACCTCGCTTTATTTTGAAAGGAATTATCTGTCAGTGAGGTGAGGGCTTCTCTTTTGCATAGTAAAAAAAGGAGGTGCCAAATGATAAATTGTAGATATAAAAATATTAATATTGGCATATATTGTTCCTGTGACTCGAGTTAACCATTAACTGACAGTTACTGTGTTACTGTGCAGTAAAAATGAAGTTCCAAAAGTCTGTTTAAACTCAAATTGATATTCATGTTGGAGGTTCTCTGAGTAACAAACCTTCAAGTTTATGGTTAAAATCCATATTCCTGAGTAACAGAGCAATTTACTTTTCTCTAACTTCCATTTTAAAGATCTCATCCAATGGCTTAATGTATTGAAAAGCTAAAATGGTAGGCCACGCTAATATTATTTGATTAGGGAAATCAGTCAAAAATTCCTTCAGCTTAAAAATATCAACAGCTGCTTTTTTTGTCACATAATAAACAAGCAGTGCCACTCTTCCACATTTGTCCAGTACTTGACAATTAGAAAATTTAACCAGGAGATTTCTCCAACCTCCTTCTGCATCATCTATCTGATCTAAATCAAATTCTTCACCTGTGAAAGGTGGTAGGACCTAATATAGAACTCTTATCTACCAGACAGAGGCTTCCAGGCTGATTTGAGTGTCTGAATGTTTTAACAAACTGCTTCTTTGCAAAAGAAAATTACTACCTCCAGCTAAATCTGGGTCTGGTCTAATCAAGTATCCAGGCTCTTGAGCAGCTGCATGTGTACAGGCTCCAGCGGTTCCCAATGAAAATATTGAAAATATTTGAAAGATCTTTAATTTATCAGTTAAGCTTGTCTCAGAAGATGAATTTGAGTGTATATGCTTGCCCCCTGAACATCCTGCCAAAAAAATATAAAAGTTCACGTAGAAAAGATGAGGGTTACTCTTGTAGTTACCCCTCCCCTGTGCAAATCCTATTTGCCAGTCAGCCTGTATATTTGAAATCTTATGAAAATGCAGAAAGATAAAAACTAAGGGCACCAAAAATGCACTCTTCACAATATGTTGTATACTCACAGTTCAACTTTTTTTCATTCTCTTTTTTGTACCTGAAGTTAAATAGCCAACCCTATTCTCTCAGAACATGAGGATAAAGCATCGCCATGAATTTTATCTTATCCTTATTTAATGAATTCTTAAAATCTGATATCTCCTGTGTTTTCCTGAAAGCTATGACAGACTTTTTTTTATGTTAGCAGTGAGACTGACTACATTCTTCCCCAAGGAATGATTTTGATGGATTATGTTAATGCTGCTATATTTAAAAAATCATTTGACATTATTGCAGTGACACAGTCCACTGGCTAAGCAGTAAAAGCCACCTGCAGAGACAGTGGTGGTCCCCAAAGAGAGACACTGGGAACCGGGTGGAATCTTGCATAGATTTTTTTTCTCTCTTTTTTTCAAATTAACTTCATCTGAATGTTTTTACTTACTTCAGGATAAGTCTTGCAGTTAAGCATTATATGCCTTAGTGTTTTCTAATATTTTTCCAAAATATGGAAAAAAAATACAAATTGCCTGCCTCAGAAATCAGTGTAAACTATGTCTGAGTATTTCAGAAGGAAGGAGGAAGTTGTTGCTCAGTGTTATATTTTAGAGCTGCTTTGGAGCCATGGTTTAATGAGATGTACCAATGGTCACATAAACAAATGGCTAATACATGACAGAAATAAGAGCTGCCCAAACAAACAAAAAAGTATGTTAAGTAGTCGGGGAAAAGTTCTTTTGTCATTCTTTATACGTATATTCAGTAAACACATGAATACATATTTCAAAAATTGCCACTGTTTGGCTGCTATATTTAGAGATATCCCACAATACTTTTAATAACACTAACTAGAAATGAGCAACAAGAGACTAAATTAAAAAGTTGTGTGAATAGTGAAATGCCACCTGTTTCGATACAATGTTGATATTCTTGCCAGACCTGACAGAGGACCTGGTTATAGAGCTTGTTACACACACTGCCATTAGTCACCACCTGCATGTTCAAACCAGAGCCTGTCCCAGCTGTGCCAGAGTTAGTGTGACCACGTATGTGTCAGCAGAGGGAGGCCTTGTATACTTTGTAATCAAATCCAAAGGAAAGCACAGTAAACTGACGTACCTCGGATGTTGAAAGCTTTTGGGATTCTGTCCTATAGACTCCAATTGGAATGTCTCCTGTAGAAGAACAAAGTTTCTGATACAGTCTGGCATATGTCCTAATCCATAGATCCTCTTCTGTGATTTTCATCTGAACAAATAATAATAGGAGGGAGAACTTTTAAATCTTGAGGGCTTATCACTTGTTCACCATGCTACGCATGAAAAAAAAAAAAAAAACTAAACACTAACTGGTAATTATCATATTGTAGTATTGCACCTTTGCTCCACAACAAATCTGGAACTTCCACTGAGTTTGTAATACTGTTTCTTTTGCTTTCTCCCTGTTTAGAGGACATTGCAGTGCAAGCAGTTCAGTCTTACGAACTTCTGGTCTTGTTTTCAAGTTACTTAAAAACTTACATGGTATCCTTCATCCAGTGTTCATATTTGAGTAAAATATAAAAGAATGAACTAAATATTGGCAGCAGTAAGAAGCTGGTGATGGACAGACTCCAGAGTGCATGAGGATTTTGAATGCAGCCAAATTCACTGTTCACTAGACTGCAGGCTGAATATCTGGGGAGAAGAGAGTGGGGAGGAAGTAATACACTAAGCATAAATGGCATAAGGAAGTCTTAAATGAAGCTCAATTATTTCATTACTATGACACCAGCCTTATTTCAAGATGAAAATGAGCTCCTTTTTAGAGATTCAATTCTCTTACATTCACTGTAACAAAGCTTAATGATTGACCAAGAAATACATAATTGGTTTCTATTGAAGCAGCTTTTGTAAACCATCATTGATAACTTCCTTTTAGAGTACAACATCCTGCAATTCTTTTTAGGTCCCTAGAAAGCAACTTGAATTGATCTGTTTACCAGCTAGGGAATGATGGGTGTGGGAGAAAACAGAAGGGTGGGGTTTATTTTAATAATAATGTTAGTGATTTTATTTTTCATGTGTGTATATACACATAAAAATTGCACTGGGGAATACTGACATACATAGCCAGACTGTGCAATATAGATAGTGCTTCCTGGGGTTTATATACTTAATTTTTAAGTTGTTTGCTAAACTGCCATTGCCACGTCATACAAAATGCACTTTTCCTGTGTTTTCCTGACTTTCCTATTTTCCTCTTTGCTTTATAAACTATATTGTATTTTCTTGGGAGGTGTTTTTTGCTATGGAACTAAAAATGTGTGTTTTCTATCAAATTTTCCTGTCTTTTCCCCTGGTGAAAAAGGAAACAGATGGCCTTTCTTGGACTTACACAAAAGGAAATGCCATACAAAGACATTGCAGACAGCAGAGAATCTTCTCTGGTACTCTGTACTAATTTTTTATTTTTTTTAATAACTTACAGAACAAAGAAACCCAGATCCTGGTGTGGTATCAAGTCCCAGCAGAAGTCTTGTAATAGAAATCATATAATCTTTCACAAATGACTGCCAGATTTTTTAACAGGAGAGACGGAAAAGAAAGAAAAAAGCTTTAATGAACAGATGAGCAGGTAACCATTAGCACCATGTATGAATTTCAAAGAAATTGAACATCTGTTTTTACAATCCATCTCTTTAAGTATCTTATCACTGTGGAAATAGCTATTCCTTTTTTTTTGCTGAATTTACTTACATAAAGTTAAGTTTTCTAGTTTGGCTCTGCATGTGCATGCAGTGTACATTCAGGATTCAGAAGACCGAGGCATAATAAGGCACCATAAAAGCAAAGATGAGTGTAGACATAAGATCAATGGAAGTAAAGTCTTAGCCTTACCAGGTGTGAAATTATAATGAACTCTTCTGTGCAAAAGAAATGCTGTCATATGCTAAATGGGTCTGAGAAGTGGGTAATACTGAGATGAAACTGCTATTAGTTTAATTCAAATGAGTAATTTTATGGTTTTTTAAGGGTTCATCTGTCTTGTCTCAGCCCAGGCTTGTTGCTGTGCTAACAGAAGTGTGTTGCTATTGGTTAAAAGGCAGAAATTAAGCTCAATGTAGAAGTGTAGGCTAAGGCTGGGAATTAGCTGACATTAGATCAGCTAAAAATCACAAATATTTTTCCTCATGAGTTCGGATGCTGGAATTAGAGGGCCATGTGGGTGCTCTTCTAGCTGTGGTAAAACTGTTCATTGCCACCTCTTGGGTGTAGCAGGGCAGGATTCAGGGCTGGCTGTCAGTCCTTGTTGGAACACAACGTACAGTTAACTGTTTTGGCTTCATGCAAACAGAGAGCTAGCAAATAGGTTTTCATAAAGAAATACCTTACAAAGGTATTCTATAAATCCTTTATGGAATCTGAATTTGTTTAAACTCAGAAGCTAGACAGATTTAATTTGATACACAGTGATTCAACTATTTTAATTTTTACACTGGTAATCTTCCAGTGTGATGGGCTAAATGCTAATGAGCATCTTGAAGAAATTTTTTTTGTAACTTTCACTTATTGTTTATCTTGGCTGCATCATTTATGCTGTGAAATTTTTGTTAGATTACTAAGTGTATTCACCAGGATTTGCCAGGCCAAGTTTTCATTTTTCAGTCAGTGCCCTAAAGATAATTCAAAGGGTTTTCTTTTGGCCTGTAACAGGAAGCCCCAGATGAATCCTGCTGTTCTTCATGTCATTTACTCTGTTCTTTGTATGCAGAAGATAAAAATGCTGTACAGAAAAGGATGGAACCATGAAAAAGAACAGAGTTGCTTTCATAGCATTTCTAACTTGGAATAAGGAAGATAATTCTAGAACAATGACAGTTCACCCATGAGCAGTAGGAGCTCAAAGAAAGGACATGGAATTTAAGTGAGAATAAGTGTGTGGGTCCTTTTGTTTTAAACACTTTGTATGAATGGTGTTAGTCTGTCAAGTCATAGCATGACTGTTCACATCTAGGAGGAAATATAAAATATTGAAGTGATTTGCTGGCAGGAGTTGTTGGTAATGACAGATTTGTTTATAAGTGTCTTCATATTCTTTTTTTTTTTTTTTTTTTTTAGTTTTGCAGTATGTGATGTTGATATTCTGGGTCATGATTATGAAGATGTTTTATATGCAAATACACCTGTTTCTAGAGCATCTAGAATGTATATGTCCATATACATGACTGGTTTCCATATTAATGACTTCTTGACAGAAGTTTAGCTACAGTAATTCTATTTATGTTGAAGTTGCCTACAGGAAATTTATTGGAAGTAGAATTGCAATGAAAGAATATCTTTCATGTACAAAATTACTAAGTTCCCTGCAACAGTGTTTCACACCTGAATACAAAAGCTGTCAACAGCCTGTTTCTAGGAACAAAGTAGGTAGCTGCTTTAGGTGAGCAGATTACATGGGCCATGGTGGTGTTGCTGCTTATTGTGTCTACCTTGATCCTTGAAAGCAAGTGCTGGGGGCTGCTGTTTGGTCATCCTGATGTATCAGGGTGTGCAGCAACATGGTCACTGCTGAAGAGCAAGCAATATTGTCCTATTTTTCCACCCTGAAACTAGAAACTACTACCTTCATTTACCCTGACTCTGTACTTTCTGATATTTTCTCTTCAACTGTCTGAGGCTGTTGCCCTTCCCTTATTCCCACTGACTGGCATCACTACCTTTTGCACGAGGAGCTCCATCCTGGATTCTGGGTAACAAGGTTGAGTGCTGCCTTTTCTTCCCCCATTCAGTAACCACTGAATATATTCCATGTTAGGATGTGAATACCTTACTTTAAAATAACTGGTCCTCTGGAGGTCTAGTCAACACAAGTAAGAGGACGGGCCACAATGGCATAATTGAGGCCTTTATGAGCAAATGCAGATGACTGATAAATTATACATTAAAGTAATTCTGTTGGGTTTTTTTGATTTGTTTTGTTAGAGACACTACTTTGTGGTAATGGGCACTTTTTGTTGCAGAGTACAAGTGTTAGTCTGTATAATCTGTAATTTATGTAGGCCTTATCAAAACTGTTTGACTGTGGAGAGGTTCATAAACAGTATTTTACTATTTAACAACAGATTTTGTGCAAGGTCAGGGTGCTTTTGGCACTGATAACTGAACTAATACCATCGTGTAGAACATGCTCTATTATCTTTTGCCTTGGGTTGTTTCTGGTATAGACACACACTTTAATGGATCATATGTAGGAAAATAGGGTTATTTAACAATTAAGTACAATAGAATAGGTGGTAATATTTGTTTTAAGTCACATTATTGTTCACAGTACCTGATAAAGCAATGTATCCAACATACTGATGCTGAAAACCCTGCCAGCAGCAAAGGGCAGTCGAAACATAAATGCAAGATTAGATCCCTTCTCCCGCTCTTTCTGTTAAGGAATTAAAAAATAGAAAATACTTTTAATGATGGTTTTGGAAGGACTGTAATAAAAACACAAAATTCATATTACCTTGAAAGAGATCAATAGTGTAAAATCCCTTTAATCTCTATATAGTTGCTTTCTACAAGTATGCAGCATCTTTGTCCAGTTCATACAGTTTTTCAGGTTGAAAGATTTTGATTATTGTATATATTGTTTCAATTGTATATATTGTTTCAGTCATCACATTTCAAATCGTGTGGGCATATTCTACCAGATCAATTTAAAAAGGATAGAAGGATAGAATACTGTGGATGTAGAAGCCAGGAATGTGCCAGAATGTGCCAGCAGTTTTATTCCACAATAAGTGTGATGCCCAGCATCTCCTTTACTGACACTTTTTGGAATTAATGAGGAAGGGGATATAACTACTTAAAGACAATCATAGATTATTTCTAGGAACATAAATAAAAGATCATGGCATGAGTGTGTTCCGTAGAACTTCATATATATATGGCATTTTAAGGCACAGCTATTAGTAGATGGAGATCTTTACTTAATCCTCAATCTTCCTATGTTTGTGACTTTGCTCAAGTGATGAAGTATAGAATTTTTACTGCTTTCTAAGTAATTACAGGTGTACTCCTGTGCTTTTAAGAACTTGTTAGCATGTGCTTCCTCTATTTAATTTAAAGTTAATTAATTATTTCCTTTGGGGTTTGCATGTTGTCAGAATAACAGAGAATATCTACACAGAAGGTCAAGTTCATACACTTTTCAGGTTTTTTCCCCTCTTTTCTACCTACATTTATATTTGTGCCAAATCTTTTTTATGGTTCTTTATCATGCTTTTATATTTTTACTATTCTACATAAATACCTATTTCTTCATAACAGTAAATTCTGTCATACCAATAACAAATCACCAGCCCCAAATTAATGTGAAACCCTGTCTCAGCCACTCTGTCAGTGGATGAAAGAGATGTAGGGCCCATCTCTGATACAGGCAGTAATATGGGAGAGGCCATGAGAGGCTGTAACTGTTGTGTAACAACAATGCAAAGCTGCTCCAGTGAACATACAAGAAGTGGGGGGCAGTGTTGGTCATGCAAGAACATACAGAGGTGACAGAGGTAGTGGCTTGTTACAGGGAACAGTCAGTGCAGTTGGTTTTGGTTCTATCCTGACCTTTTGTCAAGACAGATTAATTTCCTGTTGTTGATCTGGAGCAATTTCCTAAAATCCCATCAGTTCAACAGCCAAATGTGTATGCTAATGGTTTGTAAAGTTATAGAATTGTAGCTGATGTAAATCATTAGAGATCCATGTAAAATAAGACACCAATTAAGAGGTACCAATCTGTTTTTATAAACCACGTCATTATTACTTGCTGTTACTTCATGTTAATTCAAATCTGCTTAATACCTGAACAATATTAAAAACAAAAAATGGAGAGGGTATGCCCTGTCCTTAACTGAAGGTTAAAAAAGCAGCCTGGCTTTGTGTATATCACTGCAAATATACTGGGCCATCCCAGATAGATTTCTGCTCACCTAACATCTATATGCTTATCCCCACGGAAGATACAAAATTACAGTATTGGTTTGATTAGAAGATATAGAGCTTGTACTTATTTCAAAATGATGCCTTGAAGGTTTAGAATTTTTATCCTTCAGTTAACACCCACAATATTTACTAGGAAAAAAAAACCCATAGAAAACTAAAGTGGGAATCTTATCCCAAACATTATAAATCCTTTCTTTCAAGGAAGAGGGAGTGGTTACCTCACTTGTTTTCTTATCTAAGACAAATGGAGAACATAGATTTTAATAGATGTTAATTAAATAATTATAATTTTTAGACCATAGGTGTTTTGGTTTTCCTTTTCTCTGTTGTAAAAGGGTTGCTGCTTTCTCCTATGTCAGTACTGAGTTTACTGTCAGATTTATTTATCTTGAAAATGAGAAAAGTTGCAGCTGCAACAGCAGATGGACAACTGATTTGTGTATCTTTCTTCTGCAGCCCACTGGGTTGAAAAGCCAATTTTGCAAATGTGTTTCAGTGTTACCTCAAGGCAACTTTCCTGACGTTTTCAGTCTTTCTGAAAATGAGGCGCTTAATGCAAAAATAACAAGCAACTATACGTTTCACTGCATTAGATAATTTTTACTGGAGTTTTTAATTGCCTTTCATTTTGCATGAGGGAGTTCTGAAACATCAAATGAACTACAACACCACCTGCGAAGTTCTTCCTGCAAATGTTAAGATGAAATGACAGGGAAATATCAACAGCAGGCAACTGCAACAGCAATGAAGAAAATGTTCTTTCTTTAAGGTAATTTATCTACCTCTATTTCAGCAGAACATAATTTGGATAGGAAGTTCATTAACTGTTTAGCTTCCAGCCTATATTCACAACTTTACATCTGCACAATAAACTAATAAATATAGGGAAGAATTTAAAATATTTTTAATTATTTCCAGAACTTCTGCTGGAAAAAATAGAGGAGCCTATGTAAAGCAAAAAAGAATTGAGATAAATATCCTGTTTTCACTGCATGGAAGTAGACAGGCTACAGTCCAGAGAGTATTCCAGAAGCAACTGAAATTAATTAAGAGAATATGTTAAAAAATAATTTAAAAAACCCTGTAGGTCATTGCACACCAAGGAACTGAGTTAGGTTGGAACAGTCTGGAGGGCACCATCCAGGTGCTGGCACTTGTTGCCCTGAATAAATTGGCAACGCGTGATTCCAGCCAGTTTCAGCTTATCCTTCCTGAATTTACTATTGAGGGAGGGAGTGCTAAAATCGAGGAGCCACAGGTGCAAACCTTAATGTATAGTGGGAGTGGCATAATCCAAATAAAGCTGTGCCTCCTGCTGCAAACAGCTCCTCTCTTTGCTTAACAACTTTTGTCTGGCTCCTTCACAGTTCTCCACCTTATGCACTTGTCAGAATACCACCCAAATAAGATTGAGCCTTCATGCTATTACAGGCAAAGGTCAACAAATCACAAAAGATCACCCATATATTTACATCTTGTGGCCGATATGTAAGCATGACAGTCAACTGAGTAACTTATCCCATCTCACCTACACAGGCTGAATTTTTGCAGAATTTGATTCCTCTGTAAGAAACTGGACTGTGAAGGTAAGTTTCTAGAAGAAGCTCTTTTCCATTATGTAAAAATTAACTCCATGAATATTATACAATAAATAGTTAACCATATGAAATCCCCCCAATCTAGGAAATTTATTGTACGTCTAGAAAATGGAAATTATATGTTAATTCTGTATGATGGTAATGATTTTAGCACGAATTCAAATTTGCCAAGATATGTAAGATACCTGAGGTGCAGAGATTTGGAGGCTACACAAGAGAACCTAGCAGTAAGATAGATAGATAAATAGCAAGGGGAAAAAGAGATGACTGGAGTGAAAGATTTCTGTCTTTGAAGACTGTCACAGTGACATTATTTGTCTTACTCTCATAAACTCAGAAAATGGCCAGAAAGATCATGAAGGTGACACTATAAGTTTTGTGCAGTGCAGACGTGGGTAGGTCAGATCACCAGTGAAGTTCTCTGGAAAAGAGGGTTGTCCTTGAGTTTACCAACTTAAACAGATGCACAGTATTACTTCATATGCTCCATCTAATGTTTTAACAATAGTGTTTTGAACAAGCATATTAAATTTATCTTCCCATAGCCTTCCTGTTCCACAGCTCACAAATGCCAATGTATGCATGTCAGTGCATAGAATATGAATGTTTTATATAGCAATTAAGTGGTGTCACTATCCTTACTGGCACTAGGACTGTCCTTTGACAGAGAACAATTGCTGTTCTCAAACTGTCACAGCAGCACCAAATATCTCATACAGATACAGGGTAATGCATACAGAAGATAAAGTTTTAGTGCCTTTAAAGTGATGTGGAATAAAAAAATATAATAAAAGCTGTATGTTTTAAGTGTTTAGTTAATGAAAAGGTTTTTCATGTTAATTGCCTGTATCAGCCTCTTGGAAAACCATATTAGCTCTGAATATTCAATTATCAAAAAATATTCACTTTTCCTTGAGATTGGTTGGTTGATTAATATTATATTGTAAAGTAATGGAAATCAAATCATGCTTCATTCTTAAATAAGGGTAGAGTTTTGAAAAAAATATCTTTGACAGTAGCTCTCTACAACCATAAACCATTTCACTGTTTCCACTTGTTTTGAAATGATTGTTACAAAATCAGAAAAAGGAGTAAAATTATAACATTTAAATTGGGGGTAGGAGTGGAGGCAAATCTCCTTACCTTTTCTAATTTGGATAGAGCAAGAGAATAGCAGTCTTTGGCTCTGAACTGCATGAATCTCATGTTGGCTGGGTGAGTTAATTCTGTGATAATGCTTAGGCTTGAGAACAACCTGTATTTTAAAAGAATGTAACAGTTATACCTCTAATTATAACAATTCACAAATGTAAGACTCTACGTAATGCTACAGCTTG
The DNA here is from genome assembly GCF_001715985.3 of Manacus vitellinus. Classification (NCBI taxonomy): domain Eukaryota; kingdom Metazoa; phylum Chordata; class Aves; order Passeriformes; family Pipridae; genus Manacus; species Manacus vitellinus. Next base: position 5,167,152 of record NW_021940565.1, read on the forward strand.
TGCTCATGTCCATGTTTTTAATGAAGTCCCTGAAACCTCTGGTGGGTTGTGGCACAATGAAATGCTAGTACAATAGCAGAGGAGACTACAAAACATTCTCTGTAGAATTCACAAAGAAACACATATACATTCAAACGGTTAACGGCTAGAGAGAAACCACTTAATTTCATTGCCAGAGGTTTTATTAAATGATTTCTAAAATGACACTAATCTGTATGAAACAACAGGAAATGCAAAGTTATACAGCCTTCACTTAGTGCCTGGTTGCATGTAAACTGCTACTGGTTTATATACTCTTTCCATTTGATATCTTTGCTTGAGTCCTCTTTGTATGCTGTGACTGGAGACTGAGCAACACAGATGAAAACTGACACTTGTGGGAGTGGCTGAGAAAATGTATGTTTATGTATACCTGTGTTGTCACTTTGAAATATTTACATATACAAAATATTAAACACTAACACCAAGTCAAGCTTCTAGTAACAAAAAGCAGTGAGGAAAGTTTAACCGTGATCTGACTGAAGTACACAGGTTTTCAAGAAGGAGACCAAGGAGCCCCTCCTCTGCACTCAGGGCTCTAAGAACTAGGAAGAAAATCATAGTTTATGCTATGTAAATACTAAACAATTTGGAATAGAACTCAGATTATTATTTGAGTATTTCCTCTAGAGTGTCAGAAAATAAGATGTGTATTTGTAATCTCTTCTGCTGATCCTGACAGTACTTATCTATGCATGACGATAGATGTTAAATGTGATCATATGAGGCAAAATGGACTTGGCAAACTGGGTGAGAACATGGATCACTTAACAATGAGCATTTGTGTGCACTGTTGCTGGAAAGGCATTTCAGGAATTTCTGTACCTTTGTACTGTTATACAATCTACTTCTGTCCTACTAAAGATTAAGTACTTAGGGATGGAGCCTACATGCACAGATTAAAGAGATGATAACCAAACCCTTGGGATGCAACTGTGAAATAATCTTCACTTGTATGCTGTGTGTTACAAAAACCTGCCAGTGCTCATGAAAGTATCACACTTGTAGGTATAAACTTGGACTTATAAAGTAGCTTAACAAATGTGTTCAAGTTCAGAGGAAGGAGAATAATTTTCCTCTGCATTGATTCTGTACCATGTAGTATTGAATTATTTAAGTTTCTGCTGGCTGGATGTTTTCTTGTATTGCTGTATTAAAGGTCATGCATTCATATTTGAAAACTAACAATAACATTCAGAACTAAGAGTAACAGGAAATTAAAAGCTGATCTAATGATAAAATATACAAAATTTACAGGAAAAAAAATGCAGGTTGCTAGGTTTCCATTAAAGATGGGTTCAGTTTATCACCAAGATATGAGAACTGATTTATATTAGGAAATCAGTTTCAAAACTGGTATTGGTAAAATTCATATTTTACTTACGAGTGCCTTCTAGCTGAATTAGGGGAAATTACTCTCCAGGTAGTCTGGGACAGATTGCCTCTTGCCCTGGGTGCAAGGCACACTGCCTGCAAGCTTTCAGCACTGGAGCAGGCTGCTTCTGTGCAAAGATCCCTCTCTTCTATCCTATTCTCGTAAGAAAGACTGGATGGGGCAGAGAATGCCCTCATCAGCCTGATGGAAGGCATGGGTTGCTGTTGAACAGGCAGTTGAAAATCAGACAAGCAAGAGATACATTTAGTTCTTTCCTGAACCAAAATGGTAAACCAAGAAAACAATGTAATGCCGTCATAATGCCTCATTTAGTTTATCTCTAAACTGGTGCTGACAGCTAGATACCAGCCAAACTATTGACTTGTTAGGTGTACAGCAGTCAAAAGCTTCTTGCAGGATTTCAAACAGAGCCTTCAAGACATTAGCTAGTAAAACTTTAAAACAGGGCCTCCCAAACACCACCATTTAAAGCTTTTAATTATTAGAGCAAGAGTAGATATAAACACTTCTAGTACAGACCTACTGCCTGAGGAAACCCAGCTTTTCTGAGGTGGACTCGGAACTGTCTCAACTCAGTGATTGGCTTTTCATTTTAAAAAGTGAAAAGCATCTTAAGGCATAGTCCCAGAGTATTAAATTCTTCTTTCATTTTTAAACTGTGATAACTTGTTCTTTCCCATCCAAAGGATTAAAGATTTCCTTTCTTAGTCAGTGTGCCCATTTGAGTCACACTTCTTTACTCCTTTTAACTATAATTAAGTCAGGTAAGCTAGTGTTGTGACAGTTTTAATTGGTATGGAACAGCTTCTAGCCTTAAAGGTGCTCATAACCCTGTCCTTATAAAGAATTTGTCTGTCTTCTAAGGCAGGGCAGCAGGACACACTCTTCTGGCAAAGCAGGATTATAATTTATGTAAATCAAGCAATAATGTCAGAACAGATATATGAGAACTGCCAGCATAGGCCAAACAGTACTGCAGCTCGCTCACATCACTGTTTCAGGCCTGAGTAGATGAGTGAGGGTTAGATTAGCCTGTGTCCTCTGAATGATTTCACTTGGTGAGACTTAAGTGGAATCTCTACTGTGATATCTTTGAGAACAGCATATATTAACTCCTGTGGTTTAAAATCCTTCTTTAAAACTACAGTTTGTGTTAAGTGCAGTTGCTCTCCACCATGTTTGGTCTCTTCTTCATTAGTTTTTTATATAATTAGCTATTATTAAGTAATGAAAAAGCTTTAAATATATTTTTAAAGGTAATTTACAAAACTATATACCTTAGTGCAATGAATGTAGTTTATTCTGTAGAGCAGGTATGTGTCACTACCTTATGCCTCTTCCCAAAGCTTGCTTATTTCTATGCTTTTAAGTAATATAAAAATGCAGTGTAATTATTGTACGTGTTCTAGGGAAAAAAAGTAGAAAAAAAATGTATACAATACACTCTTTGTGAAAGATTACAGAGTTTTATGAAAAAGTATTGATAAGCCTTAAACCAAGCTATTTATTATGGTTTATTTTGACTGTGAATAGTACCATGCAGTCTGATACTGAACCAGATATGTGGCTTGTACGTGAGTTAAAGCTGCCATCTAGTTGCAAGCATTGTGCAAGACAACTGAAGGAGAATATAGTAAGATCTAGCTGGATACCTATAGTATGTAGTTTGCTACTATGATCTTTTACAAAGTAGAACACAGCTACAGGAAAAACCAACTGGTACTTTGCAAGTTTTATTTTTTATTTGACTCATTTTTCTGTTTTATATTTGGGGGGGAAATGCATTTCTGAAAAAGCGATGTATGTGAAAATCCTCAGCGAGACACCCTCGCAGGTGTTTTAACCCAGCAGGTTAAAAGTAGACCTGAATGATGCACAGATTAAGTCTGACTATGGTTTCAAACCCAAATTTAATCAGTGTGATTATTAAACACACACACTTGTGTTAGTATCGGGTACCAATTCAAAAACCCAAAGATACCAAAAGACAGAACTAAATTTTCTTGTGCAACAGATTTTGCTTCTTTTGAGCCCATGAAGAAATGCTAACAACATTTAACTGCATTCTCACAGAGCTGCATTTACAAAAAAAAGCTCAGTTGAAATACCTGTATTTTAATGAGCTCAGTTTTCTAAGACACTGACAGATTCAAAAGACTTTTACTGTGCACCTCTCTCTAGTTTTATTTGGAAGGCTTGACACAGAAAAGACGTAATTGCAATAAAAGCAATACTGAATGATACTCAATCCCCTAAGGAAAGACTTAATTTTTTTCCAGTTTTTATTAGAATGAACACTAGGATGTGCTGAGCCCCAAATCGGGGAGGCATTTCATAGTTGACTGGGTAGTGTGTTTTGTTTTGTGTGAGATTTTTTTGATGTTTTTGTTAAGCAAATAATACTTTTCACAGTTCAGAGACATGCATCTTTTCACACTTGTTGAACCAAGATATTTAACACAAAGGTTTTAATGAGGAGATGCTCTAAAGGAACAGGTTTAGCTTTTCATCATGGCCTCCTCAGCCTCTTCACTAGACTGATCATTTTATTCCTTCATGGCCCTTAGCATGTTGTTTTCATATCTAGTGTTGCCTGTATGTGCCTTAAAACCTAATTTTTGTTCAAAACTAAACATTCAAAATGTGAACACTTACTACTAACTTCATTGCTTACCTTGTAGCATTAGAGGGATCTGCTTTTCATACTGGCTGTAGCATTATTGTGAAAGACTGGTGCACTGTGGAAAAAACTTCTTTTCTCAACTACCTTTTGCCCTAAGTGTTCAAAAGTAGCTTTCTTTGCCTTCCTGTAAACCTGACAGTTAACTTTTAAAATGATCATCTGGTTTTGGGATGCAAAGAATTTCATCTCAGGTTTCAGGAGAATACCTCAGGATTCTTAGTGTATTGCTGAACAAGATGAGAAAAGTCTGCTCGTGTAAGAAACAAATTGATTTAATGGAAAACTTCAGCAGAAGAAAAAAGAATTTCTTATTTCAGCACAAAAAGCATCAAGTATTTCACAGTAATGAGGATGTAAAGATAGGTTGCAAAAATGCCTTACCTGAAGAGAGTTTGAACATTTACAATAGTCTTGGCATCTGCCATGTAGTCTTCTTCAGCACTCATTGTACTTTCTTTGTCCACCACCACCATATTAGCTGCAAAGGTGACCCCACATCTTAATAAGTCATCTAGGCTTTTATGAGGAGAAAGAGGGGGAAAAAGAAACAAGCAACTTAAATATGGAACACTTAAAGGATTGGTGATGGTTGGCATTTGCAGATCAGCTCAGTCCCCTTCATTTCCATGTACATATCATAACTTCTAATATAATCTATATTAAGTAAAACATCTCAATTACTTGACAGAATACAGAATCTACTTTAGTAGATTGTTACAGTCCCTCTCTGTTTGCTAAATGATAAATTTCTTTCTTTTTTATTTTTTTTTTTTAAATGAGCCTTTAAAGGTTACTGTGGAAGACAATATGCTGCAACAACTTGCTCCATGACAATTACTTTAGACAATAAAAAGACCCAAATAAATGCTCTGGGTTGCTCTTCCCCACAAGTTTATTTCAGTTTCAAAATGTTACTAAAAGTTCTACCAGGGTATCTAAGACATTAATCTTTTAGGTTAACCTATGAGTTGGAGTGTTCTCATGATGCTTTTAGGAGCGGTTGTGGATCAGCAGTAACTTTACACGCTGCCGGACTATGTTTCTCTGAAGCCTGATCACAGAACACACTCACAGACAACTGAGTTATGGTTCTCATCACGCCTTGTAGCTTTGTTTCCAAAATAAAGCATGTTTCAGCTGTTTTAACAATAATATTTTCCAGAGACCCCAAGCGTTTTTTGGCAAGTTTAGAAAGTACTTTTCTGTAACAATAAAGACTCCAGAAACCTAGCAAAATTTAAGTAAGTGAAATAAGGGGTGAATTTCATAGTTTCCAAGGGAAAATGGAAAACTGAATTTCTGCATCATTCTGTTTACTTACAAGGTGGAGCTGTTTTGACATCATAATTGCTTCTTATTAGGTAATCTTACAATATTAACTAAGTCTTAATGTCCTTTTTTCCTTTTCCAAATTGTCCAATTTTTCTTTTCAGTAATGATCTTCTTAGGTTCCTAAATTTATGTAACACGTTGTAAATTATGTTTGAAAATTTGAGTAAGGAAAACTAGAAATATGTGGTGCTTTTTAACATCGTGTTTGGAAGAATATATATAATTATTTTTGAAACTGTGCAATATCACCGATGGTTGACTACAAGAAAAGAAAGGTTGATATTATATGATCTATACTAACAATTTCAGTGGACAAGTAGAACTCCAAACCTTTTCTGAGTAATTTGTATTTCTGCTTTTTCAGACTTTCAGTTGATCCTTGAAAATAGCAGCATATACTGAAATTTCAGTGCCAAGTTTATAAAAAAACTGGATTCTGTTAATTCAAGAGAACAAGTAAGTTTTTTGATCTCTCCAAAGGGAATTAATAATTGTATTCCCAATTTGGTATTAGTTGTGCTGTGAAGTAGTTTTTTAAATTTACACTCTACACACAGGCATTTACTAACATACTCATGAGCCCTTCCTCTTCTCCTGTTTCTGTCTGATTTTTACATTAAATCAATGTTGCTAAACCTATATGTAAACATATTAGTAGAGGTGAAGACAGAAATGTAGGAGTAAGTGATATTTTAAGTGGTGGAAAATGAAAGCTGTTGGACACATTCATGACTGTTTACATTCTGTAGCTATCTTTACAAAACCTGAGTCAATAAATTCAAACCATTTATAACTCAGTACAGAATAACACTGGAATAAGAGCTATAATCTGTTCATTTAAAGGGACATATTAATGCACCTGAATAAGTATTAATTTTATGTTTTAAAGATATTAACTTGTGGTCCCTGCCACACTTTTCACTAATGATACCCTTATAAATCAGAAATTTGAAACCCCAAATTATAGCACACAGACACAAACCATGCATGCAAAAAGATCATCTTCAACTACAACACAGACTGAAACATGCAATCACGATACACACAACAAACCACTGAGAACTACAATGTTAAGTTTTCTAACAGTTATTTCACCTACTTGTCGATAGAGCCAACCATGTAGTAAACCATTGGAAACCAACAGATTGCATCCAGAAAATGCATATCTGGCCTAAGCAGCAGATGGGATTACAAAATGAAACACAGTATCACAACACCAGCATCTCTTCTAAAATATTTCAATAAACTGGTAGTTTTTTTTAAAAAATAACTTCTTTAAACTTTGACATTATAATATCGCTTTAAGCAGGAGAAAGGTTCGTAGATAGCTATGAATCAACAGTTTGCTGTGATCATAAAGAAGGATCAGAAGTAACACGCTTATATTAATAAATGCTCCTCTAAAATCAGCAATTTTATGGCACAGGACAATTCCAAGTGTAAGAATGAATGACTGATGTCAAGGACACACTACCAACTTATACTCCAATGCATGTCTTAGGAGTACTTAAAACAAGCAGCAACAATTCTTAATTAAAATGTGAAGTGGAAATCAAATCATCATTAGGGTTTTGCGACACCTACTCCATTCAAGCCAATGAGACAATATTAGATGAAACTTAATTTTTAAAATGGAATGTGAAAACTAAGATACTATATTTTATTGCATGGTTTCTTTAATCATAACTTTTACTGTGTTTCCTCTTACAATACCAAGAAACATTGGAAATCTTAGAATGCAGATGATGTACAGGTATCAGAACAGGCACACTGTAATAAATAGCCTTGATAAGCAGAGAAAACAGGAATATAACATGAATATATGTTCATTGGAGATAGTTGAATTCCCAAGTCCAATGAAGTAAATTAAAAAATTCCAATTGACTTGAATGGCAGCCTGAGTTCTACCTCCTTTTAGAGGAGTCACTGCAAACACTGCATAGAGAGACACAACACTAAGGGTATTAGTTTAATTAGTAAGCATAGCTTTTACTTTATGTCAATCAAAAGTTGTTTTAGCCATTAAATATCACAACAGCATTCAAATGTGTAAACTCAGGCACTCTGCTGGCAAAAAGAGCAAGCACTAGAGGGCATCGTGTGCTCACGGCTTCAGTCTGACATTGCAAAGTGATTTAGCCTCATTTAGGCTTCTACCAACTTGTGTAATTCACTGTATGCCATAGTATGAACATAAACCTTCTGTTTTGCAAACACAGGTGACTGAAGAGCTGCCTGAGGGAAAGTGGGACACTTCACAGCAGGCTTTTGTAGAAAAAAAATAATCCCTTAACCTGGAACATATCTATACAAAGGGATGTGTCAGCCCTGGAATCACAGCCTACAAGACGTTTTTGCTGCTGTCCTTTCTTAGAGTCATAGCTTGTTCTAATTTTCTGTATACAGCTAACCTCCATTTTTGTGTCTTTCAAATTGTGATTTTAAGTACTTGAGAAGTACTAAAGTGTGGAAAAAAAATAAATTTCATTGTCAGATTATAAATGTACCAGTCTTGACAGAGTAGAATTTGTCTGAAATTTTGAACAGCTAATGCAAGAAAGCCTAAAAATTCCAGTGATCCCCAGACAGATATAGTAGTGACAACTATATTGCAGGTTTTAATTTCCTTCCATGATTTTATATAATTGTAGACAAAGGGTGTCTGTGGGTGTTCTCCTGGCTTAAATAACTGTTTATCTTTGAGTCTAGAATTATTAAAAGTATACCTAGCTGGTTCAGGCCAGTAAGTGCATTGTGTTAAGGAGGTTAGTGCAATTATGTAGCTGTGAAACTGTTACACAGCTTACTTTTTACAGTGTTTATAAAATTATTTTGATTTTAAAAGTATTATTCACATTATTTGGGGTATTTTTAAGAAAAACTTAGCTGAAACATTAGCTGTGAAGAATAACAACATTTAAATTTACTATGGCTATTTACAGTCAGTAAAAGCTCAATTTTGTATATGACAATGAACATAGGGTATTATTTTTGTCAGTAACTTTCCTCAGAGATAAATGTGCCATAATATTCTTGATTTTAAGTTGGCCATATGAAAAGTATCTATTGAAGTAATGGTAAAATGAGTTTAAAACTTGTCAAAGAAAAAAAAAATCTACTTACGGGTTATCCAGGAGTAACACAATGGGGTTCAGTTCTTTCTTTGGTCGGTAATAAGCTCTGAGTGGAACAATAAAGTTATATAAGCCATTGCCAGCAGTTTCTGCTGCAACTATAATCAATTTATTTTTGAATCCATAGGCTTTGGCATCTTCATAGTAGTTATGTTGGCATCCCTAAAATCAAAATAAGAAACAAGTTCAGTGGATGTGAATATTGTACCAGATGACCTGATATAGACCTGGTTAGACATAAATAAACACTTGGTGATGAAAAGGAGGAGAAAAAGAAAACAGAGCTCAGCAAGTGCTGAAGAAACCCTATCCCTAAGCAGAAATAAGAATTTACCTCTGTTCAGATGCCAGAGACAAATGAGAATGCAGTGTTATCCAGTAAGAGAAACTTCCTTTACCTTATCCAGTCTTAGACAACAGAAGGGTACTTTTTCATGCAGAAGATGACAAAATGTGGGAGAACTTCCAATATATGGAGAGTAAGGAGGATAGCCTTTGGCATACCTAGAATAGAACAAACATTTTTCAGTAGAGCAAATTAACTGAAACACAGCTGACTGTACTACTATTTTATGGGATGTTTATACATATGTCTAAGTTTTGCAGAGTCAAGTATGTGAAATGAACTGTTTAATAAAGGTCAAAGGAATATATTTTGCTGTTTCCATGAATTCACTACAGCTTAGTGAAAGCTGTCATGCTTCTGTGGACCAAAGAAATTTTGCTTCGGGTTTTGAAAATAGGCTGATATATCATAGTGTGCTCTCCTAGTGTTTTGAACTGGAAACTTCTGAGGAAGTTAAAAAAGGAAAGAAAAGAAATAGCAATAACTGTATTTCTGCTCTTCCTTCTCTAATTTTACTTTCGAATACTTATCAAGAATGAGTGAAGTCATTACCTTTTTGCTTTATTAAAATACTTTCAAAATGGCTGAAATAAATTTTAAATGGCAAATCCTCTTGCTGATAAGATGAAATTTCTAATTTGCCTTAGTTTTTTGCAAGAGGCCTTTTAAATCCCGAGATTTCATTCTGCAGATTTAAGATGACTTGTTCTATTATTTTTTTCCTTAGAACTGTATAATATTCCCTGGGGTTTCTCATGCTTGCCAGTGTTGGAGATGGGAAACTGGTAGGTGAGCCACTGGCTTAATTGTGTATTTCACTTTTAACATCCCTGTCAGCAATCCCAATAAACATAATTGCTTATCTATATGGCAGTTACATGATTCAATCTTTTGGGTTTATCTGGGTAATGCATCATTGGTCTCAGTAATACGTTAACGAGTATTTTAAATTAGACATGATAATTTTGTCTCATACTGGTTTTTTTGTCATTCCTACATTTGGAAGTCAGACACCTCACCCCAGCATTCAACAAGCCTGTTAGATGATCTGATTATCAATGCATTCTCATGGCAGGAGTACTTATCTGTCTCCAAATTAGTTGAGTGCTAACTTAGTAACTAAATGACCATAAAAAATGCTATGGAAAAATTTCAGACACAACTAGATCTTTTATAACAGCAGATAGAAAATCTCCAGCAAATAGAAGAGTTAACCTGTTGGGGCTTTCTTTATTTCAAAATAGGCTTATGGCATTCTGCTAGCAGAAAATAGCATTTCATAAAAGGGAATAATTCCATAACTGGGCTTTATGGGTCTTGCTTCCTGCAACTTCTCAGATTGATCTGCATGTCAAAAAAATCGATAGATGCCTTTCACATAATAGTGGCTTTTCAAATTATATTTAATACACATACTCTAAGCCTGCAGAGACTTCATCATCTGATGGGGTAGTTTCATCTTCTGACTGGTCACTTAGCAGGTCACACGTCTGAAGTGAGGATGAGTCTGCAACCTCCAAAACTGGTGCTATGCTGGGCCGTCTGCCCTCCTTCCCTCCGTCAGGAGGAAGGGCCAGCGTAGCTCCGCTGGACGCTCGGCATCCTGTGTCTTGCAGATCGATAGCCACGGTCCCTGAGGTAGCATTGAAAACATTTCCTCAGTGTGCTTGTCAAAACATTTCAGTGAGATTCCCATATTTAGTGGGGATTCTAACTACATGGCCAAAGATTGAAAGTAATACTATATTGATTGTGTTTATTACATTAAAATATAACAAATATTAAAACTATACTTGAGGAAAGCACTTTTTCTGACTGTTAATATATGTTGTCTTGTTAACTACCCTTTTAAAATGACACCTTATATAAGAATCCATACTAATATACATCAACAACCTGTAGATTTTCCTAAGGGCATTTTTTTAATCAAAGACGCTTATGAAAACTTACTACAGACAACCAGGTAGGAATGCCAAAGTACTCATGTGATTTACCCAATTGTTTTGCTTTGCATTCACTTTAATATTACTTTATTATACACCATTCTTAACCAGTTTAATACCATATTGTCAAGTAAAAGAAAAAGATACCCAAATTCCATTTGTTTTGGTTTTTGTTGTTGTGGGATTTTTGTAAATATGAGGGCAAGTGTTGAATATTTTTACATGTTTTAGTTTATTTACATGATTATAGGTTTTTGAAATTTTAGGAATATGGTTTAAAACATACTAATGTACTATATATTGAATAAGAATTTGTTGTGAGGGTTTTTTTATTTTACTTACCCATGCTGGCTATTATACTGTGTACTGGTAGCCTGGAAGCTCCATGGTAAGATAATTTTGATTCGTGGTTTTTTCTATGCTTTTCTTGCTTCTTAAAAGCAGAATTCTCTTCTTTGGTGATATTTATATAAAAGCATATATCTGTAGAACTCATGATATATCGAGGACCTGGATTCAGCAAAATGTTTTTGTTATCTTCCTTTCTAACACCAATCAGACAGACTCCAAACCTTAATTAGAAAAGGAAAGGCATGGTTCATTTTGCATAGTCCTGCATATACCAGAATTTCCATTGTCAAAAATGAACCTCGGGTATATTTTTATATTTTGCACATTATGAATATTTGCAGATTTTTGGATGACAAGTATGTTTGAAAAATGTTGTCTGCTAAATAGGCCACTTCTGATCAAGCAGTTTTTATGAGCTCATGAATTTCTAGGCAGTTGAATCGAATGGTTTTCTTAATCCCCATAATATTCTTCTAATGTTGTTCTAGTTGTTTTTTTTTTCCTATCAGATGAATAGTCCCTTCTGGGAAAATATTAGTAGAAAGATGGATATATAACATGAAAAAGTATTAATCATGTTAAATTGTTGCATTATTCATAAGTAATGGAAACCATTTTCCTAATTCATTTTTGCGATTCACTTCTAGAAATGTATTCGATTAGTGATAGAAAATAAGGAATTACAGCAAAAAACCTAATCTTTCACTCATTAAGTATGAGAATAAACTCTGTATTCAGCGTTTGATAAATGTTCATTTTGTTAAATATATACAAACATAGGCAATTTGTGTTTATTTTATGTGTTTACCTCATAGAGCAGCATCAAATAAGTGATGCATCATCTGGAACTTAAAGAAGATATGTTATCATCTAATGGAAAAAAATACGGGTTTATTTCCGAACAATCACCAGAATGTACCATATGCCACATTTAAATTGAACATGTTGCATAAAATGGTTATGCCACAAAGGAAGCCAGATTTCCAGCTGAGTCCTAAATAAATAAAAACCCCACACCCTCCCCCTCATTCTTTTCTAGATTGTTTTGGGCATGGAAAAGGACTGATGTTCTCATAAAACCTCTCTAAGGTTCATTTTTTTTTTCTGACTGTCCAGCTTATGCTTTATATCCTTTACATTCTATTCTCTCAGACTGAGAAGGCCTGTACAGAATGAACATGAGCTTTTACCTGACCAGCTATAACTTACAGAAATATACCCATATGCGTGGCCAGGTACAGAGTAATGTGTATTACTGTGTGTTTGAGTGCATAGCTGTGTTGCAGACAAAACAAGCAATTATTTGTTTGAACTTTTAACTGTTGACAGGAAAATAAACATACTTTTTATGTGCATGGAAAGAAGCATATGTGAAGCTCTTCCCCTCGTATTCAGCAAAAAAAGTACTTTCTTCCAGGTTAATATGATACACTTCGTTACCAGAGCATCTGCCATACATTTTCTGCCATTGTTCTGGTGACTGCTGACACTCCCTGAAACATGTACAGATAAACAGAATAATTTAAAATATAATGTAAAATTCTTATTAATCACAACAGTATTTCATGGCAATAGAAACTACAAATGTCTGTTAAAAAGGTCCATTAGGCTGATCTGAAAGAAATATTTGAGATCAAAGCCTGGTAATACTGTAAGTACAGAGTTTATTTTAATGAATTAAAGAGCATTTTCTGCTAAGTAATAGGCATATAAGATTATGTACTTTAATATCAGGAGAGAGATAGCTGAATTACTTTAAATTCACACCATAATAAGTAGATTCATTGCAATCTAAAGATGACAGGTGAAACCACCAGCATGCTCATTCTACTCATAAAGACAGTGTCTTCAGATGCTTTGTAGCAGACTGTCTGGTTCCTGTTTGAAGTAGGTAAAGAATCATTAATAATAACTTACATAAGATAGAGTAATTTCTCTTTGGTCACTTTATCTGTAAGAAAGATTTTTTGCATTTGCATATCGGTGATCTTTATCCTATGGACATTTTTAGTTACTGTATCTTGTATAGTATTACAAGTATATATCTTCTTTTCTCTAGTGCAAGAGAATAAGCATATGACCCTTTACTCTGTGCAGCTAATGTTCTTTATCCAAATGGAGTGCTTAGTGGAAATGTTCCAAACCTCAGCTAACAACAAAACTTGTAGCCCTGGGGCTTCTGTGAACTTTTTTATTAGAGTTTCATGGTGAAACAAGGTTCTGCCTGCCTGAGTTTTACTGGATGTAATGGATACATATATAGACTAGACATATGTAAGTGCAGATAGGTCATAAAACTGACAAATATGTTCTGTGTTTTGCCAGTTGGAGTGAAGATCTCAAGGTATTGGGAAATGCTTCTTTTTGCTTATTTGTACGTTTTCAATATCTTAACACAATTTCTGTTTTTCTTCAGTTTACCATGTTTCTCCACCTTCAGTGTGAAAACATTTTGTTTCAGGATGGAAATAAGTAAACCATTTTTACTGCAGCAGTTTTAACAAACAGTGCACTTGGTGTAGAACAGCAGAACTAGAAATGAAATTACAGAAAACTTTTCCATATTTGACTTTTCCCCCTAAAATAAAATGTTCACCTGTTTAAAGTCTGCTTGGTTCCAGTTAGTTGTCTAAAAGCTTCCCATGGAGCTGTTCTGCAAAGATCACATTAGGTACAAGTCAGTCAATATTTTGTGTCATAATACAAACCCTAATAAAGTCCTATTACTGAATTAGATAATGAGATAACATTTAAAGATAAGATTATAATATTGAGATCAATAATAAGATTATAAATAAGATACAAGGTAGTCCCTTTCACATGTCTGAATTTGTGCTGATGGAAAATTCTCTGATAGCTGTTAGGAATACTGTTTTTCTTTTATGTGCATGTCATATGAAATAACTAAAAAAGGCTCTGTATTCTGTGCTTGTCAGATAAAGGTAGGCAGATGAAGAATGTATTTCATCTTGGTGCTCAGGAGGTATGGAAACAGTATTTTGTTGTTGTCTTCTTAACAAAGCCTGGTACAGACAGTGCCATTAAAATCTTGACATCTGTTGTTCTTGATAGTAAAAGTTCTGGCAAGAATTTCTGTTTTCCCCATTCAGGGCACAGGGGAATACTACAAATGCCACACAGAAGGTTAAATAACTCTTCTTGTAAATATCATGATATTACTGGTCCATGGTAACTTGGAAAAAAGTTAGCATTTTTACAAGACTTGTGTAGTCTTGTAAATACTTGAATATCGTACCTATATTCAGGTATTCCATCTCTACAGATATATTTTGAGATTTACTTTTTAAAGCACCTGTCTGCCCACAACATTTTATTAAGAATACCTTATGATTCCAAGAATATAGCATAACAGAGATATACCAGATGTGGTAACATTAGTTTAGTAAGTACATAGAAGTGCTACTGTGACTAATCAGTCTGTAGAGACACTGTAATTCTGTATCCTTCCAGCAGTGTGGTTATATTAAAAACCATGTATGTTTGTTTGCTTCTTAATGTACAGGAACTGAATAGCAAATAATATATGTTATCAGAAAAACATTTTTTGAGCTCAGTGAAACAGACCTGCAAATTAACATATTGAAATAGGGTTTTGCTGGTGTTCTTAAGTAGAACTTTGGCATAGATCCACAATTCAATCTACTAAATTAGAAATGGAATTTTTTTTCATATTTTATGTTGTAGAAGTGGCACAACAGCATGCAACAAACTTAAATATTGGAGGAGGGGTGTCCCTTTGACATTATAATGCCATGACTGAAATATCTTGGTGCTTTTATTGTGCAGAAAGTTCCTTCTTCTTTTTTAAAACTGCAGTTGTTTAGGAATTCAGGGTAAGCTGTTTTCCAAAGAATATCAGCTATGACTTTTACAAGTTGTTTGGGTTTTATGGTACTAAATACTTACTGTCCCCTAGATGTATGAACCAACAGTGTGATTAATGTAGAAGTAGCTGGGCATATACAATTTAGAGCTAGCATAGCATATTTGAATTCCTCTTCACACACAACATGATCTGTAGGAAAAAAAAGAAGATATAAATTGTTTTACAAAAATACTTTCAATTGAACAGAATTATCACTTCCTTGTCTAGGAAATCAGTGAAGATGTATTATCCACTTGCTTCAGGATCTTCATCTTCCACTTGAACCTTGGAAATGAGGTGTGTATGATTTACCCCGTCTTTGCTATCTCTCAGACTGCACGAGGTTTGCATCCAGTTTGTGCTGTCTGTCCTGGGTTTACACATGGAGAGGATGCAGTGGCTCTGTGAATCCCACTTCCACTCTCCTGTTGCACTAGCTGTAGGAGTAAGCTACGAAGCATAGTCTGGTTTGTATCTTCTGCACTTAAACTGCCAAATCTGTATGTGCTTTCAGTGTCATATGAATTATTATTGCATGCTAAGTCAGTTTTTCTTCTGAATTTAGTGTTTGATTCAGTCTATGTCCTTTCAATGGGAGAAGAATTAGCTTCTGATTAGAAAGAATATTACAAGTAGTACAGCTGATTACCAAAAGATAAGCCATATGAAAATTGCTGAGTAAAAGTAAGCAAATAATTTCCCCACCTAGATCTGAGCTATCTACATAGATATGCTTCTAGTTTCATTAATATATCATTGAAATCCTTAGGACCACCTTGCCTAATATACTTTCTAGTCAGAATATAGCTATAAGCATGACACTTACTGAAAATTAAAGTGAAGGCCTACAAAGTATGCCTTCTTTGTTCCCTATTGTTTTGAAATATCAAGAGGCTTTTCAGTAACAGAATCATTGACTACTGAAAGGAGAAATTAATTCTGTCATTTTCTGAAGATCAAGGCCTATTTAAATGTCATAGGGAAGGGATGAATTTAGTTATATAAAGACACTGTCAAATATAAGACAAAATAAGATTTTTCCTCCTGTAAATGTATTTCACTTATAGCAATTAAATATTTCTGCAGAAAATATTTCAGATAGAAATACGTTCTTTTAGTTGACCTTATGCCATTAATAAATCTATTTGAATTTCAAACCAGAGATTTTGAGAGAGTAAGACATAGTCTAGTGGTTGGATGGAATATCTGCATTCTGTTACCATCAGTCAGATGGCAAAGATTTATGAAAGTGAATACCAACTTCCTCGTAATGAAGGAATGAGAATTTTACATATTTTTTTAATTTGTATAGGATTTGGCTAAATAATCTCCCCTTATTTTTTCTGTTTAGAATGTTTTTATACTATAGCTAATAATTTTGAAAATACAAGCAAGAAAAAATACACAAGAAAATTATTTCATTGTTATTTCAGATCACATACTTGAGCCAAATTGGACATGATGATTTAATATATATAAAAGAAAATTAAAGTATCATGGATAGCACAATGCAAATGAAAAGTATAACTTAGACTTAAATCCTCTGTATGTTCTATACTCTCTACAATATGTGGTGGACTTTTTGGACAGATTTTATGTAAAGTATTATCTAACAAAGGATATAGTATACAGCAAACAGAGACTGCTGTCCTACAACAACCATTCTAATCTTGTATGTCTAAGAGATCCACATTGTGCTGTCAAGTGTTTTTTCATCAAGAGCCATGATGCTGGGACTTGTAGGACTATTTCTACACCAGTTGTAGACTTTGACCTTGTGTGAGTTAATTATGCCTTTCATGACTTGTTAAGCATCTGTAAAATAGGTATATGAAAATAACACCCCACAGACTTCAGAAGTGTTTTGATGCTTTTGACTTCTCAGAGGTACTCTGACACCACCATGTGAAAGCTTCTTCAGTGATCTAATTACCTCTACTAGAAATATTGTAGCCATTTGAAACACAAAGAGAGGTACTATGGGTTTCTCCTCTTGGGTGCAGTTAAGTTCTTGTATAAGCCACAGATCAGGTAAAAAATACTTTGCTCATTTCTCCAATTCATTGACAGATTATAACTTGTCTATAACATTACCCTGTTTTGTATGTATGTTCAGGACTCACTGTGGAGCTGTGGTGAGGACTATTCAGAACTTTATCTGCTGCTTTATCTTCTAAAGTGAGAAGGGAGGAAGCTGGGTGACAGCTGTCCCACTCCTCAGGTCTTGGACACCATTCAGGTCCTCTGACAGCAAGTACCAGAATCAGCAAATTGCTCATTTGGGGTGACAGTAAAGCAGCCAAGGAAAACTTGGGTTTATCTTGAAATGAATAATAAATATGTCAAATCAGTTTACCAAAAAGAAATACTGTGATTGCATTTGTACAAATGAAATATTCCATTTAGAATTTCCAGAAGCTGTAGTTTCTGTTGAAAATATATTTCGACAGAAATTATGTTTCTAAGGCTGTCTCAAACAGATGTAGTAATGCAGTGTGGTGAGTTATGGTTTATGTAATGTTATTGACCATAAAACAGAGTCAGAATACTGATTTATGACTGCAGCAGCAGCCATGTGGTAAGCATGTCCTAGACCTGGCACGGTTATTCTGAGAAACCTTAGTTTTGTCAATTTAATAAATTAACATAACCACTACCAGACCAGATAGGGAAAAATGCCCATCCATTACCTGGAGACTATTTTTATCTGTAATTGGATAGATTAATCATCAGATGCATTCAATATCCATTTCGGTGAATCTGGACTATGTTCCTTTCAAATAAACTACTGAAGGTTTAACGTCAGACTTCAACAATCTGTGCTAATTCATTGGTGCGTTTTGAATAAATAGAGAATGTCAAAATGTATCCCCATTTCCTGGAATTGTAATTATGCATAATTTCTAAACAGTCAAGGTAAAGGTAATTAATTTATTTTCTAGCATATATATATATATATATATAAATATATATAAAAGTTTTAAGTTCAACTCAGAAAATATGTGATTTAGTCCAGTCTCTGAATTGCATATATCGCTCTGCCAAGGACAATTTTAGTTTCCCATTTGTGCTGAAATGCAAGGCCAGACATGCAGTAAGGATACATAGCCTTTTGTAGCCCCATGTGTTTGAAGAAAAAGTGGGAACATAAGCATATGAAACATAAGAAAACTATATGTAACTGCCAACAAAGGAAAATGCAGTATTACTGACAGAAAACCTGGGCATGTCAAGGCATTTATATATTGGAAATTTCTAAGGAGAAATCAAAGAATTTCAGTTTAAGAGGTAAGACAGTGTTTCCTTGCCCATCTGACAACTTTCATGTTAGAGTGACTGTGTATTTAGAGGGTTCATACCTTAAACTTGCAGTGGGGTTTGCTGGGACAAACGCTTATGCCACTGTATTAATAGAAGCATAAGTTACCATTTTAAATGAAGTAGTTAAAATCCATTGTAAAAATTAACAGAAGGCACAGAATGCAAGGATGTATGTCCAGCCTCAGGTGAGAAACCAGGAAACCTGCCTTTCTGACAGGCCATATGACCCTGGCAAAAGTAACTCAATTTTCTTGTTTTGATGACAAAAATAAGTTTTCATGCTCTCATTAAAGACAGGAAGAATCTGTAAGTCTTGTTTTCTGTGTGTGAATAAATTATAACAATTATCTGCCTATATACTATTTCTGATGCCAAAGGCAGAAGATCTCCAGGATGCTATTGTTTGGGTAAAGGCAGTCAGGGTCTAAATTTCAGGACTGTCTCATACCATCTAGGAAGACTGGTCAGCCTAATCTAAGCTGCTGAGAAACTGGGCTTATAGTGTTTTATAAATTTTCAATGTAGTTAAAAGTCAACTTTAGTTAGGAGGACTTTCTGGAACTATTTGGTTGTATTTTTTCTAAATTCAGAAACTTTATTTTTGACAGTTATAGCCTCTAAAACTGTGCATAAAGAGGGGGAAAAAAAAAAAGAAAAAGAAATCCTATTACTGAATATTTCAGTCCATAAAAATGCACAATATTATTTGGGGAAACTTCCAGAAGAAAGAAGTCATTTTTTAAAGGAATATTAAATTTAAAAGAAGCTTTTGCATTAAGGCAGTAAAAAAGCAGTCTTGAATCATAATAGGAAAAGCACTTAGAAAAACGTTCCGAATGGTTATGACAAATTTTATTTGTAAGCACTCTGGATAGGTCTATTGTCTGCAGCTCCCACTGGATACATATTTCAGAATGAAGAGGAGTTGGATGAGATGAATAACAGGAGAGTCCTCTTAGGAAAATGTATGCAATTAAATGTTGCTCTCACGGCTCTGTCAGTGCCCTAACCCCTTGCAGTAGGGAAGCATCCAGTGGTGATGCTGAAGTTCAGTTGAAGGAAATATGACCAAAAGAGGTTTGGGGGGGGGGATTGATTGGTTGGTTGTTTTGGTCCAAATTCTCTATCCTAGACTTAGAAGAGATATAAAAAATTACCTCTGTTTTGCAAGTCTAGTTTTATGTAAGTTCCTACAGAGACAAGCCATTAAGGATAATGAAACTCTCTTAAAAACACAATTTGGAACAACAAATTAACACAGTTACTGATAAAGAAAAGTGGCCATGGGTAGGGAGAAGAGATTATGTTTGTGTTATGTGGTTTTAAAGGAGAGATGAAAAAGCATTATCATTCCTGTCACAGCATGAGCCTTATTCCCTGCTGTGCCATCTCATAGTTTGAGATTACACTTTTATAACTTCAGAACTGCTATTGATGCTTTTTTTTTTTCTTTCTAACTTAGTGGTAAATTCAGTAGCTTTTAAAATTACAGCTTTAACTGTTGCTCTGGGACTGTTCTGCACTAGAATTTACTTTTTTATCACATTCTGGTATGATGGAGGAGATTAATATTTTTCCATAGAGTTGTTTTGATTTTTGCATGAATCAGCAATCTTTTCTTCCTTAGAATATCTGTCAATAAAACTGAATTTTCAAAATTAAAGCTGAAAAGGAAAACTTTTCCTCTACTTCAGAGAGACTCATTATATATTAGTTCATTATAAAAGTATTGTTGTGTTTTTGCACATAAGCATATTTATGTCTGTATGTACATATGTATTTGTATATAGACAGAGAAAGAGAGACCTACCTACATATTGCAGAGAAAGTTTGTCAAATTAAAGCTGGTAATGTCTTTTTATATGAGTGAATTTTTTAAAATTTTCTAGCATCAGTTTGCATTTTATGCCAGTTTCTAAGGCATGCATTTTACTGGATGTAGAATTAAATTATATGTCTCTTTCCAAAATGTTTGCAAGTAATTAAAATAATGTTTTCCATACCACTTAGAAAAAAATAGTCCAATGAGAAGATTTTTTCCCCTACTTGTTTGTTGAATTAAATCTGGCCTTTTCTGCGTAGATTTTCTTATATATCCCTTAGTATGATTTTTAGACAGAAATGACTTACAGACATGGATATAGTAAGCTGGAGACCTAGCTGGATCTATAATTAAGGAGTAGCAATGTGTTATAATGAAAGAATTCTACTCTCTTCATTATGTGACATAAGACTAATAATTCTTAAAAGTGCTTACAACTAAGTGTTTAATGTAAAACATGACATTTTACCATTGATAGGACACATACAGCACATGTTATTTTACAACACTGCACTCTTAATCAGCTTCTAACCAGTAAATATGTCCAGGGATTCTCACTTTGCTTGTGTGTTTATGAAACAAACTGCCAAATACTAACAAGTGCTTCAATTACTGAAATCTCACACTTACCTGCAAACTTAATGTGGAATTTATTCTCAGGTTTCAATATCTGGACATACAAAGGACAATTTGGAGCAAAGTCTTTAACTGCCCAGGCTCTTAAAATGGTTTGATGATCCTAGAATAAAAAGTATGAGGTGATGACAAATAACCATGTCACATTAGAAAAAGAATCTATTATCAGACTGACTCCACTGAGGAAAACTCATTTTAAGACTAGTAATTATATACCAGCTGGTGTGGATGTTTATGTACACCTTATATAAGTAATATTACATATTATGTGTATTACATAATTACATATACACATAGACAAACTATCCAGTGATTCTGCAGATGTGGACAAGGCTGAGGCACTCTGTGTTCTCTCAGGCCTCTGCTTTGAGGCAGGCTCAAGCAGGAGGAGGATCACCAGGAGGGGATGATCTTGACAGGGATTGCTTCAGAGACCAGCCCATAAGAGCCTGCAGCATCAGATGGGTACAGACAGAGCTGACCAATGTCCTTGAAGAGTTGCATTCTTATCTTTGAAAGGTGAAGTCTCCAACAACACCAGAAAAATCTGTATTCTCTCCTCCATGTTCAGACATTACAGTCTGGAGGAGTGCAAAATTTATGTGGATAAATGATGACTGGAGTCTTAGGGCATGAACTCTGCCCAAAGTCCTGGGGCAAATGGGAGTGCCACAGGGATCTCTACTGGAACCTGTACTGCTAAACATCTTCACCCGTGACCTGGAGGAGGGGTAAGAGTGCGTGGTTAGCAGATTTGCAAATGACACCAAACTGGAAGGAACTGTCAAAACACTTGAGGCCAGGACTGTCATTCACATGGACCAAGACAAGATGGAGGAATGGGCGGACAAGAACCTCATAAAATTCCGCAAGAGCACAAGCACAGTCATGTCTCTGAGACTGAGTAACCCCCTGCACTGGCACAGGCTGGGGGCTGACTGGCAGCAGCAGCTCTGCTGGCGAAGACCTGGGGGTCCCAGCAGAGAGTGAGCTGAGTATGGTCTGGCAGCATCCTGGGCTGCTTTAACAGAAGCACAGTGAGTAGGTGGAGAGCAGTGATTATCCCCCTCTACTCAGCACAAGTTAGATTGAATCTAGACATTGCATCCAGCTTGCAGGCCCTCAATACAGCAGTATAAGTTGGATTGAGTTCAGCAGAGAATCACCAAGGAGGTCAGGCAGAATCAGAGACCCTGTGAGCAGAGGGTGAGGGAAGGGAGCCTGTTCAGCCTGCAGAAGAGATGGCTTCAGGGGGGGAAACAGCAACCTCCATTATCTATGGGATGGTTATTGAGCAGATGGAGCCAGGCTGTGCACAATGTTGCATGGCTGGAAGACAAGAGACAATGGCTGTAAACTGAGAAGAAAGATTCAGGCTGGATACAAGAACCCTTTTGCCCATGAAAACAGACAGTGAAGTTCCTGCTATGCTATCTGCTCCCTCGGAAAATTCCACACGAACCTAAGTAAAACCCTGAGTGACATGGTCTGCATTCATAACTGACTGTCAGATTAGAGACCTCCTCAGCTTTCCTCTAATGTTTGTAATCCTAGGATCCTAGTGTAATATATTATATTGGTTGGAACGCAGAATAGAGAGCTTGTTTACAGAAATCTTCCACTAATAAGGTATTTTGACCGTCTCCTATCTTTCTGCAAGTGTCATCAAGGGATCATGTCATTTGGAAAGGGGTGACATTTGGATGTGGAAGAATTGTGTGAAAACTTAGATGGCAGTGATGAGTCATGTCTAATTAATCAAGAATGATGTAGCAGAGATGTCTTTCCAAAGAGACTCAAAATTAAAATAGCCTTAAATGAGGACATCAGGAAGTGAGGGTTTAAAATTGTGGCTAAATCTAAAAAATAACAGTTTAATTAAAAGCAGATCTACGTTTTCGTGCAACTAAAACATTTGCACAACTGACGTCAGAATTTTGCCGGCTACTGACCAAAGATTCCAAGAGATTTCTCAGCCTGTTATTTTTGTCCTATGGCAAGGACGAATACTGCTATCCTAGAGAATAATCTATGTGATAATACATTAATATTTTGAATTTTGTGAAATAAGACTAAATTCAGTGTATCAGCCATCAGTTTTTAGTTATTTCAAAACCAAAAAGGAATATAAGAGCTGCATCTAGGAAACAATACTTGGATTGAAATGCCTTGCCTAGTCATGGCATTGGTGGTATTAAAAGATAAAATATAAAGAATGATTCATTATATTTGCAGCATCAGCAATAAGAAAAGCTTTCAGACTCCTGAACACAAGGGAAAATCTCTGCCTGGAACAGGGCGTAATTGACATTTTCAAACCATAATATTTTAATGTCAATTGAGATGTTAGCAAGTACTTTTTCTACTAGAAATACTAAAATGGAGTCATAAGAGGAAGACCTTTTGAGAATAGTAAAATACATTATTTCTCTTTTTTCTTATTAATAGTTTCATAGATGTAGGATTGCTGTGCGCATTCAGGAGATTCCAGAACTTGGATGTAACCTGCTGTAAGTTTTCCATGTATACAGTCACTTTTTCTTATCCTCCTTAGGATTTTTTTTTTTTTTTGGTCATTAGGGGTTTTGCTGTTTTGTCTTAATGTGATGAAATGCCAACACACTGTAGAAATAGCAAATGGCTGGGTCATATGATGGATGGCAGTCATATGGATACATTACAGGAATAGTAAGAGGCTTGGGAGTGGACTAGGGACAGATTTGAAAATCATGTGTTGTTGAAGATGTTACTTAATCTTTTTATGCAAAAGGTATCAGGGAAGCAGTCACTTGCAGTGATGGTGTGGCTTAATGACACAGGGTTTGCCATTACCAGTTTCCTCCGTTTCTTTCCATAGTAATCATTCAGACCACTCTGGCTGGCAAAAGTGGTGAGAAGAGGCTGTTTTCTGTATGCCACATGCCTAGAAGTATAGTTACTTCTATGTTAGATATTTTCTTGATTTTTTTTTATTATTTTGTCTAAAAAGCCTGGTTTTTTCATAATGTGCAATAATTGTTAAATATAAGAATGAAGATTGTTTCATAAAATTATTCAAATGATGCTATTTTATTAAAAACCCAAACAAACATAGATCAATAGACGTGGGTGTCATAAAACTAAAAGTAGGAATCTCAACATAAAATATTTTTATGCAATTGTATAGAAAAGCAAAAGATTTCAAAATTAGGATCTCTTGATGATTTTTTGGCACATTTGCAGTCGTAACACTGCAAAATATGCCTTGCATTCCATTTGCTAACTCACTGAAGCAACAGTCTACAAACATGTAATATATATAAAACGGATACTTAAATGCCCTGTACAGCTTCATACAATGAACTCAGCGTATGTGCTGTTCATCTAATAACTTGCATTATTGCTTCTTTTTCTCTCTTTTCACTTAGTATATACAGATGTTTGTGTACAAAAGCTGGTTATCAGTGTTTCTGAGTTTTTTTGCCCAGTTATTCTCCCAAATTCTACCCTGAAGAAGCACTCAAGGAGAGAGAGAGCCAAAAATACAGTTAGGCACTTCAAGTGATTTCTTAGATTCAGTCTCTCCGTATAGTATTGGTGATACCACTGTTACAAATGGTGGTTTATATAGGGGTGATAATGAATTTTATGTATGAAAAGCTGTTTAAGTTTTAAAGTGGGTGCAACAGGAATTTAATCACCCGAACTCAAAGAAATACATGTAATATTTTAAAATAAATCTGTTAATTTAATCATCTTCTTGCCACGCAACTTGATAAATTAGTTATATCCTCCTATGTCTGCATCCGTATTTTGATGCTCTTAAGACAGTGTAACTTAGATTGCCAGTACAGTAGTGTCACACAATTTGATTAATGGAAGAGGGGGAAAAAAGGTGCAAGCTTGAACCAGACCATCTTTGAATTTTCAGAAAGCATCAGAACAAAGCTGTTAGTTGAAAAAATGTTGTCATTAAAACTTATTTACTAATGAAATAGCAAGCAATGAACAGCCATTGCAGTCAAGTATCCATGGCAAATGAGTAGATCCTCTGCTTGAGGACTGTAGCTGGGGAGAGAAAAACTCTCAGGGACTTCGAAAAATCACTTGAGTAGCAACAGCTGTTCTGGTCAGGAATCTCCTCCTTTTATTTTGACAGTTGTCAGATATAGGAGAGGATCCAAGACTGTCTTAATCAGTTTGTTAGCTTCATGACAACAGGGTGAAAAATCAGTTGTAGTTATAAAGATTGATTCTGGGATAACAGCTGAACTTCCTTCAGCCCAGTGACAAACTGTAACTAACAACTAAAGTTGTTAGTAAAGACTAGAGCTGGAACAACGTAGGAAATTAAATCCATTTCATTTCAAAGCTCTAGGGGGCAGTAAAATAAAACTAACTAAACAAAAAATTGTCCTGTTTTCTACTTGCAGTATAAATAATTGCATTCCCTGTGAAAAAGTAATCTGACAATAAAAAAGAAAACAAGACAGGGAGGTGACACCTTGTTTAAAAGCTTCAGATCCCACTGGCCCTCAGAATATCATTGCTAGAGCTGAGATACTGCACTATTATGACTGGCCAGCCAGCCCTCCAGCAGGGCACTCTGTCCCAGAAGAAGGTAACAGGATTGTGTCCTTGGTAAGATATGCCTGTTGGTATGCTTCAGATGCAAAGATAAATGAGATCTGATAATAGTCTGTACTGGCAGCTGAAATGTGCCTCATACCAGTTTGGTGTTTCCTGAGGAAAACACCAGTCCTTGAGAACAGAAAGGCTGCCTAGAGAGAGATGGAGCTGACCATGACTCCAAAGCCCAAACTAGACAGTGCTGGCCAGAATGGATGGAAGCTCTGTGAGCTGTATGTAGAGTCCACTGTCTGCTCTATGGTATGGTTCAGCAGAGGTGAAAATTGTCTTGTCTTTGCATAAATTCTGGAGCAGTTATGAGCAGAGATGAACAGCTGATGTAGCTGTCCTTAATGCTGCATAAACCTACCAAGTGCAATGTAAGTCACGTGCTCTGCTTATATACGGGATTTCTCATTTCTAACCACTGCGCAACTGTCATGTATCTCACGTTGTGAGATGAGATGTTGTTGCTGACTTTTTCTGAACTCATGGCTAATTTAGGCAAGTGAGCTTGGCTTTTTTGATACTTTTCAGTCTCTCAGAAGTTACCAGTATTTTCCCAGGTATTCTTGTCCCTAAGTACCCAGACCCTCTGTCCCTTCCAAACAGTGTGCTTGCCTTGCTTGACTACTCCAGGATTACTTGCTGCCAGTTCACTGGCTTTCACTATTGCATTTGCAGGAGTCCAGTGCTGATGAATCAAATTCAAAGCTCTTAGCTCATTAAGTTTCAGTGTTTTAGTAGGAGCAAGGATTTATTTGTCAAGGAGTTCAGTGACTTTCTGCAAGCGATGGGACCAGAACAGGATCTTTAGCCTTGAATAAAATATTTTTTTACAGCATGCTGATAGTCTATGGAAAATAAATTATGTTTGATAAAATTTGTTCTGAGGGTTCACTTGCCTAACAAGGAAATATCCTTTTTTCTTGCTAGCTGCAGCTTATGTTGCTTTTATTGTTCTCCCTTCTCTGATATGCTGCATGTGCAGGTATGGAAACAACTACCTTTTCATAGCAGACAGAGAGTATATTAAGAAATACTGGATATGTAATGCAAACCCCTCATTTCCCGTGTTTTACTGTCTCTATTTTTAACATTTAGAAAAATAATTGCTATTCCTTATAATGTAGCAGCAAACCAGTATTTCTAATTGAGATTGCTTAAATCTTACTTACTGAATTATAAACTGGTTCAGTCTTGTTAGGCAATTTTTAAGCATCTTTGGGAATATTCAGATTTATTCTGAACTTCCTTTGGAGTTTGAGATGGAACTGATTAGAGGCAAGCATTCAATAATTTTGTGTATAGCTTGTGGTGAAAAATTTAAAGTTATGTTCATAAATCCTTCCTCAGTGGACTTTTTTCCTGGATTTTTGTGATCAATAATTAATTTCATGAGCTGGAAGGGTTCTAGTTTATATTAAAATAGTTTTTTTCTTTTATCACAGAATAAAGATTCGTATTAGCAGTCTTCCTTTTTGGACACTAACTTAATTGATTGCAAGTAACTAGTAGCACGGGCAAAGCCATACAAACTGAGTCCTGCCATTTGTATTTTTGAAATTGGCCAATATGAAAAATAGTCAAATACTCTCAGATATATTGGTTTTTTTGGTGTTAGTCACATATGAATTTGTAAGTTGAATTCAGTCTTTACTTTGTTAGTGGTAAACTTTTAATACTTCTTCGATAGTTCTGTACGAAAATACCAGTCAGGTGATATATATCTCTTTTTAATAACTATAATTCTTTGAATTGAATATCTAGAGCAAACAC
Source organism: Manacus vitellinus (assembly GCF_001715985.3). Lineage (NCBI taxonomy): Eukaryota > Metazoa > Chordata > Aves > Passeriformes > Pipridae > Manacus > Manacus vitellinus. The sequence continues at coordinate 5,194,428 of NW_021940565.1, forward strand.
TGATATTAGTCCAGGTGATTTGAATAGAAATCTTTTGACAAACTACTATTCTTAGGAGTGATTAATGACCAATTATCAATTTATCTACAAGGTACTATGATAGTGCTTCTATGCTATTCTGCCATTGTTGCATAAAAAAAAACCTGATAAAAATTTACTTTATTCAGTGTGAAAATTGTTTTTTTGAAGTTTTTTAAAGTTTGTAAGAATGTATAAATTTCCACTTTTTTAAAAAAAATGTGTAACTAAAACAGTGTAAAATCTGAACTTCTTTGGTAGGTAAGTCATGTAATTTAGTATCTAAAGGGCAGTATCAGTATAACAACATGCACATTCATTCCTAGTTATTTCTTCCAAACTCACAGCTGCTGTCCTGTCCACCTCACAGCGGCTGCTCAGTATGAAACAAGCTTCAGCATCATCCATTCTAGAAGAGAGGAGACAAGACTGTTACATTCCAACAGAGTATTTACATGGACTCGTGTTTCACAGTTCCTAATCTTGCATATAAAAACAGAACACAGAGAAAGTTTAGTCTCTCTGTTCTCATTTCTTTCCCTGGTGCCAGTAGAAGCCGTGCCAAACTAATAAAAGCAGAGTGACCTCAAGCGTGCTTAATCTGCAAAATAAGTATCTGCTGTGAGTATAAAAGGTGGATAAATAGCACCAGTCTGCCTAGTGTGTAAGGGTATGATATGCCCAAGTTATTATTGATAAGAATGAAAAAGATGGGGCAGGTAACTTAATATAGACTTGTCTTGCCTAGCGATAGCAGGAAGTTGGGTAGACATCCAAGAATAATGTGTTTGGGTTAAAAAACATTTCTGTGTATGTATGCATTAAATGAACTATTTTCAGTTCATGGCATTTTTGATTAGGAAGAAATTATGGGAGCTGTATGAGTAATTTCAGCTAAATATGGGAGCAGTATTGGGAAGATAGGGTCTTTACCAAAATTGTAGGAAATTAGATGAGATTTTGATGAGAGCTGATGAGGTAACTTGGATGACAGTATATATAGATGATTTCATAAGGAAATGAAACCTTATGTGAACATATTCATCTTTTTCCCCAATGTTTTTTTGTAAATTCTTGAATCACTTCAGCCACATATGACAAGGATAATAACCAGCAACTAACATCTGTGAATGTCATTAATTTAGACAACAGAAACATTAATGACATATGTGTTGAAAACATTTATTAGAACGCAGAGTATGAGAGAAGTGTTATTAAATGTCCTTAAAACTAAAAAAGCTTTGTCAATTATACCATTTTTACATGCCAGTAAACTGACTCTGAGGCAAAAAAACCCAACAGTTCTGTTGCTTAGGGATGGCAGAAATTAAAGGGACTTCATATACAGAAGAGAAATTTGTGAATGAAAAAAGTATAAGCCAAAGAAAAAGAATTAATATGGTTCACCTAAGAAAGTGGAGGGCAGAGAGAAAAAATATTTGAGGTCATGACAGAATATGGAAGAAAGCTGTAGGGGAAAGAAATCAAGCATGGTAGTGTTATTCACTGTCTAGTGCTAGTCTACATGGAGAATGAGAACTGTTTTAACCAGTTACTGTGTTGTTTCAGTGGCTGAAGTAGCTGTAAAGTCTCCAGTCATGCTAATGAACAGTGTGGCACCTCATGACAGAATTTATTCAGTTTCTTTGTTAAAGCTGCACACATAAACACTGTTCAGAGAACACCAAAAGTTTGCAAAGTGATGCCTTCAAAGACAGGAAGAAAGAATGAGTATCATTTTTCTAAAGTCAAATTGTGTACTAGGGCATAGAAAGAAAAATACAGTCTTTTATTAACTGACTACTCCCTACTTACACAATCAGCCAATTTTTGATATTCCTTTACTTTGTGGTGTGACCTCCATCATGTTATTTTCACATTGGATTTCACAAATAATATATGTATAAATTTTGATAATGAGATACTTCTTAATAGTTTTGTTGTTGCTTTTAACCATTATTTATTAGAATAAGTTTACCATGTGCCTTGTTATCTTCTCAGCACATTATGTTCTCATTAAAAAGAAATGCAGCAAACGTCTTGGTACTGGGTTATATTTCATATTAAATGTTCTATTAAATTCCCAGTATGCTGCTTCTCTCAGGAGAGGCTGAAAATTATTCTGTGACAGGTACATTCAATTACATGTTCTGCAGGAAAAAAGCACAGTTCCACAGCTGACTACCTCCAGGTTATTATAAGTGAATATCAAGATTATATTTAGGGAACAGCCTAATTTTTCTTCTCCTAATGTGTGGAACAAATGTCAGCTAAATCCACACATGAATTCCTTCTCAAAATCAGCAAGAATAAAAAAAAAAAAAAAAGGAATTTCGCTAAAAGAAAATTTCTATTCCTGAAAAAAGCTTTATTGTCTTGTCAAATTTTAAACAGATGTAGAAGTAGCTGTTTTTTCAGTGACAGAAGTCTGAGAAGATAACACTGCTCATGAGGCTTCTCACAGATGAGATTCTTGGAAATAACTCCCTTTGGGTAAAGAAGGCTGAATGACACAAATAGACAGCTATTGGCTTCATTTTTCAACATCTACATTATAGAGCAATGCCGATAGGTTAACTCAGTTATTTGCTAAGAATCAACTTTCTCTCTGGAGAGTGTAGAGAGACAATCATTCTATGTGAATTCCACTAAGAATTCCTTCACAGGCTCGACTGATTGAGGAATGGGGGGGAGGTGTGTGTGAGGAACTGTGTGTGACTGATGTGTTTTGGTAAGCGCCATTCACTATTAACTAGCGGAGAGCAGAGAGCATTTCTTAGAAGGGGTGGATGTATGTGGTAAGAGGAGGGCCCTGAAGGAAGACTATATGGAGGCAGAATAGGTGCTTAATATTGCCGGGCTGAACTTAAGAAGAAAGCAAAACTGTACAGTGGGTTCAAAGGGTGATAATTAATTATGTTTCCTTTTTTTCTCTTTAGTTGGTCAGGAGAACTACCATCACATTTACCGTATTTTCTCAAGAAATAGAGACATATTCTATCATTACTGTCATTTTGGAATATACTGTTCTGCTTTTTCAGAGGAAATCACAAGCATTCTGTTTCAATACCTTTAAACACTAAGACAGAAAGACAGTAAAAAAAATCCAGCCAAATGAAAATGCTCACAGATATTTGTTCCTTGAAAAATTTCAGATATTAAGGAAAACTAATTATATCAAAGAGCTTTGCTTTGCTTTCTAAATACACATTCTAAATACACATTTCCTTCTAGCACAGCTTTTGTTGTTTGTTAAAACTATTTATCAAACAATATGAGTGAAACAAAAGCAAAAAAACATGATCAATATTTGCCTACTTGGCTCTCAGCAGGTCTTGATCTTTTAGTGCTGAGCCTTGCAGGTAGATAACTCTTTGGGACCACATTGGGATTTGTAACACCCTTCGCACCTGAGCATCCATCTCAGTAGGGCACAAAATAACGACATAATAGTCCTGTCAATAAAAAAAAAGGGAGAATAGTCATCTTATTTTCCTATGTTACCATTTATTATTGCTGGAGAATGAGTCAGTAGTGACTTGGGATGTCAAAAATGTCTCTGATAGTCACTGATAGTCAGAGCTGATTTCCCCTTTTTTTTTTTCCTTTACATTAATGGGTGATTCCATACTCTGGTTCCTGTGCTACAGGTAGTCCTTGTTAGGAAAAGAAAGGTTGGTCTGAAGCATACATGTGTGCAGAGATTAAAAGGAGGGGTAAATGGAACATGAGAGGAGAAACTGAGAGCTTAGGACAGGCCTGTCACAGAAGTCTTCCTTGGGACACTCAGGGTTTGTGGAAAGCTTTGTGCACTGAATGCAGTGCACCTGCATCCTTCAGCTTCCCAGTTCATAGAATCATTAAGGTTGGAAAAGATCTCTAAGATCATTGAGTCAAACTTGATTTCAGCTGTGAAGGGAATGTATATAAGCTCTTTTATTCTTCCTATGTAGTATTTGGACTTTTCTTCTTTGTCTCCAGTGTATCACAGAACCTGACTCATTCTTCAGGTTAGTTGACTAAATTTTGGATTTCAATTTGTGTTTGCATCTATGAAAAATGTGATTTCTTTGTGCATTTGCTTATGGCTCTTGCTAGCTAATTATTTTGGGGAATATTTTGGATTTGGGATTCGGCAAATTGTTGCTCAGCCAATTGAGGATTGTATTTGTGTGATTTTTTTGCACTAGTTAATGAAGCATGGTACACAGGTAACTTAGTAAAAGGCATAGAGAAGATTTAGTAAAAGAAATAGTCTGTAGCAAAGGTAATGATAACAAATCCAAATTGCTGTCTCATGTAAATAGGCTTTCAGATGTTCCAAACAAGTCATATGACAAGTTTGCAGTAACCAGGGAATATGTGTACACTAAGAAAATCTCTTCTGTGTAATTTTTTAAGGTCTTTGTCCTTTAAAGTACAAATACTTATTTCCTAATTTCCACAATTCCAAAAGGATCTAATCTTTAAAATCCTGTGCAGGGTGCTCTAGGATGACCCTGCTTGAGCAGGGAAGTTGGACCAGATGACCCACTGTGGTCCCTTTCAATCTCACCTATTCTGATTCCAAACACTGGCAAAAAACAAAGCAAAACATGAAAACCAAAAGATGCTTTGACTTATGAGGATTTTTTGATCCAGTCCCAAAATAATGGGGAAAAAACCACTTTCATTTATTTTCTACTTTGGGATAGAATCTAAGGAATTTGCATGGAAATTCATGTTTCTAAAAGGACTGGCATAATTCAACAAGACAGTAATTCTACCTTTTTAGTCTATTTACCTCAATTTAAAATTCTATACCTCAGCTTCTTACTGCAGTTATAGATTCCCAATTCTGCTAGCTATTCCCAAATTCAGTTTTACAAATTAAAGACCATTTCAGAAGCCTTTCTGGGGAAAAAAAAAATAAATCAGTATTTTGCGTTTCTTATTTTTTTAATTTTTTTTTTTTTTTAACTCTCAGTACCTGCAATCTGGGGTGAGCATAGAATTCATTTAAGAAATCCATAAGTAAGTCAATCTTCAGAGAGCTTACACACAGCACAACATGTTTTTCTGTCTGAGCTCTATATCGACTGTAGTTTCCACCGGACTTTTGTCTCTCCATCCATAAATATGCCAGCTGTTCAAACTGCAAGAGATGCCAATTGTCAGTGGAATATAGACAAGTAGGTGTGCAGTACAACTGTATAATGACTTGACAATGTTGCATCATTCAGACTCATGCCTCTATAAAAAGCTGCCCTTAGCCCACAATGTCTTTTTCTTTGTAAAATGTTCAAGTGTATGAGACGAATAACAGGGTGATTGTTAAACATGGCAGTAGTGCCAGAATCCACCACACACAAATAGCAGTGAAAGTTCATTAAAATATCATGAGATTACATTAAATCTTAAGATTTTGGAAAAGAATGAAGGCTGGTACCTTATTTCTTTAAGTATTTTATACCTCTGGGCTCTCTTTATCTAGTGCCATGTGACATAAGTGGTTCCCTCATATGAAAGGTTAAATTTTCACACGTTACTTGGATAGAAGCACCATTTGACTTAGTTTGGGCAATAACTCTTCCCAGAGATTTTATAATGTTCTGAAGGTGACCTACTGTATACTCCCTAGTCTGTCTTATAAATTTAGATACAATTTAAAACCACAGAAAACACAGCAGCTGTTAATACAGCAAATTTGCTTTTGTCACCTGAACAATATAGGCAGGCTAACAGTAAATATTACTAGTCTGAATCCCTGAGACTAAAGAGAATACTGTAGCAGTCTGTAATAAAACATACAAACACCATTTCAAAGCTTCTTATAAGTAATACATGCTTAATACTGAGCTCAATTTAACTATATGTTTCTGTGATAGCTGCTTTTTCTCATCCACGTTCAACTGATGGGGAAGTTGAATCATGAATAATAACTGATTGCATATCATAGCAGGACAAAAGCTCAGGAAAGAATGCCTCCCACATTCTGTGTATGGAAAACTGAAGGAAGCCCCATTATCACTACAGTTATAAAAGAAAGTAGCTAATAATAGGTAAATTTATGTGAAAGGCCAGTAGATTCTAGATTATTTACTGCTAATGTAGACGTCTTATTTCTGAAGTATGAAAGATGAAATATCTATATTCTAGGAAATTGCAAATTTCTTAAGCAGAGCACCTTTTAGTTTTCAATAGAATATATATTTTACTAATTTTTCACTGAGGGAGAATATAATTGTATTAGCGCATACATCTGTGAATACAGACATTAAATATTTAGGTTATAATTAAAGCATTCAAATAACTTCAGTAAAATTAATGCTAAGAGCTTGAGCTTCCAGCCTCCCGGAGTTTCTGTGTTATCTGCTCACAGTGAGCTTTAGTTCACTGTCAAAGAAGTTGAGTCTGGAAACTGCCTGTGTGAGAAACTTTGGAGCTTCATGGTCTAGCAGGTCTACCATAAGCTTTGATGAAAATGCTCAGTGTCTCCCCACACCCTCTCTTTCTATCACAAGGTCTGGGTGATCAGTGGAACAATGAACATCTTGGCAGGGCTTCCCATGTAACCTCAGAGTTTCTGTCATCCAGCCTCACCTAATGAGCTGGAAAATGCTTGGTGCAAATTTAACAAAGCCCTTTGAATCCTTGAAATATTTGGATTTTCACAAATCAGTCTTTTCCTGTTAAAACTGTTAGAAAATCCTAAACCTAAGTAGGCATGAAAAATTCCTAACTGTGCTTTTGGCTCTGTGTGTGTGTGTACCATACACAGCTGTGAACCCAGTTTGCTGGAGTTGCAGATTTAATGAGATTTTTTTCAAGTTAGCACTGAGCTGTAAGAGTAAGAGAGGAAGTGGAGAGAACCAAGATTAGAAACAGGGAGAGCCTGCTGAGGAAATGCTACACTCATAAAGAAAGTGCTGGCTACTGTTGTGCCTTTTTTTTTAAATTGCTCCATTAATAACAAACCCGTATCTCAGGATAAAAGAAGGGCTCTGTGGTACATGATGGGAGCAGAAAGCTTTCATCAGCATTTGAAAACTGTTATTAGTGCTCTGGTTTTAAGTATAAATCTAGAATATAGGAGAACATACAGGAAAAAGAAAAAAAAATAGAAGATGGTTCTTTTTTCTGACATTTTTTATGCAATAATAATAGTAACAATAAATTATTTCAATTATTATTCTTTTGTTTTAAAAACAATTCTAAAGAGAAGAAAAATCCAAATTTACCTGGATGGGCAGCACCACAAGAGCAACACAGATCATAATGACAACAAGCAGCTTTGAAGGCCATATCTTGGGTGTAACATCCCCAAAGCCCACAGTGGAAAATGTCACTATGCAGAAATAAAGGGAGTCAAAGAGAGTCAACCTGTTTCCTGCTCGTTCCAGATGCTGAATTCCACAAATACTATGTAGAAAAGAATGAATAAAGACATGAAAAATAAAAACTGTTCAAGCTTGATGATTATATGTGCAGAGAACTATTTATTTTCAGAATTCATAAATTGCTTAGCAAAGACATTTTTTCAAAGTAGAGTAAAAATTAGTATCAGAACAGAAGTGCATTATTGATATAATTTCCAAATGTCATTTGTAATAAAAGAAACTCATTTTTTGATTATTCCAATATGATAGGCACAACTGTTGCTAGGCTTTGCTTAGTGGCTGTTGTGAGGAAGAGGTGGTATATAGAACATTATGGATTGATGAAATTCCTTTCTAAACCAGAACAAAACAGATGGTATATAGCTGCCACCATTCAAAATTTTTTATATTTATCTTTCAACTTTTATAGGGAGAGTTTGCTGGTATGGCCAAGAAAAATGTACATACTTTAAATCTATCCCTCTTTATGTTGGTCTCTACCCCTTTGGGTGGCAAGAGTTACTAGTGTGAACTAGTTATGAGAATGTGTTGCATATCTGAATACTGTTGATACAAATGGGTACTGACTGTCTAGAATAAATTAGAATGTGAGAATTGCAGGCTACTGAATTGTCAGAGGAAAAAGCATCCAGGGTCAGCCTTCAGGCAGAAAGTGGAAGATGACAATTGGTAAGAAGAGCCTGCTTGCTAAAAGTACAGAATAGAAATATGGGATTTGGTTGTCTTTAACAGCAGAACAAGTCAAGTTCATCCCTTCCAGTCACACATTCCTGAGAACAACTAAATGGTAGCCCAAGTTAACTGGTAGTTACTTCTCTTGTAATCAGCATGATGTGCTTTTGGTTTTGAGAAGCAGTAGGAGAATCTGTCCCCAGGTCATACTGCTATTTCATATGTTGTAGATTTTAAAAATATTTCACTTCGTAAAAATATACCATGATAAAGAGCTTCCCAAGCTTAAAATGTGATCTTCTCTGACACAGTAGAATTGTTTAGATGAGTTCAGGCTTTTTAATTATATTCACCTATATTAAAAAAAAAAATCAATTGCAGTGCAAACCACCCAGAATAGCGGTTTTCCCCCTTGGAGTCAGCAGAATGATTTGTCCTCAGAGAATTAGATAAATATTGATAAATTATATCACAGGCCACAGTAATTACTCTAGAACATACTAAATATAGTCTCTTCATATATGGTATCCAAATGGTAACAGTAACTCCCTAATATCTGCCATGGTAAGATCTTTGCATCACCAGGAAGACCCTGTGTTTATAACAGTGTTAGCAGTTGTTCTTCTGTTCTCTGTTCTGTTCTCCAAAAATAATTTAGCTGTGGGCAGTGGCATTTCCAGAACATATGGATCAAATTCCCAGTTTCCTTTTCACAGTTCTAGCATTTGTAGTTTTCACACATCTCAAAATGTTCTAAAAAGGGTGGGGTTTTTTCCCTGTTGTTTGCCTAAGTTTCATGCTTCAGTCAGAACTGATATTTATATTCTATCCAATTCGTCCCACATTTTTCACTGGAGTTGTAATCTAGATCTTCCATAATTTCACTATGTTCACAGTTTTTCTGGGGATTTTTTTTTTTGTGATTTTTGTTGTTTTTTTTTTTAAATTTTTTTTACAAAAAAGATAATTATATTTTTGTCCCTGAAAATACTAACAGAAGGACTGTAAGAAATTATGCTAATGATGCTTTCTTTTGGTCTCAGATCAAGGAAGTTTTTCAGCTAAAGCCTCTTCCAGTATTAATTTGAAATAATGAAATATACTGTAGAGGCATCAAAGTATAGAAAAACAACCCATTTTAATAACAGTATTCACATAAGTTACATGTAGTTTTAAAAGCAGAATGTTATGGATTTTTTTATTGTTATTATTCCTGATCGCCTTGGTACATTTTCTTCCCTTTAGTTGTCTTTTTTGGGTATATCCCTCAAACACATAACTTTGACTTCAGGAATTAAGGCCATAAGAGCCAGGAAAGCAGCAGTTTCACTGAGCCAGTGATACGACTCCCATGTAACAGGACTATTACACCACTTCATCCAATGTATTTACTATCTGCAGATGAGGTTGTATTGAAGGATAATGCATGATCCTATCATTGGTAGAAATGTATTTTTTCTGCTGATGATGCCTCTGAAATTGCTTGGTGTTTGTATATGCAAAAGGGTCAGTTTTACTCTTTGTATCTGACAGGATGGATCAAAATGAAAACCTCTTAGGCTGGTGGGGTTTTTTTTACATTTTTGAGGAATTAGAATTGTTTCTTCCTTCTTTGTTCTTTTTGTAAAACCTTAACAAATTTCTTAATAGCTTGCTGGTAGGAAAATTCAGGTCTTCATGAATGAGTTATTTTCTTTATAACAGTAATTACTATTATTATACACGAGTTTTCCATAGCTAGCCCACCCAATCGTACTTTAGTTAACTAAGGTAATATATCATGAACCATTTCAGCTTTTTCTAAGTGAACAGTAGAATTCCTATTGAATTTAGTGAAATCAAGATTTCATTTTACCAGCTCTACTCCCTTACAGTCCTATATATTCCTATATCTTAAAGCTATCAAAATAATGTGCCTGATCCAAAATCTTTTGGATTCAAGATGTTTCTCACTGAATTTAGTGGGCATGAGCCAGGGCTTCTCACATTTAGTTAACAATATTAAAGTCACTAAGACATGGGGGCTATTTCTTCTTTGCTGAGGAAGAAATTCAGCTCTCCTAACAACTTGTTGATCAAATTAATTACTTTCCTCAAAATTATTTGCACCTCATTTGCAGTTCCACTAAACTGTATTTGAAGCCCTAACCCTGAAAACGAGGGAATGATAAATCCAACTCAGGTTACCAAGTCATACTTGGATTGGGTGTTTTGATGCTCTGCCATTAGTCTTCAACAGAACCAGAGATCACAAGACTGCAGAAAAACCTGACTTTAAAGAGACAATTTTATGGGAGCCTAATTAACAAATAAAATATTGCTCTGGTACTGTTTCCCAAGAATATTATACTTTCATCTCACCACCCATGCCTTTAAAGGAATGTTACTCAGTGTTTCCAGCATGTCCCCCTCTGTTTGGGTTACCAGGTTATACTGCATAGAGAGTGCAGGCCAATGTCAGTGGCTGTCCATGAAACCAAGTCCACATGGATTAGTTACTCCATTCCCCACGACTTACTGACATCTTTTAATACAACCTAATTCTTTAGATGAATAGTAGTATCAGCTTCTTTTTTTTCCTCATAAATTAAGTGTTAAGCATTGCTTTTAGCATAAATACTGCACGTAACAATACATATGCTCTTTTCTGCATTCTTATGTTTACTGACATAATGAAATGTGCAGTAATTTGGGCTTCATGTTTTGCCTGCTGTCATATTTTTAGTGGTATTTTAATCTCCTTGTTCTTGTTTGCTTCCTCTTCCTCTTTCATTGCCCGAAGAAACAATAGTTTCTTTGGTCATCCCTGGAAAAATGTAATGATTTCAAGCAAGAAAGGAATGTTCAGTAAAGGCAATGCTCATATCAACTTGGTTTTGTGCAGAAAATAAATCACTGTAATAATTAGTACACAGAAAGTCCCTATCAGAAAACATTTTACAAACTTACAGAGAACAGAAGTATGATTTTAAATACTCTGCTACCACTGCACTTGAAAACCAGAAGGTAAGGAAAACAACACGTAACCTCTGAAGATTAGTAATGTTTAGTTTAGGTATTATTTGAACTTTTGAGAGTTCAATCTTCGTTTTACGGGAAGTTTTCTTTCTAGTTCCAGGAATCCTTGTTTGCTTGAGTATTTATGTGCCAAAACTAACTACTGTTTGTAAATAACCTGTCTCCACATGCAATACAGAAGTACTGTAAAGTAAAATAACCCCTGAAATTGTCAGCTTTTTGTCATGCTGCAGAAGCACGTCACAGAAATGGACACAACAAGAACCATTTGGATAGTAATTTGCAAATACTGTACATTAACCATCCTTATTTATGATCATTTGTTTACAATCTATTTGATATCAGCATATATATTCATTACTCGGTGTTGGCAAATATGTTTGATTTCTAAATTATTATTTTAATTTTTTTTTTTTATTGTTTACAGGTACAACCCCTTCAGGTCTAACATAATGCACCAGATGCTGAGCCCAAAGTCAGAGCTGCTTATGTAGAGACTAGCTAATGACTGTGTTGAAATCAACATGGACTAATTTTATCAGATTCAGTGTGATTCTGTGGTAAGAGCTCAGTGCTTTTATACTACAGAAGTTACACCTGAAATAAGTCAGAAATACAGCAATTCTGCTTAAGCAAGTTTTCCCAAGTAGTTTCTCACACCCAAAACTCTTTACAATTTCCTCATATCCTACCAAAGAATGGTGATGTTAAAACTAATTATAAATTAAATCCCAGTGATTTGATTGTTCTGTACTGCCAGTTGCTGTTTATATTATTTTAAAAGTTTCTAATGCTACTATCACAGATTTTTTTTTCTTTATGACAAGAATTGGTATGAACTATCAGTCAGCAAAATTGTTGATAGACCACCAACTGTAGCAAATATCTACGGGTAAAATTCAAATATAGCAAAATACTGAAGAAAAGGACCATGTTAACTTCCCAGGAAATACACAGACAGGCATTCAAGACATATTTTACCACTGTGGTGTCTGTAACTATCTGCTTAAGGAAACTTCCTCCATCTTTACACCAAATCAAACAGTTCATACTTCAGTCTGACTCTAGGAGGCATGTGACATCTCTCAGAAGTCTGATAAATGCATAGAGGTTTTGCTTAAAATCAGCAAAAAGCGCTAACTACTTGCCAAAGATATTAATATTAAGCTGGTGCCAGTTTTAAGTCCTTGAACTGAAGGTGATGTTAGGACTAATGCAGTATCTGGAGAATGCCCTGCTTTGCACAGAGGAAAACAGTTTTTCATACTAGAAATTGTCTCTGTGGGGTGTTCAGTCTTCTCTAGAGCATTCATGTAGAGCCAGATGCAGTTTTGTCCCATATTTTAAAATTAGACATTATTGGAAAAGCTTGTAGAACTAGGTATCCATACAATCATTAAACACTCAATTTACACTTCACAAACTCTGGCTTGAATACTGATATAACTGGAGTGACATTAAAGTAGCATTTTTTTTCTCATTCATTCTATCAGATGCATATGGGAACGCTGTCTGTTGACTTCTGAATGACAACACATGTCCCCTGAATTTTAATTACCTTTTTCCTCTGAGACACTACTGAGCTGTGTAATCTGGTCCTTACAGAAGGTGAAGGTGCAGCTAATCACATATCTGTGACCTAAAAGCCTAATGCTTTCTGACAGAGCCCGTGATTCTTGTGTAAATAATGAAGAGGCAAAGAAAAAGGGATGAGTAGAAACTGCAGCAAGAGTGAAGCAACAATCAGAAAATACTCTGACCAATAATAAAATGTCAATCCCATCCAAACACCCTGGAGCTGAGGTTTTAGCTTGCTAAAAACCAAATGCTTCCATTTTTTCCAAGCCTTGTGATGATTTCTCAGGTCATTTATAAGGCCTGTGTCTTTTGCTAATTTATTTTGTGAAAAGCAATTTTCCATAAACAATATTCAAACAGAAAAAAAAATTATTAGTTTTAAATAGATATACAATTTTCAAAATGTTAAAATGACAGAATCTGGTACAATATATCACATAAAATATATCAAATTTAAGCATTACTAAGAGAATTTCCTATTTTCACCTTTCATTCCACATAGAAGGCTTTAATGCTGTGGGAATAATGGAATTCCAAGACATAGAAATTACTAATTGCACACAAGACAGTAGGCAATAAATGAGGGAGAACTGCTGATTGGAAAGAATGAAGGTTGTTTTGCTGCCTTTAAAGTAAGTCAGTGGAGAAATACACTTGCTATTCTTAGGTGGCAACAAATGATCCTATGAATGCAGTAGATCATGCTCAAATGTATTCACTGACTGGACAAAAAAAAAAGGGCTGGACGTTGTGGCTTCTTAATATTCAAGGACAAAGTTAATGTTGTAACAAGTCTCAGATATTTTTGCAGCTCTAATGCCACTGCATCAGACAGTCCAATGTGAATCTTTCTATTTTTCCAGATATATTCTTTTCAGTGTATATTTTCATACAACACCCCCCTCTTTTTGTTTTTTCAGAATCACAATAGTGAAGGAAAAGACAGGCTTTGAATCAAACTTCACTTCTGGGGGACTTGGAACACAAGTTGAGGTAAGAGTGCAAAACTTTCACTACACAGCAATGCCACCATGTCAGAAATTAATTCTGAATTTCCCTTCAGCTGGAAAGGTCACTTTTGTTTGTATTACAATTGTATCCTTATCCCACACGATGGTGTTTGATTATGTGATTATTACCCATGGGGTCTTTCATAAACATTTTCCTTCCCCAAAGATCAGAATGTTACATACAGCTAATGGTTGCAAAAGCTCAACTTATAAAAATAAACTCTTCCTCTAGGAACTCGTGACTTCCAGAAACTGAAGAACATCTTGTTAAGCAGAATAGGATATTATGAAATTACCATCTGTATATAAATATTTGTTGAATCTGAGTGAGAACCTTTCTACTCCTGCTGCTGTGTTTTGTGAAATGAGAAGTGGAGCTGTAATTAACTGGCTGTGGTCATTGAGACTGCACAAGTAGAGCCCCACTGTGGGCAGCATTCAGCTCTGTACTTCCATAAAAAGGTCTGTACACACTTCAGTCTGTAAGTCCAAAGGAATACCTGTATTTTTTCTATGCTTTCAGCCTGCCCCAGAGCTTTGATGGTAAACAAAGTCTGGCAGTTCAGCTTCAATACTGTGTCAATACTGTTGGCAGCTGAGAGCCTGCTGTGGAGTCTGAGGTTCTGGATTGCTCACACAAGGAGTCAGTATTGAGGAAACAGAATCATGCAGTCAGAACTTAAACACCAGATACTATTCATCGTCAGGGTGTGTACAGAATTAGGTTATATTACATACCTATCCTTTCTCAGGAAGATTCATCAGGTAATCTATTTATAATATTCAAAAGTTAGATGTGCTAGGCTGGAAAATTTGAATGCAAACCTCTAACTTAATACACTCAATATGTTATGCTTTGGAACATCATGTTTAATGTTTCTTGCAATAGTTTTGAAACATTCTTAGGGTCTAACAGTTGTTATGCAAACCACCCACGCTCCCTCAATCAAACTGAACTAACAATTGAAAGATTCATTATCTGCATATTTGCTAAATGTGCATAAGAAAAAAACTAACCCAGTGTGCAGAATAGTCTATAAGCTACTGACAGAAACCTTTTGTTAATTCTCAACCTAACTCAAGTCATAGCACATTTTAATGACAAATGGATTTAATTTTATTGTTAAGTCAAAATTCTCTCCTTTTCAGATTTTGCCTTTTCATTTGATTTTTAAAGACATGAATCTTCCTTACACTTCTATCCATTTTTACATCTCCTTGACAGCCTCTCATCTGCCTGCACTTTTGAGTGCAATTGCTTTTTGCTGCTCTCATTGCTGCTATTAAAACAACTGTTCCAGGACAAACCAAGTTACCTTACTCCAGCTGCAGCATTTTCAGGTTGCTAATACCATAACAAAAATAATTTCTTAGAAATTAACAGATAGGCAATACTCAGGAAGAGTGGTCTTTCTTGCACTGCTTATCCTGCTGTGAAACACAAACCAATAGCAAATACAGGCTGGAGTGGTCTAAAACTTGCGATTCAAAGCAAATACCACTTGTCTTATTTCCTTTACCCATAGCCATTAGGTGTGCAGCCCTTTGGAAAGCTCACCAGTGATATTTTCCTTCCCAGCTTAAATTTCCATAAAACATATATTCTGTTGCAGAGTTATATAAAGAGAATTTTACTTGTAGACATAGAATAAACTGCTTTCTCCCTCCCATATTCATATCTCATAATATTTTAAAATGATATTGCAGCCAACCCTCATGGTCTGCACTAAGCTCATCTTTTTCCAGAAATTTTCATTCACATTTGTTTTCATCTCCAATTATCTAAAAGGACTTCACAGTATAATGATTGTAATGGTAACTTTCACCATTAGAAGACGTGGAGAACTAAGACGGGTATCAGAAAGTTAGCTCTTCCTGAGCTCTGAGGCCCCCCTGAATTATAGTTTACCTACCTCACAAATTCTTCCTTTCTAATTCCAGGTCCTGCAAGTCTACCTTGTGGAGTGACTATTCCATATAGCACTGGTTTTGTATGTGATGTATAACCAAAGCAAGAAAAACTAGTCATGGGCTATCATTTCCTAGAAACAACTTTTCAAGTGTTTACTAGTAACCACAGCTGTGTGGGATCAAGGGTTGGACTTGATGATCTCAGAGGTCTTTTCTAACCCAGCTGATTCTATGATTCTGTGATTCTGTGATACTGAGTTTATGGATGCTTTTATGAGGCACCCAAAAGAGAGAAAAGCACTTCTGGAGAAAAACAACAGAATGTGCATTTGAAAGACTAAAGGGTGAATAAATAGAAGACCCAGACACGTAGGCTAGAAAGTGATGAGAAATCTCTCTCTCTCATGGCAGCTGCTTGCTGTGCTTTATATAATCTTTCCAAGAACAAAGGAGAGAAGTTTGCAGATATGAATAGGAGACAGATGGAATATGATGGAATAATTTGAACATTTTCAGAAGCCCATGTGAAGACGACTAGGAAATGTTACAAGTATGAAGGAACATAGAGAGAGTAATCTGATGAGCAGCTTCTATTGGACAGTGTTTACACTTACAATAAGGAGTTCATTCTTGCAGGTGAATACTTACAGATCAGTGAATGCAAAAACTTTATGATAACTTAAATGAGCATATTAACTACTCCATTTTCAATTTTATTACTGCACTATTATTTACCTTTTAAGTAGACATGTATATTTTTATGAAATAAAGGTGGTATTTCAAATAAATGTTAAAGATACCATACAATAAACATAAACACGTTGTCCAGCATTTTTAATAGTAACTGGAAGTTTCAGTGAAAATAACAGTGCTGCATATTATTTAAATTATAAGGTCGTGCTGTTCTAAAATGTGGTAACCCCTTTCTGTTTATTAAAATCAAGCAAGCAGACAGATTTGTTCTCCAAGTCACAAGTCAGATGGACATATCTGTTTTCTGCGTCTCTGGATGTTGGATAAAACACACCTCTGTGGGTGAGGACTTTGGGTAATGGGAAACTTTCTATTGTTCTCCCTTCTGGAAAACTTAAATGTAGAAAGAGTGTTTAAGGTGAAGGGCTGCAGTCAGATCACCTGAGGGCAGGGGTGTACACTTCTCACATTTCAAACTGCGCTATGAAATCACTGACTCATCAATGGTCTTTGTTATCATTATGAGTATTTGTCTTCAATATTTTGGTTGCTATGTGTATAAATTTGCCATCATTCTTTCATATGCATACATGTTGTAAATTGGTGGTACCTCTGTCCTGCCTGTACATGGGCATTTACATATTTTTTCACCCAGGTGTGACACTGTATGGCTGACTATGCCTTTAGTCTTCAATTCTTTGAAAAAGATCTGTCTAAAAGTTATAGTAATTTCTAATGGAATACCAAGTACGCAGAAGATAAACTTTTTTTCTTTTAAAAATTCATTTTAGAAGTGATTTTTTTCTTTCAAAATCCATTGTAAATGCACTAAAATCCTTTTTAGATGATTTCATATCACAACCTGAGCTCTGCCAAAACCTCTGAATGTCCTTTCAACATTCCATAAAGCTATGCCTAATGTAAACAGAGAGTGAGTGCCAAGTTTCTAGTGGTGCCAAGCTCTGTTAGTATGGCCAAAGTTACATCAACATCTTTTTTAACTCGTCACTTTCTGATTTGAGAAATATGAACTTTGCTAAACTTCACACCCTTAAAATATAGTTGGAATGTGAAACAGACATTAAAAGTGAACATATCACTAAAGAGTTATGCTGCTGTTTACAAATCACCATAATGAGTTACCGCTTGTTGGAGAACCAGAATAACTCATAGCATCTAATAATACAGTTTAGTCTGTTATCATAAACCACCACGAACACCAAATCTTTGTAAAGTAAAATAAATAGTTTGTCAGTCTAATGAATCAGTCAATGAAAGATATATTTATTTTTTTAGGTCTGCATGCTAATGACAACTTCATTTTTGAGCCAGGACCTGTGAGTGATGATGGTTTGCTGCCAGCCATTGAATGATGAGGTAACATTCTCAACATAGTTAGTCATCATTGTTACATGTGGCATTTTAGTTGCTACTGTCTAAAGTGATAGAAGGTTCTTAAAGACAGCATGTGAGTATCAGGTTTTTCTTTTTACTGGAAAGATAAAATGAAGCATGGGAAATGTAATGCCTTCCTGTTATGAAAGAGGTGGAAAACAGAGGTTTAAAACATATATTGAATAGCCCCTTTAAGGGGAACTTTACATGCTTTTATTTAAGTCCTCCCAAAACCAAAGCAAAACCTAAGATTTATTTTACTAATATGATGATAGAGTATTTCCCATCCTGCAGACTCTGGTAATATTCCAGATCAATTTTCATTCTAGCGGTCTATTTTACTTAAGTTATTCTTGTCACCCCTGTTACAAAGGTAACATACATCTTTTGCATAGATAACATTATATTTTCCCACAAGGTATCTACAAGTCTGTAGATATTTCAAGTCTGTGTGTATGTGTGCATGTGTGTTTACAAACCAATGGAAAGCTTAGTAGAAAACCCACATCGCAATAATTTGTGTGCCTGTTGAGTTTACCTGCCTAGCTCCCTATGTCTTAATCCTCAAATCCTTTTCTCTGGCTGCATTTTTTCTGTGGATCTTTTTCAAGTGCTGATACTTTTGAAAACACACATATCTGAAATGCATATTGTGCATATTAAAATGTGGTATTATTTTTAATGGAATTTTTTTCTTTGACATTCCTTATTTGATCTCGCTCTTTGGACAATCCCTTCCATATTTTTCCCAAACCCCTCTTTCCAACACAGAAAATTAAAGCACATTTTGCCAGTTTTATTTCTAATTTTACTAAGACTTCAAGTATTCCTTACAGTCACTCTGTCTTGTGCTATGTTCCTGCAAAAGAGCAAGGACAGGAGTGCATTCAGACTAAGAGGAATTTTATGTGTTGCTTTACATGTGTTGGCAAGCCTTAATTAGTTAATATTAGCAATTGCTTGATTCTATTATAGCCCACAAAATTCAAAATATGATTGCTGAAGAAAGGATACCATGGAGATGCAGCCTCTTAGAATTGTATTTCTAACAGTTCAAATGTTATATGACTCAAAATCGTTTATGTTTTTCCTCTGTTTGTAATGGTAATTGGTCTTTGCTGCCAGAACAACCTCTGCTTGTCATGGTATCTGGTAATATTATTACTGTATTACAAGATGTCATGATAATAAAGGCTGAAAATTTGTTCTCCCAATGGCATATTCAGAGTGTATAATGTTTTCCAAAATATTGTGTCTCCTGAATATTCTCAATACATCTTTAATGAAAAGATTATTGATGTAAGTATTAGGAGCATTTGGTATTTGAGAGACATTTTTACATCCCATAGAACTTACTGGGGAAAATATTGGGAAAGAACCTGAAAGAAATTTTATTTCCTTCTTGAGCAGGAGTTTGGTTTTGAATCTATTTTTACACTTTACTTAAATATGCATATTTTGATTACTGAATTTTCAGTACCTTCGCATGGCAGAAAAAAATTATTAGAAGAGAAAGATCAAAGATGATTCACAGGATAGAGGCTGGAACTTTCAGAATGGAAAGTAATTCAATGTCTAACTCCCACAAAGAATAAAGGTCTTGCAAGACGGACTGAAAATTCTTACTAGTGTCAATTTAAAATATTGATTTATAGAATACACTACTAGACTGTGAAATTGCAATCACATTAATTGTCAAAGGATGATTTACCTGACCTATAATGTAGGAGTACACACCATATGAAATACTGAAATATCATGTGGTACAGCAATAAAGAACAAAAAATGTGCATAACTTTATTTTGTCTTTCAAATTTATTCAAATTTAACTTGGCCCACCTCTATCTAAATTCAGTTTGGAACTACTGATTTTCAGATTAATGAATGATCTGCAACCTGTGCTAGAAAATCAGCAAAGTTTGCTTGTAACTTGGAAAGATCACAAGTGTGTGAAGCCCTGACTCATTTTCCAGGGTGAAACAGAACAACAGAAATCTCTCAATCATATTGTTTACTGGCTTAATTTAATATTTCTATATATATTAAAAATAGGCAGATTTGCTTATAAATAATCTGTTCTTAATAGTCCATTTTAGAGAGGCTTTGTGAAGGGCAGCTCTCTGAGCTATCATTTAGTCTATCTGATTATTTGTTATTTTAAGAAGATGACTACTCACACTAAGAAGATAATTGAGATCGAACTTTTTAACCTTTATGATTTGTTTTACAGACCACAGTAAATAGGCTATTCAGATTGTTATTAATTTCACTGGTGTGTCTGTCTAGTTTTACATATTCCATTACATCAGTTGCACAAAGAATTCCCTGCATGAGGCATGGGAAAGATGCTGACCTAATTGTTTTAGAAATAACTATGTAGAAACATCTAAAAAGATTAACAAAGGAAATATTATGTCACTACCAAATTAATAACTAAAATAGCATGAAAATCACTGTATAATTATCTAGGTTTCCATAGAAACTATGTTTGATGGATAGCCAAAAAGACTTCTGATTGGGCTTCACTACTTCTGCTCTCCCTATAATACACACGATTTCTGATCTGCCTTTCACAAAGAACTAACTAGTTTTTTGGTAGCATACATCCATATCCTATATTCCTTAAGCAGCACTCTTCAAGAGAACTAATCAACCATATGATTTTTTAAGATCTGAACTCTTGAACTTAAACATGTAAAAATATTTTTTTAAAATGTGCTATTACAAATACCACGCTGTCAACGAAGAAAAAAATTTGTGTATGGTGATATTTCTGTGTTGTCATAATGCAGTAGTTCCATAAAAATAAGAAAAATTAATCTAAGAAACAAGTTGTAGGTTTTATTACATTTTGTCATTGTAATTTTTCATTATACTTGCTCACCTTCTGAAAGGCTTTGGCTCTTAAGTACTAATCATATGGATGTAAGCAAATGGTCCCCTGTGCCAGTAAGTGAAAAAATTGCAGCCCATCACACAAGTTCATATTCCAAAAGAAACCCTAAGACTTTTAGCTGACTTTGTTTCATTTAAATAGTCTAGATTGCCAACTGTTTGTGGCAACACTGCTTTCCCATGCTTCTTGTCCAGCAGATTTTAGCAAAGCCACCTTACAAATTTCTATACCTAAAAAATATAAACTCTGTATACAGTATGTTCTTCCTACCAAAGCTGACAAGAGTGTTGTCCTTGTGTTCAGGCACAGCTTTTCCCAGAAGGCAGTATTTCACATAAACTCTAATCGAATTTACAGGTTGTGTGCTCACAAATAACAAATGGATATTTTGAGCAATGTTTTGCTGTTGACCTCCCAGAAGCTGCACAGCCTTGCCATTGTTCCGTCACACGTGGAGGTGTTAAGGTAAGGTCTGAAATAGAGCTCAGCTCTAACTGCACACACGCACAGGAAAACTACCCAAACAGGCTGCCCTGATTCCAGCAGCTGAGAAGCAGGACAAGGGTGGGAGCTGGTACAATGGATGTGGAAGGTACTGCATGTGCTACCTGGCCTACTTCTAGATCTGTTTTCTTATCTTTGGAGAGCACTGCACAGGAATATTTCAAAACAGAAAACAGAGATCCCTTGTTTGAAAGAAGCAAGTTCCTGACAGATCTTCTTTATTTCAGAGAAAGAAAAGCACAACCACTATTATTTCAGTACTTTGTGGGATTCTTGTAATAGTTGAATAATTTATTTTGTATTATTTACAGTTACTTAGAACGTCAATTAATCTTGTATAATATTCTAGGATTTAAATTCTGCAACTCCTGTTTAGTCTGTTAGGTCCTGAGACTTTATGTACTTTACAACCCTAGAATCCCTAGGTTTTAAAAGACAGAATCACAGTTCTATTTTGTGCTGTCCTTGAATGCATAAAACCGCCCTCTAAATCAAACTGAGATTGGTCCTGAGCACTGAGACTGCTGTACAACAAAACATAACTTCACAGACAGAACTGTAGACCCAAAAAGCGACATTTTATTCTACCTTACATAATCCACCAACACTCTTCATCCTACTTAAGGTTAGGCATCTTTCTTGGAGAACTGCCATTGTGGGCTCCTGATCAACACAGAAGGGTAGAGAAGCACAGACCTCCATGTGGTGATTTAGTTCCCTTCAGATCACCTTTGAGTTGCTTGTATCTACTTATTGATAATAAGGGGAACTGGAGCACTGAGATGGCTTTTTTCTGTTTAATATTTTGTGTGATTAATCCTTTTTTGGTTGGTCATTTTTTTTTCACTGACACAGTGTTCCAAATCCCAAGGTCTTGATTTGTTTTGTTTGGACTAGATCATTGTCTGGATTTGTTTTCATTCTTGCAAGCAACTTAGTCATACTAAGATGAGAATTGTGACTGTGTAATCAACATTGAGGCTACAGTGCTGACATTCTACATTTATGCTGTAAATTATTGTGGAAACATCCCTATTTTCTGATGCTGAAAGCACTGAAGTGTAAAAAATGTTGATTGACCTCAGTGAGCTTTCAAGGAAAGCATAAACAAAGTTTGTGCAGACTTCAGTATGAAAAAAATACATGTCCATCTCAAACAGTTCGTGGCCACGTTCTTTGCAAGCTAATCCCTCTACAACGGTGGTATATGACTAACACTGCTTTAGAATTCAAAATAGGTCTTAATAGATGATTCACTGTGTCACAGAAAGATGCCTGAAATAGTCATTCACTGTTATTTGTCTTCTTGAACAGTTTACAGAAATAATAAGTATTCCATTTGACAAACAAGTGCAAACATCCATTAGCTAAATGACACAATATATATTTTGACTAGGTCTGTAACTTTCACTAGTGCTCTATCAATAGTAACTGCTGAACAGTCTGCAATGTAGAAGTACACGTGTTTTAGTAGATGTATAATTGCTCTGGTCACAAGGCCACTGAGGTGTTTAAAGAAAGAAAAATAATTAGATAGCCTAATCCGTCTTTAAAGTCAGAAGAAAAGAGAAAAAAAAATCCTTGTATGTAATCTGTAAACTACAGATCCATGGAATTGGTCTTACAAATTTATTGATCTGCAAATGAGTTCCAACCCCCAATCCATAAACAATTATCACCAAAGATCCAAGAGTGGAGTAGAGCATAAACTTCGGTGTGATTACTGTTTGTTCTGTAATAATATTGAAAATTGTAAACTGTATACAGAAATACGAAGGACCTTTTTCCTGAGTGCAAAGGACAGCTGGAATAATGATATCTTAAAATTGTGAGATTAGCCAATTAGTTGTTTTCATTGGAAAGCTTACACCTGAGTTATAAGGCATAAGTTGGAATGTGTTTATATGTGTTACCACCATAGGACTGTCATGTGGAGACATAAATGATGGGTTTACAGGTGATGCATGAGGTGAAATTTAATTAATTTTCTATGGGTTTTCTGCTAGACATGGTAAAAGTTATTTTGAAAATACTTATATGCAGACAGGAGCAAAGTCAATGAGGAGTTTCTCATAGCCTTTTGGACTTCTTATAAAATGGTGTAATTCCCACACGAAGCTACACTGTGTCTCTTTCCAGGCGTCTGTTAAAAAATGTGGCTTTGAACAGAACCCTCTTTTATGAAGTTACATTGACTTCACAAGTGCTGAGTAGCCAATGTTGCTATTGAAGCAGATGGTACAAGCAAGCTTGTAAACCAGGAGCCAAGGAGGGCTGTGGTGTTTCAATTTAACCCATACAGCGCCTTAAAGTCGCTGGTCATCAGGGAGGCACAATGAGGGCAGGTATCAGTGGTGCCAAAAGGACACCATGGGCATGTCCCTCATACTCTGAGGGGAAAGTGTTCTGAAACTGTATTCAAGCTACTAATCTGGGTTTATTAATGGACCAGGGTACTATTTCTAAATGTAACCAGAACACGGTTATGAAAACACACAAAACTTTTGAGTGAGCACCAGTCTTTTGTGCTACATTAAAGGTATTGATAAATCTAGTGCTGGCTCCAATATGTGTTTGGGGGCAATATAATTGGTTACTGCTTGCCACTGCAGAAAATATGAAAGATCAGCCTGGTGAAAGACATTCTTACGTGGACAGATCCCAGCAATGGACTTTGGTCCTCCCTCAGCATGAAGAAACTCATGTAAGCTCTAGATGATGTCTCTTAAAATTAAACGCTGTCTCAAATTCATCACAGATTTAACATAATCGGACATTAAGTTAATTAATTTTGATAATTTTTAATAATTTAAATATATAATCAGTAATATAAAGTAATAATGTGCAAAAATGCACATTAATAATGTGTATTCTTGTAAACAATAGCAACAATTACCTAAACAGAATTCAAGTCTTAGGCAAGCTGCAGATGTTTGAACTACTATTCTTAGTCATTCCAAAAATGCTTCATTTCCTTAGTTATTGCATTACTGGGTGTTTTCATCTTACTTGGCTTATTTTGCAGTCTAGCAGGATCAGTTCTAGGTCAGTAAATAATGATCCATAATAAGGTAGTAGCCACAGCTGTTTACCCCAGACATAATTATGGTAAGTGAGCTTGCCATGTTCTGCATGTTTTACTGTCAGTTACCACAATGCCTGTTGGTCACCATAATACATATTTTTTGCAGCAGTTCAGTAAAAATATTGAAGTAGGTAGGTAAAAAAGGTGCAGGCTTATTTACTCAATACCACCCTGTATTGTAAAAAAATAAAAAGCAAAATTAGAGTAATTTAAAAATGTCCAAGTTCTACATGATAGAATTTTATGCATTCTTATTCAACTACTGTAGTCCTCATTCATATAAATTTTTGTATTAAAGGGCCATAATATTCAATAGGAAATTAAATATCACAAAAGTTCATTAGTGTATAGAACAGGCAGCATTTGTCATTATGCAGATGTGTCACCCTAAGACAAAGGGTAAAACTGGACCATTCATTTAGCTGCAGGCTAGAGCAAACTCCTCTTCTTGAAAAAAGGATTGAGAGGGACAAGACTAGAAAAGGCCGTGTGCTATTTTACACTGTTATTACCAAAAGTGTTAGGCAGCACATAATAGTGACTATCAGAAACACAAGCTAGAGAAATAAAGTAAGAGAAAATCAAATCACTGTCTCCAAAATGACACACCAAACTTTATCAGTATGCTGACCTAAAGGCATCTTGTCTGGCAAAATAAATACAGGTGATTTAGCCTTTCCACGCAGAATCATCATCTCTGTTTACTGTCCCCTTGTATACCATCTTGTTTCACACTGTACACCATCTTGTGTTCCCCCTGTGTACAAAACTCACTTCTCAGGCACTACTGATGAGAAAATTCTGTATGTTTAGTAAGCTACTGAGCTACTTTATAACCAGAACAAAGACTCACCTAGTCTACTTTATCTGCCTCCAGCCCTGGTTAACAGCAGATCCCTAAGCCATACTATAAAAATGGGACAATAAAGTGGTGTTTCCTGTAGACCATTTCCTCCTCATCTGCAGCTCATGAATTTCATTAACCAAGTTTATTTGTATTTAATGCCCTCATAGATTTTTCTCCTTGCTTCCCAAACTCATGTAAATTTAAGTTTTTCAGGTCTTTCAGCAAAATGTTCTTCAGAGTAACACATTTTGGTTGTTTGAACCTACCATCTACTACTATCAGTATTCTAGATTAATAAATCCTACACTTTCTGTAATCTGGATTATTAACACCTATTAATAATCCCCTGTACTTCTTATGGGAACCTTGGTCAAAGTGTTAATTGCATACTTTTCATGTCTCTGTTACACCGGTCAGAGGAAGATGACCTTGGTATGGGCCAATATAATTCTGTTGGTACTCTTCCCATCTGAGTGACTTTTCTGCTGAGATTGCACTCTTGGTGCATATGTAAATTTTCCCCTACGCCTTTATCCTGTGTTTTTGCATCATCTGTATTTCCTTCCTTACAGTGAGAATGAGTCCCTTTCCTGTGCCTGCACATTCTATTTCCAAACCCAGTGTATCTAAACCCCAGCAGTGCCAGGTGCTAGTTAACACTTTCACTGAAGTATATTATTCATTTTATTTCAATGCACGGTTTCCACAAGGTCTGTTTTATCACCATGGAGTAAAGAAAACAATGCCAATATATATATAATAAAAACAAAGGGGTTTTGGCCACTTACCAAGTGAAGATAAGACATAATAAGGTGGATATTAAAATGAGGACTTGATTAAACATTGCGGACTGTGTGCGTTGGATGGCTCGGTGAAGATCATTCTGTGTTAATGGAAAATAGGTGTTATTTTTGGTTTTGAATTACTAAGCCATGAGCTGATTCTATAGAGGAATTATAGAAATGCAGTCATTCAAATGCACTTAGAATTTGCTGAAAATATAGAAGGGTGCAAAAGAGCCAGCTGTGATTCTGTGATTATTTAACTGGTTCTTTGTTCATCCTGGCACAATTTTGATACTAGTGCAAGCTGCCTTAAGGTCTGTCTGCTCATGTCTAGCTTACAAATTACAGGCTGCAAGGACCAATTAAGGCCTAACAGTTGAGTTCCCTGCAATTGTGCATGAATGGCTGAGTAGCAAAAGAACCATCCACTGCCATTTCCTTTATTGGCACAGTAACAATTTATCCTAATTGAGATTTCATTTCATGTCTTATTTTTTTTCTAATTTTGATGCAAAGCAGTTTAGTAATGGTTGACCATTTGTATAATCTAAATACAGATCTGGTTAGCTTCCTATTAAGGTTAGACTGTACTGCCAAAATCCCGCTAAAGACAATATACTAAAAAAAAATAGAAACTCTAAAATATTTATTTCCTTTACATACTTACAATCATATTCTCTAAAGCATGCTTTGCCAGCCAACAGTTTAAAAATACAGGAATAAACAGGTTTCTTAGGACTGGCCAGAAAATCTGAAAGAAATTAACAAATTAATTACAAGCTTTTCTAGGAATATTCTGAGGAATAGAGCTTTTCTGTCCAAGCAGCAATGAAACACTTAGTAAAAATACTTACTATTAATGGGTTTCTAGTGTGAGATATGGCTTTAAATATAATTTTTTCTTCCTTTGTGATTAACTGCATGCAAGATTATTTGATAAAATAAAAACAATCAGTTTTCACTGCAGACATGAGTGATTCTTACATTTTTATAATCAGCTGGCTTTTTTTATTGATTGTGCTGTAGTTTGTGTTAGAGGGTTTTGGGTTTGTTTGTGCTCTATCAAAAAGGAAGGAGGAAAGGGATCTGTATTATTACTTCACTCAAGTAGCAAAGTATCTTGTTGACAAATTTCTGTTCCCAAAGGCACAAACTCACCATCCACCTAAGATTCAAATTTACTTTTAAAAGAAATTTGTGCAGCTATAAAAGTGTAATGTGCAAATATATTAATTCAAATATGTTTACCGTGATGATGAAAGGGACAGCATTAATTATTTCCAGGAGAAAGGGTATTCTCAGAATTTGTTCCCAGATATTTCCCTTCAAAGAAAAGGAAAAAAACCCACAATGTCACAGTAGGATTACATATAGTTCTGATGAGAAATATATGTGATATTCCAATGAAACATATGGAATCTCTCCCACTACCTGAAATTCAGGAAGATAATTCATCTCTGATTTAAACACATATGACGGATGTGAATATAGAATATAGACCACTCTGAATTCTTTTTCTTACTGTTGATCATAATGTACCTCACATACTTTTAAATTTATATTTTTACTAGAGCAATTCTCTGATTCCATATGCCAATATATTTCCTTGCTATGACCTAGTTAGTAAACTTAAATGAATTCTAATTGCCTTAACTAGTCAACGCATTCACTCAGCTAATGAAGAGCTTCATTAAATTAAGTTTTCATTTTTTCAGAGAATAATAAGCTCTTGTATTCTATTGCTCTTTTAGGTACCTTGGAATCACACACAGACATTCTGTCTCTGCTTTTTCATTCTTTAAAGGTTAGTTTACTTTTATTTTTACGTGCACACCTACAGATAAGGAGGTGAGGTTCCTGTCCTAAGGAATTTATCTTTTTAATAATTCTTGCTTTTCAGTGAATCTTCATACAAGTAACTGACTATTTTGCTGGCAAACTCTTTTATCTACAACTATTTCTACTTCTTTTTCTTGGAAGCCTCTAAAGCTTTAAAATCCTACATTGCAAGGCTTTAGCTTTTGATTGTGCCAATTTTTTTCTTATCATAACGTTTATTGACTTGGAACATCTTAAAACTAGAGACAAAGCCCCAATACACCATTAAGAGTTGCAGAGACATACGTGCAAAGGAAATGCTCTGCTCAGAAAATTTTAACATCAGATCAACTGCTCGAATTACCCCTATACACATGTCACTGCCCTGTAGTCCATACTCATGTTTGTTATGAATGATGAGCCATGCCTTGTACATCCTTCTGATAGAAGTTTGTGTCAAAATATGCAAATATGTCATATTTTCCAAAGAAAAAATACCGGCTTTTCTCTTAATCTTGTTTCATGAGCATTTGGTAGTCACATTAGCATGCCAGTCACAGAGGTCTGGATATTCCAGAGTTTTTATTACTCTTTATTACTCTTTTTCTTCCTCTTTATTACTGCTAATCCTGCTATTAAGATATTAACTTATTAAGTATTAAAAAGAGGAATGAAGATAGGTGAGGGAAAGATAGAAGTATTCTATAGTGAGTCCTTCCTTCCTTTGCATTATCATTACTCAGTATTTTTTCTCTGCCTTTTGTTTTGGAGAGGGAAATAAGGAAAAAAATCTAATGTTTAATATTTGAATTAGGACTACAACATCGAGTTCTGTATCTCTGCCACAGACACTTCAGTACATTTCAGGGCTTTTTGGAACTTGATCTTGCTCACATGAAATTAGAGGTCTTATCACATACTTCAATGAAACTGGTATTAGTCTCTTAAGTTGCTTACTGCTAGCAATAGGATGAGGATAATACTACTTCTTTTTCTGTGTCTGAGCATTGGCTGTGGATGATTAAATTTTGGGATGAAAATCCATAGATTTAAAAAAGAAGGTAGTTGAACTTCAGTGACTTACAGCTTTACAAATGCTGTATATCAAGACTCCATCATAGGTGAAGCAATAACAATGCATGATATACCATGGCAGTATTAGAAGAATTTGCAGTAGAACATTACATTTTCAGTTGCAATAACATATTCTTTCCTGTTAAAATAACCATCTGATATAACCACTGAAAATTAAATACAAACTCCATAGCAAATAAAATTCTTTTCCCATTTTTCAATTGTCACACCTGGAAGCCATTGTACCTAAGAGGCAAGGATTGTCATCTTCCATGTAATTGTAATTGGTGGGAGTCAGATATACCAGTGAAATTATGAGGCTGTAAACTGAGGGGTTTTGGTAAGAATAATCAAAATAAAATCTGATTTTTCAAACTGATCCATTTCATAATTTCACTAATTTCCTTGTTTTTAATGTTAAGAGCTTTCTTCTTTGCATTATAGAGAAGAAATGTCACATAATTCACTTGTGCAGGCAAAATGCCTGTGTGGATGGGCTCCAGGTAATTAGAGATGCGTGCAGCTGTAAGATTCTGGCTTCCACATAAAAATGCATCATGTCTGCAAATCTGCCTTTTGCAGTGAGAATGTGTGGTACTGCCAAAAGCAGCTAAGACTGCTTCTGCACAAGTGATAGGGTAGGATTGCCAGATGTCTGTGACAGGTTTTGACAATGGAGATTTCTGATGCAGACATCTTTCAGGGTTCTGGCCAAGGGCAAACCCTCGTGTAGTGGTTTAAACTGTGAGAAAGCAGATTGTAAACCACTCCTTCTTGGATCCAAGTGATCAGCACTATAACACAGTTCTACGTTCTTTGGATTCCTCCCCGTACAAAGGCAATAACAAATGCAAATTCACTGTACAGTAGTAGCATGATACACTACTATGTCCTTGCTATTCTGCATGTTGAATCATTTCTCATATGTCATCAACCAGGTATCAGAAAGGTAAATTCCTTAGAGTATTCTCTTATTATTCTCTTGCTTTATTTATTTTACAGGTTATTTGTGAAATCCTGCTAATGTGCACATGAATACAAACACAGTCATCTCTTTCTTGTTGTTTTCTTCCTGTCTAATTCTCTGACTTACACCTAAATTGTAGAAGTCTTGAAAGTGCTGGCATAAAATAAGTAATCTGTCACAAATTTACATGAACCAAGATACCTTTGGTCACCCTGTGACCAAGTCTTACAGTGGGTGAAATAAGAGCCTTCTTGGCTTTGAGAGACTGCTGTAACACTAAGAAAATAGGACTAGAGGAAAGAGGGTGTTTTGCATCAGGTGGATTGCAAAACTGCATTTCAGTACTTTTATTTTTCCTTAGCTTAGTCCTTAGATATAAATCCTCCCCTTGTGGGGAGTGGAAATACAGCTATCATAAAATTGCCTTAACTTCTGTGACAGGTATATGCAGCAAATCAGGGCAGCAGAGCTTTACATCCATCACACTCTAGTAAGTGACTTCTCACGGAAGATGACTTGCCAGCATTTCTCTCATCTTCTCTACTCATTGAAATTAGTGCAGATCACAAGCAGAATGAATAAGGATAAAATGCTGCCCAATAAACTCAGGAAAAGTACAAATCGTGATTGCCCTTTACTATTTTGCCACTAGGCATGTAAATTTTGGATAGTTTCTGCCTATAAGTGGTTTGCATTTGTAACCACCAGCTCCTAAATAATACGTGCTCCAAGGATTAAGAAGAATAATTTTTAGACAGCTTCTTAGTATTATTGGGCACTACAGGAAACATTTATGGCATAATCACTTGATGAGTAAACTAAAGAACAAGTCTCTAAATTCAGTGGTGGCTCTGATAGCTACTGAATGTCAGTAATATGAAAAATAATAATTAAAAAAGATGATGCTCCAAGATATTTTCAGCTTTATAAACCAAATCTTTTTGTATTTTCTTTGATAAATGATTTTAAATGATTTTAGTACTTTTATCCTGAAGGTACTAAAAATGCAGAGAACCTAAAACACACTAGGATAGAACATATGAAAATGAAACTATGAAAACTGAATAAAAACATTGGAAAAACATAAAGGAGAATGCAAATACAAAAATTCATCGTATTCACTTCAAATGGTTTCAGGGCATTTTGCAAAGATGTTCCAGTAGCATCAGCGAGATGGATGACACAAGTATGTAGATATCCATGATTTTTTTTTTTTTTAAAGTACTGTCTTGGCCTAGTTTTTTTGGTGTGCAGTTTTAGAGGCCTGAGACTTGAGTTATACATATTGAGTAGCTATAGCTTTGGCACCAATGGGAATTGTGTGCAATGCATTATGGATAGACAGAAAAAACTGTGCAACTGAAAAATCAGTATCAAAGAATAAAGATCACTTCAGAGAATGTGTTTTTAAATTACAGTGTGCCAGTGGACAATGGAAAATAAGGAAAATTTAATTTCTGACTTGCACTTACTCTCTAGATATTAGAGTTTGCTCATAAATTTAGGAAACAGGGCTTCCTGTGACAATAACTAGGCTCTAGAAGTGTGTTTTTCTCAACTTTTTGCTTGTTCATCAGTGTGGGCACAGGCACATGAACTTTATACTGAAACATTTAACTTAGTTACCTTTTGTAATGAATTATGCCTAAGAGAAACTAAAAGTACTTACCTTGTAGCTCAGATAACTTAGCAGTAGAGTTTCAAAGAGACTTATTACAGCCACAGACACCTTCAGTGAAGTGAAAAAATATGAGTATTAATACTGGCTTCTATAGAATATATGCTATTAAGCATTACAATGAAAATAAAAAATAATATAAAATAGCTTTTCTGTGTATCCTCTGAAAACATAACAGCATTTAGCATGAAGCTTAGATATTGTTATTTTTCTGAGTAAAACACAGGCTGCATCTTGAGTCTCATTACTCTTTTCCAAGTACAACACTCCAGAGATCCAGCAGCATGGCCTTTCCACAGTGTTCAGAGAGCTGCATACACAGTCTGTCAGATTGTTTCTCAAGTTTCTCAAGTTTCATTTGTCTGTTCCTAAAAGGTAGCAAGACCTTTTCATAGGACAGAGAAAGAGAAGAAGGAAGCTGTATAAAATGCAAGCCAGTCACCTCTTTACTTTCCTGTAAAGATGTTACGAATGTGTGGAAAAGCAAACACTCTTCTTACTGTGTATAATTCAGAAAGTTGAAAAATCATACAGATGAATCATTATTGATTTTAATATTTAAATGCAGCTGAGATCAACTTACCAGCCTTCGCTTAGACTATATATTGTTAGTGTATGTATTACGTAA
The DNA here is from genome assembly GCF_001715985.3 of Manacus vitellinus. Classification (NCBI taxonomy): domain Eukaryota; kingdom Metazoa; phylum Chordata; class Aves; order Passeriformes; family Pipridae; genus Manacus; species Manacus vitellinus. Next base: position 5,226,384 of record NW_021940565.1, read on the forward strand.
TTTAAAAATATTTAAATAGTCAAATATGAAAATAGTAAAAAAAAAATACTTAGAGCTTCAGAGATATTAAATAACTATAAAACTTATTTGTATAGCAGGTACTTATATTTTAATGCATATTGTGGGAATATTCTATCAAGATGTACAAATTTAGCTGGAGCATTAAGCCTCATGATTTCTCATTTTAAATTAATGCTCACTATTACTGAAAATTTGGAAGAGTGCATTATTTGCACTCACAATATCATTAGCTGGAGTTAAAAAAGATGCTATGGATTGGAAAATGATTAATATATCCAATCAAAGTAGATCAGTTTCTCCAAGTGATTATTACTGTTTTATATAAACAGGTTATATTTTCCAATAAAAAACACATCTTTTTTTGCAACTGTTGTACATAATCTATTAGGAATGCATGTGTATTTACACATGCATACACATAAACTTAGGTATAAATTCCTCTTTATCAAATAAACTTACTAGAATAAGACTATTCATAAGCAAATAAATCTCAGTATTTTTTAATTAAATTTACAGTAATCTAAATGTGTAGGTCAAAAATGATTCAAACTGTGTATACTCTAAGCAAGGAATTGAAAGATATTTTCATTAAGGGATTCTTCCCTTAGAAAAATTGTGTTTTATAGAGGTAAAAATTGTCATAATGGCATTGCACCAGTAATGGTGAAAGAATATAATGGGGTATATACTGGAATGGTATAACCATTCTGGAAACTTAATTAATTCTTAGTAGAAAAACACATTTCACAGGGAGAATTCCAACAGCACTGTTCTCAAGTTTAAAAAAAAAAAAAAAGTGTTCCTAAAATGAGCAGGCCTCAGGACACTGAGGATTGAACTACAAACTTCATGACATCTCCCACAAAGTACTGATGTTGTGCCTCTTTTGTGACATACCCCTCTACATGTGTAAGCTTCTATATTATGGAGTAATTTTAGGTATCTAGTGTATCTAACAAGGAAGTCCATGAAGCATGTCAAAGGCTACTCATAAGCAACTGTGAAATTTAAACTCATCACTAGAGTAAACAGTGACTACTTGACTCAACAGAGCTTGATAATTCTAGGAGAAAGACCATCTAATTCTACTTTTTTAATAAGCTTCAATACATTGCAAATATATTGTAAAGCCATATAAATTCAAATCAGTTAGTTCAGATAAGCTTATTTTTTGCTGTACTTGGTGTTCAAGTAGATTTCCTTGCTAATATCAACTTTAACATTGCTACAAATGCTGTAAATCAATATCATCTAGTTATTAAATGGAAATCATTGAATTGGTCATTTACATATTACCTGTAATCCCCATAAAGGTAAGCTTCGGTTCACCCAAATAATGGGAGACCTGTTCATTAAAATAAGAAAATAAACATGAAATTAATCAAAATCTGGTATTTTGAACAAAAAAGAAAAAAAAGTTGTACATGTGACTGGAAATTAGAGCAGCAAGGTGTACTGCAATGTATAAGCATCAGATCTCACAAGAGTATCCAGTCCAACAGGTCATTTATGCTATCAGAGAAACAATTACAATATTAAAGGCAGTTTTGAACAGTCAGAAACACAATTGCTTGAGAGTTATAGAAACATCACTATTATATGTTAACATGTCACCATTCCAGATGGAAATGGATTTGTCTTCCTGTTTTCCTCCCCTTCCCACCATTATGCAGACTTTTGGTTTGCTTTTGTAAATTAGGAACTTACCAATCAATCGTTCCAGGTGTGTAGTTTTGATTGGTGGAACAACTCCGATTTAATTCCTTACTGATGTTGTCATACCATCACACCATCCATGCAAAGGCCATTTCCAGTATCAAATGTATATGGGAAGACAGTCATAAAAACATATGGGAGGAAAGGGATATTAATTATATTATTAAGTATTCTATAAAATATGTGCAATAGTTTGAAATTCTAGGCAATGGATACAGACATTTTTGAAAGTAAAGAAGCTTTTAGAAAGGACAACTGTATGTGCCTCCACATCTATAGATAAAGGACTATGAAACATTTCAGGTTACATTTTTTAAAGATTTGTCTTCAAATATGTTCTAATTTACAAACAAAACAACTGAAATTATACTTTGTAAAGCTGAACCAAGTATACAATATATAATGAAGATCAAGAGATACTAGAAAACCTATCACATGGATAGGCTGTGATAGAAAGAGCACATATACCTGCCACACTCTCAGCAGGAAAGACTGCAGCAAACTCCACTTGATATCCTCTTTTGAGGATGTGAGGAGAGCCGGAGATTAATGCAGCAGTAATTCAAGTACAAAATTACTGATACCCAATTATAAAAAAAATTGGCTGCTATACACATATGAGGTTAACTTGCCCTGAATTGCTAGAACAAATCCTCCTCTCAAATGGTCATGTGAGGATGTGGGAATATATACTTCTCAAAATGAGGAAAAATATCCTTGCTTATGCTTGGCAAGCAAGGTCAGTGGGAAAGAAAGGGATCTGTAGACCACAGATTAGCAACAACTGTATTTTTATCAACTATCAGTGGACAGGTGGTAAATTGTATCCATTAATAAGGATGCTTTATGTCTTAAGCTCTTTCCTGTACCACCTGCTGTGCCTGAAGGAGTAAATGAAATCTACCAACTTGTGCAGGCATTTCTGAAAAAACAGGAAATAAATCTGATGAGAAATATTCCTCCTGGATTTGTCACTTTAAAAAGAACAAGGCAAAAATGTTTTCTGTGGCCACGATGTCGGCACACTGAGTAGTTTCTTTCACCGGGCTGTGACACAGTATCTAGGAATTATTTTTTCTTTCATATTACCTCATTTTTAAGAATGCATCCAAGTGGTAGTTTTGGCATCAAGCCCTCAGGATCTCTATGGATAAAACCATTGATATTAATGGGGTAAAATTTGGGCACAGGGTTGGTTTTTCTGGCACAGCTTCTAGGACTGGGGTCTTAGTGAGCATGCAGAAGGACTTGTCTGAAACTTCTGAGCCAGACAAATGTTATTCAGAGACAGAACAAACTAACTAGTCTCTTAAATGTACCAGAACACAATATAAGGGAATAACATCTATAGAAAATATAAATACGGTCTCTAGCTGGTGAATTGTTAAATATTTGGTTTGCAGGAACAAACATGTTAGGAAAGGTGTGAGGAATTCAGCAGTCTGCAGATGACTATGAATATGCATCTTTGCCAATAAACACGAAAATATCAAAGTATACCTGTGGCAGTACTGATGCTCTAACCTGTCCTGCATACCCAGACATCACCTGCAGTATAACATGCTCATTTGGGCTCACTAGAGGTCTCATGACAAAAGAATAGCAGCATGCCAGAAACTATGATTAGATGTAAACTTTTAAGTCCCTGAGTTGCTGTGCTTAATATGCCTAAATTTCTAAGGATGGATTTTCTCTTCTCCATCACTGTGAAAAATTTTGCAAAAACTTTACTGCTTGTTTCCACCCTCCATTTCCTCTTATTGGAGAGACATTCTAAGATACATGTAAAGTAAAAAACAGGTCTTTGAAGGTCTTGTTTTTCAGGGAGACTTTTTCATGGCCCTAAAGTAAAATCCTAAAAGAATTGTTACATAAACTAGCCATCAGATATTTGCAATTTTACATAGAAATGTTATATATATATATATATATAAAATATATATAATACAATATATGTATTATATATACACGTATATATACAATATATGTAATATAATACAACCAAAATATATGTTTGCACAATTATATCTGATGCACAGTATCTAAGCAGAGAGCCAGGATTATTTTAGCAGTAAAGTGAAAAAAATAGTATTGTTATTTTAATTCTTATTTCCATTCACAGTGTAAGACTAGCTTTATAATTCATTCAAAATATCTGCAAGACATAAAACCAAATCCCTGTTGACAGAATATCAAGCATGTATTTGTTAATTTATTTCTTATAACTTAAACAATGCTTTAAGAGCAGAAATGAGAAAAAACCCCAAACATTACCATCCAAGTCCTTGTGTAGGGTCATCCAGGAGCACACGAACTATGTATAAGAAACAACTTAGTAGCTTGAGAGAGAAATTGAATAATCGTATTCTCAGACCTATTTTGAAGACAAAAGAAAATAATGAAATAAATCCAGGTTTTTAAACCCACCTTTAAGGTAAAACTAAAAGGAACTGGAATAGCCATGGGGTAACAAAGCAAAGATCCATTTAGCTAGTAACCTGTCCCTGATAATTGGCACATCACATGGAGGAATGCAAGAATAGACATGTTGGATACACAAATGTGCACTTTTCCATCTTCCAGAAATCTCAGTCAGTTTTAACGTAAATAACTACTCAGGCATTTGTTTGAAAACTACTCTATGCCATTCATCTTTACTGATGCCATTTTTGGGCCTTTAAAGGGGAACCAGAACTAGATAATGCTTTTTGAGATGCAAGATACAGAAACATGAAGAAAACATACTTTCAACCATAGGCAGAGGATATACAATGGAAAGTATTTAAATATTAATATCTGAAAGTCCTCATGCAGTAGCTTCACATACAGAATATATTAATTCTACTCCAACTTATAAAATATTTAACTGTAGTTATTTAATGTTGAAGTTGAATCATTATGCATTCAAGAATCAGGACATCTGAAAGTCATGCTGAATGCACAACTGAACTGAATCAACAACTTGTTCTACAGACCATGTGAATATTGAAATGTTCTAGCTGAAAGGATATACCACAAATACTATCACAAAATATTACAGTACTTCCCACAAACATAGGTCTACTGCACAAAGACAGGATTTTCCTTTAAAGGGATTCACATGGACACTTACTCCTATCACACGGGCTCATTGGAGACATTTTCTGCTACAGTGGAACTTCACTGTATTTTTCTGCAATTTTGCAGTCATTAGAGGATTAGAGTTTAAATTTTCAGTATTGCTATTAAATTCAATAGACTTTTTTGATAGTGTAAATATTTGCATCTGACTCTTAGTTTTAAGCTTTCATTCACTAATTAAGTTAAAACTGCTAGTTGACTAATGTTAAATGGGTGGAGATCACTTTAAGCATTAATTGTTTTTTCAGTCTTGTGGACTGAGAGTCCACTTCTGCACAGCTGAACCCTTCTGCCCAAAGCAGAATACTGTTGACTGAGCCTTACCCAGATGTGACTACATTTGCACCTAGTCATAGTACGGACAGTATTATTGTTGTGCTGCAAATACTTCAGCAGGTCTGCTGAACTCAATATAATTACTTATGTGTGCATACATTTCCTTTTAAGGAAAGAATCATAATTATATTATATTACATATTTTTTGACTTTACTCGGTCTTAAGTTCAAAATCAGCACCCTATAGGTAAAACTGATAAATCACTTCTTATATCTACTGGTTCCTTTCCCTTTAAAACTTAAATCTGCTACAAACACAGAAAAATAGAAAACAGAGTCTTAAGTATACTACCATGCAATTGCTGGAAGAAATCTTAGTTTATTATACAAAACTCCTTACTATTTTTAACTGTGAAGTTGCAGTCATCACATAAGAACTGCATGGATTTTTATTGCATCTTCATTCTAGGGGTTAAAATCCCATGGACCATGAGAAGTCCCACAGCTGTTACTGGCAATTTGATTTGAGAACATTAACCTAATGATTCCTGCTGTCCTATCAAGAGTAATTAGCCACGGGCAATTTATTCCCTAACAGTGAAGGGAGTGAAGTAGTAAGTGGAATGGGAGGCTGCATGAAGGAAGGAAGTAAGTAAGTAATGTGTGTAAGGTGTTGTCATCCTAGTATTTGACTTGGAGAGCGCTATGATCCTTGTTTGCAGCTTTTTTGAACTGTTGGTGAAGAAAACATGAGTTGTTTGTTTGTCCTAACCCTTTTGTGGAAGTCTGTTGGAGTATGAATGGTTGCCATAACAACTAGGCTATTACAACTAGAAAAGCAGATAATGTTTAAAAAATAAAAAACAAAACCTAACGAACAAAAAAAGCCTATCAGGAATTCTTTTCCTCGCCAATTTTGTGTTGTTTAACTTTCTCTGAGTACAGAAGTCCGTTGTTTTTCTTCTGGTTTTTTGCTCTGTGAATGTTAATCTTGGGGTGAAACACTTGTTTTCTACATCAGTTTCTAATCATCATTTGAAATTTCATGTTGGTTTAAATGCCAAAAGAAAATGGTGCTTTTCTGATTAAAAACTACATCAGTATAAGGGACCAATGTTCCTGCTTGCTGCCTTAAATTCTTAACCCTCAAACCTTAGTTCTGATAGATCTGCAACTCAGGCTTTGGATATCTCCACAGGAATGGCTGTTCCCAGAATGTGAGGCAAGGTTTTCACACTAGACATGCTTTCATCTCAGGGTTCTGGTCAGTGTGCATATCATGGCTGGGGTTATATATAAAGTAGGGCAATAGTATAGGTCCTGTACCTTGATCAGGTTAGTCATTAAAACACAAATATGAAAGAACAGGCTTCAAGTCTGTACTGTTTCAGAAGGTCACCCCTCCTAGTTCTGTTTGCCTTAGCCTTTAGAAACAGAGTGTGCTGTCAGAGGGAGCACATGTAGTTACCCTTGCTAAAGTTTTGGGAATTAGTGTAGGACTAATAGAAGTATTTTTTCTCTAGTAGAAGTCTTCTGTAGCCTCATAGTTGGGGATGTCACGTGTGAGTTGGAAGCAAAGCGTGTGTTCCACTGTCGTGGAGATCTAGGATTTCAAATGTGGCAAAGAGGGGGATGATCACCAGAGAAGGCATCTAAAATAGATTTTCAGTTATTATTCTCTTACAAAGGAAGCATTTCATATGTCTGTTTGCTTGCTGTCTATTTTTGTTCTCTATTTCACATGCTGTCAACATGGTCTGCTTGACTTAATTTCTTTTTCTTCATTCACAGCCAGATTTTTCAAGTAGCAGGGTCATTTGCACAGAATATCTCTGTATTTTGACATGGGTGCCAGAAACTTGTATTCAGCTACATCAATCATACACTGTTATTCAGTTATTTGTTTTTTAATGAGAATGTAATTTCACTGTGTCTATGTGACCAAGTTGTTACATATTTTTGTTTTCTTTAAAAGAAGAATAGATTTTGAATTGTTATTATCTATTTGTTTTGTGAACTAAATATAACTATGTCAAATCTTAATGTTTCCTGCTTGGTTTGAACAAGTATTTGCTGTTTTTGCAGGCATTCACTAGTTCTGACTGTGACTTTCACTTTTATTATAAACTCTTGATGCTTTCCTCGCAAGCATTTTTGGAGATTATTTGTCAGATTTAGAGAGCTGATCTAAACAGAGTGACAGAGATACCAGATGAGAATTTTACAATCACCTTCCATTATTCCTCTTTTATAAATCACTAATACATTTCTGGGTTTTAGCAAAATCATCTCAGTAGCAGCTGGCTTTAGGAGTTGGGCCAAAATATACTGTTAATAATTTATATCTCAGTGATGGTTATCTTTTATTCCCTCTTTACTGAATTGAAACTTCACTTATTTTTTCCCTTTAAGACTTATTTTAGGCTGTGATAATGCAGTGTGTGATCTTGGCAAGTACAAGCAAGTCATACAAATATGTCATCTTTCTCTTTTTTTTCATACATTGTTTGAACTTGGTTAGACATTTGCTTGCAGAAGATTGAGTGAAAGCTAAGTTGACATTAGACATATATGAAGGCTTGTTTTATCAGTTTAAACCAGAAAAATAATGAATAAAACAGTTGATATTTCAAGCTACTGGCCTGTATGTGATTTAGATGAGAACAGTATTCTGTAGAAAACTCATATAAATTCTAGAATTGACTGCTCTGATTGACAAAACCATTTGATATTAAGCAAAAACTGTTTGGTGAACGTGTTTGATTTAGTTATACTATCTGAAAAATTGCTGCTACTAGTGACAGTTTTCTCAATGACAGCACGTACATCTTTAATTTGTGAAGGAAGGGTTTCAGTACTCTCACCAAATACAGACTAAGATCTAATATCTTTGCTTACCAGCTCCCTCATACCACTGGGCAGTAGATCCCTCCAGTGTCAAGGGAGGATTGAATGAGTTCACGTCAATGAGTGGCAGGTGACTATGTCAGAAGCAGGTTTTTGGAGATTATATTTTGGGGGATTCTGGCTCTGAGTATTTGTACATGAAGTAAGATAAGCAGAAGGAGTGTTTGAACTTACTAATTCTTACTACTTTGTTTTGGGGGTTTTTATTTTTTTTTTTATTTTAAATTAAGATGAATTTCCCATGTCTGTCTATGTAAGTGTAATAAATAATGCATTCCCTGTGGATGAAACTCTTGAAGCTTTCTTAAACCTGTTTCTCCAGTTAAAAAACAGCAATTAATTCCAAAGCCCATATTATTGCCTTCAACTGAACTGGATTTTACTCAAAGTGTCACAGATATGCTTAACAATTAATGCAATTGCTTACTTGATCTTTGGTTTTTGATGAAGAAGAGCTTTAGTCTCTCTTTAAATGTATTTTCATTCATATAGAATTCAACTTGCACCCTGAAATATAAAAGGAAATATTAGAATTGGATATGAAAGATAATAAATTAATATTTCAAAGAAATTTGTTTCTCTATTTGTTCTCTATTTCTTTATATAAAACTAGAGGAACATATAGAGTGTTCAGCCAAAAGCGCATTTGGCTTTGAATGACTCATGTTAAAAGATTTAAAAAACAAAAAAACAAAACAACAACAACCACAAAATCAGCAAACAAAAACCTCTTTGTTTATCCCCTTTACATGCAGAATCACTTTCATATTACTTGGACAGTCTATACTGCAAAATAAGAAGCATCTATGCTTTTGGTATTTTCACTGGATGACTGTTCTCAAATTTCTATCTTGGTAGGGAAGATTTCCTTGATGTTCAGGTTAAGCCTTCCATCTCAGTTTAACTCCCTTCCCGTAAAACTGAGATTTTAATGATTCTTCTTTTTTCTGCCTTGTTCACATCTCTGTTAAGCATTCATGTCTCTGTTCACTTGTTTGTATTCACCTTTAATCAAATGTTCATGCACCAAATTAACTGCTCTCTCTGAACTTTGTTTTTGTCACAATAAAATACTGAGATCCAAAAGCAAAATTATAGTGCAATCTCCCAATATTGTACAGAAAATAACTCCCCTCCTGATTATATTACAGCAACAGTAACATCTTTTTTTTTTCCTCCATTCCCCTCAGATCTGCCAGGATGTATTTCATCTTTCTGTCCCTCAATTCAGTCTGAGTACAACTCATGCAATAGTTATACAGACTAGAAGAGAAAACTGCTGCAGGGACTGGCAAGGGAAGCAGGTGTGCATTAGTTGTATAGAAAAACTTTGGCTGTTCCAGAGTTGTGGAGGGGTACTGCTCGCTGTAGGATGAGTGCAGTATTAGTCTCATTTTCACGAAGTCCCCGCTCTACCCAACTTACTGAACCTCCATCACCAGCCCAGTTCTCCTCCAGCAATGAATCTCTACTGTGGCACAATTTCTGTCCCTCCCTGAAGTCAGTCCCCGGTTTGAGAACTGTTCTGTTATTGCTAAAGAATAAAGTGACATCACACAAGTGACCCTCACATCTCACTTCTTCTATATATCATCATTTGTTGCACAACTGCATATACTTTTTCTGTTCATAAGCGTGCTTGAACTTTATTTCAGCAGTCTTTCTTCAGATAAGTGTACTTCAATTACTTATGTATATATGTACTGTCATATTTTTCTAGCACGATCCTGACTTTAGTTTTTCCCTTCTTGCATGTGAAGCCTATGCTGAAACAATTTTTGTATAATCTAGTTACCTACAGTGTCTCTCTTCCCCTCAAGTACTTGTCTATACCATATATTTCCGTACACTTATGGAATTGGAGGATTATTTATGGTATATGGGCCTAGAATGGGTGCAGTCTCAGCTAATGGGACCTTTTCTAAACTTCTGCTTATTACCAGAAGTTTAGACATAGAAGTTTGTTGGACAGGGTCATATAAAGAAGAGTCTGATTCACTCAGTGAGGTTGGTTAATTTTAACTAGTCATTTACCTTTGGTTTGTTTTATTGTAGTGTTCCTTTTAGAATGGGTGATTACACTGCTTCCTATTCAGAGGAAGCAAAACCATAACCTTATTTTTAAGAATCTATATTTTCCAAGGTACTTACTGTCATTAATGCAGTGACAGTTTTAGTGGGAAACATCTTCCATGATTTGGCAGCTGCCACATGCTAAGTGTATATACTTAATCTTCAAGGATATATTTCAGTAGGTAAACAAAGTGGCACAAGCTATTGAAGTACGGGTTGTTATTAAAGGAGGCATAGTATTGGTGTTCTTTTCCTTCTTTTCTTTTTACACATTCTAAACTAATCTCTCAGAGTTTTCTGTTGGAAAATTGCAGTAATTTTCACTTATGAAAAAGCAACATGTTAACAGTATGCCATGATTTAATGATAAAAAGGAAAGAGGATGTGGGAGCTAATCACCCTCCTATCACTACCATTATGAATTGCACTGATAGCCTTCTAACAGCTGTCTGTTTTTCTTTCCTGGTAACCTCTGCTCACAGCAGACTGGGATTCCACAAAGTAACAGTTTCCATAGCAAAATGGATTACAAATACTGCTAATACCACTTTTGTGGCTCCTTCTCCCCCTGATTTTCTTTAGTTAAAATTGTAGTGGCCTTCCACATTTGCAGAAAATACACTGTCATGCACTTATAATCAATGTACCCTCGTTATGCTCTGGCTACCAGACAGAGAATATTTCACTTTGTTTCTTTAAGGTTACTGTTTGCAAAGTAAAGCTAAGTGTGAATGGCTGAAGGAGCTACTGGCAGGGATAAGGACAGAAATCTCCACATATTGACTCTGCTTTTCATTTCTAGGGAGAACACTCATTCTACTTGAACACTTGTAATCTTTTAATGGTTAATATTTTACCTTGTGTATTTGCTCTTTTCTGTATTTTTCCCACTATGAAGCGTAACCTAGGAGTACTCTGAGAATGTACCACAAATAACTTCTGATCCTCCACTGAAATATTAAGATCATTTGACAGCAGTAGAAGTGAAGGGCTTGAACAAGCTTTTTCTGGACCTAATTAGTACAAGGAAGTAAGTGAGTGAGTGAAATTGATTGTGACATGAAAAACGTGATTACTCCATTGCAGGGTAAGTGCTATCTGGAATTTGATTCCAAGCAAATGGTTTTGATGAAATGGCACACAAGCAGATCTGTGTGAAAGTGTATGTATATGTAGATCATCTGATGTACAGAATAGATTTGGGTTTACTCTGCATTTATAGCGTAGGTAATTTAAAAGTGTAGTTTAAACAATTTTTGCTTCATGTTTATTATTTTCCTGTAAAAGAGCTGTAGTACAGTCTACCCTAACCAAAGGAAATCAAGCTGAAGGATTAAAATGTTATCCCTTGATGATGGTTACAGGGACAGAAATTTGATGAACATAAGGATTGTGTATGCAGTCAGTTAATCACTTCTGAATTTTTCTGTGCATGTAGTAGGCATTGAATGTTCCGTGAAATGCTGGGTTTGGAGGTTAAAGAACAGTTCTTATGCTTTACTGACTCTTGCTTCAGCTTTGTTGAAAATGCACAAATACCTGATATACCTGTGGCAACCTGAAGTTATATGATTGTCTTGCAAACACAGTGTAGTGGTCTTAATCTTCTAAAAATTAAATACCATTGATAGTGGTATTCACTAGTTTAAACCCAAAGAACAGTGATGTCAGTGGATCTTTCAAACTGTAAGAGGCATCTTGAATACCCAAAGTACAAGTATACTCTGCATTCTTATAATTCAGTTACGATGTAATTTGAGTAGAACATTTTAATGTAATACAAAGTATAGCAGAAAAATCCTAATTCAGGTCAGGGACACTAATGCAAAGCACTTCTGATGGCTGTAAAACACTGGGATCCATCTGTCTGCACTCTAGTTACTTAACTCATTTTGCCTGCATTTTTCCATTGCTATTTACAATGCCATTCTAACTCCATAGCCACACTTTAGTAACAATATCGCCGTGCACCCTCAAATCCACAAATTATCCTTTTGTGCCAGAAAGCAGTAGATTTGGCAGATATAATCACTTCAAAAATGAAAGTATGAGTTGGATTTCTTGCTATGTGCATGCCAAGAGCTGTAAATGTTCATGCTTACTATTTATTGATGTTGGAATGAAGAAATGGCATTAACTGTACGAACAGATTCAATTTGGAGAAAAACTACATAAATTTATTTAAATCCATCTTTTTAGGACTATGCTGATGAAATCTAACTCTTGCAATATGGCCCTGCACTTTCTTAAAGATGATTCTAACGAGTGTAGAATAACTAAAACTGACAGGTATGAGGTCCTTTTGTGATGGGGAATTTATCAGTTTATTATGAATAACGCAATGAATATTTCCAAGATCTCTGCAGAACTGTGTTCGTGCAATATTTTCTTGTAGATCCTTTATGATATCCAGCACTGTGAAAGTACATGACAGAACACAGGTTCCACACTTTCTAACTGTAGTATGCAGGATTGCCTAGTGTCTCTAATTTTCCCAAAACAAATACTTCTCTAAAACACTTAATGCAGTGCAATTGTCTGTCTCAAATTTGAACTGTAATGTCACAAAGACATGTTGGGTTATCTTAATCCTTAGAGTGTGTGCTATGACATCTGCACCTGGGCGTTTCTTTTGTTCTTTTCTTTCTACAGGTGTACTTGCTTAAAAACTCCCTTTTATATCAGTAAACCTGAGTTAATCTATCTAGTGATGTTTTTCCAGTCATATCTATATTCACTGGATTATGTAATTGGATGTTAACATAACTAATGGATTTACAGAGATCAGGTGTTACCAGTGTCACTGTAAAAATCCTCTGCATTAATGAAGTAAGAAATAGCATGAGCTGAGTTCAGCCCGATCACAAGTTATAGAAAAAGGATTAAGGATGCAAAAAACTCTTTAGAGCTTAGAACTGTATGTTGTGCTCAAATTCTTTTTTATGTATTTTTCCCATAAGTGCTGCTTGTTTCACTTGAAACAATTCTAACAGTATCAGAAAACTGGCCAAACTGAATTTTTCAAGTTGCACAAAGTAAAATTTTGTACCTGCAATCAGAAGAAAACCCTTCTATGTAAAAGCAAACTTTACCTAACTGTTCAAAAGCCAAGTGCTAAAAATTTCATCCCTGAATTGATTTTTTTCCTTACAATTGAAATAGTATAAGTATGTCTATATTTTTATGTATATAAACAGAAATGTATTTTAAAATCTGATTGTGAGCCAGCTTCACGTTCCTTTTTACAATCAGCTGGCCTCAGTTACATAAAACTGTCTTTGTGAAACCAATATAGGTCCATGGCAGCAATTTAATATTACAGCAGTAGAGATAGGAAATGACATTTATTTTTCAAACATCTCTGTGGAAAATATCTTCAGATTTTCATTCCTTTGAGGGAAAGATTTTTAAGGGAAATTGGTAGTATGCATGCTTTTCAATCAATTAGTAATACTTTTTTTTAAAAATCCCCCATTCATAGTCTTCCATATTCAAAAAGGAAATTATTATCTCAGTCCTGGACTCATGAAAACCAGTGAGAAATTCACCATTCTAGTAATGGTGCAGTAATAAAAAATGAATTTACATTCTGTATTATTTGTCATTAGAACTTTTTTAAAGGAGAAAATACTATGAAGTTTTACTACGGGGAAAAGAAATCTCAGAGTAATCTCCCTCACACACTTGACTTTTTACTGCAAATATACTTTTCTGTTGCAAACTATTGCCTAAGGCGAGAAAGTTAATAAATCAAACATGAATGATGCATTAAGAAACAGGGCATTTGACAGCTAAATTTTGAAAGAAAATCACTGAAGGAAGATATTTGATAAATTTAGTAAAACTTCATTTAAAACTTTTTTTTCCCCCCCCAAAGCATACAAGGTGGGGAAATAGATATTTTAAAGTGATTTTATTGCATGTGAAAATAGCTCTTTTTCACTTCTGGGCAAAAATAATTCACATGTAGGATATATATACAGAACAGAGCTACTGCAATGGAAATCCATTATGCAAGGATTTCCATTGCTCAAGTCTGAATATCAAAGAACTCAGAAATGGGATATGCTTCATGAGTTTGATTCCAGGCACTGTTGTAAGTAGTTGTGCCAATTAACCAGACCTGAATAACAAAAATGTTAATTTGTTGCCTTTTTTGTTGGATTTTTTTTTTAATGGTGGCAACTACTTGTCAAAAAGAAACTTGAAACAAACTTGTTGAATATCAAGCATATTGTGATAACACCTTTCAGTCTCTGTCAGCCTGGATTTAACTCTACATTGGAGTGTTAGGATCAAAATACGTAATAACACATTGTAACTACTTTTTTTTTCCTGCTCAAATTTTATTATCTGTTCATCTGGATGATTTCTCTGTTGCTTTCCTGAAATTATTCTTCTGTACCAACTTTGCCCTTCAACAAACATTTAAGTTTGGTTTTAAGGGAAAGGTTGCTTCACTATGAAAGGCAAGGGGACAGTTGGTGATTCAGGAGTAACAAATCTTCATTAGGAGGAGGACAATTCATGTGTCTAAAATGCCCTGTTCCTCTGCATCACAACTGTATGTCCCTATCACTTATGGATCTTCTAAAACAAAGGTTAGATGACAGATCCAGCCTATTCTTTGACTCTGATAGGTGAGGCATACATAGGGTCAAGCTTCTCACCTTAGTACCCTGCACACATTGTAGAAATGAATTAGAAATTACTGTTCTTGGAGTAACAACACGCCTCAAGCTGTTGATGTAAATTTAAAGCATTTCTACTGCAGTATTTTAAAGCTAATCATTGCAAAGCTTTTATTTGAAGATATTTATTGATGCTTTCCAAAATTGTCTCCTTGTAATACTGCTCAGTAATTGTTACCTTACTAAGATTCATGTTCTCTCAAAAAAAAAAAAGCCCCTTAATTATTTCCCCAAATAGGTACACTTGTGTCTTCACTGAAGGCAGTCTGCAGGGTCAGTTAGTTTTAGGAGTTTTGGAACCCTCCATCTATTTACCTTCTTACCCCCAGCCTCTTTCTTTGGTCCTCTGAGACCTTTCTCCTGCTACTCCATGCGCAGCTCTCATCCTCCATCTTCCTCCTTTTCCATCCAAATTTTAAGAGTATTTCCAGTTCCTCCTTAAATAGTTCCTTTTCTCTAGTTCCTTTCAGAATTCACCTGTTCTTTCTTCCTCTAGGTACTACAGAATTTCACTATTTCACTTGAAAACACTGAGGAAATGGCATACTGTCCCACTTCTGGAGTGTTTTCCTTTGCTCTAATTCCCTACACGGACCTTTGCTTTTAACATGCCTTTACACTCTCACCATCTGGAATCTCAGGACTCTTTTTCATTTTCTGTTCTCTTTTGTTAACTTCCCTTCCCTCTGGTCCAAGCCTCATTCTCCTACTTTTACTTCTGCTTTTTGTTTTGCAGGACGAACTCATTCTCTCCCCTAAAACCACTATCTCTAACTCTAATGACAGTCAAAACAGAATGTATAGTCTTCTGTCTCTAGATCTCCTTCCATGTTACTGGAAACAATTTCATGGTTCTTTGTTACTGTAACAAGTGTCACTAATTTAGTGTTACCTCTGGCAACTTGTCCCTTTTCATCATCCATCGTCTCCTGTCACTGTATCTTTTAGCTTAATAGTAAAGCTAAAGGTCATTCTTTTCCTTCTAAATTTCTAGTGTAAAAAATCTTGGCCTGTGTGACAGGTACCTCTGAACTTCACTACTTTCAAAGTTATTGTTTTGTGACCTTGAGAAATCTGTTTTTGAGATGCTTACCTTTCCTCTCCTCTTAAATTATTTCATCAACTTTGTCTACTTCCAGTATTGCACATTAGGACAGCCCATAAATATCAAGGCTTTAATAAACAAACTCTGCAGCACTGCATAGACTCTGTAGGCACTGTATGTGCCTCTTAATGTTGGTGCTATGGCCCTTAAAAGATACTACTTTCTCAAGCCAACAGAAACTTAATGGTGACCACTTATGGAAGTATCCACTGTGTGTTCAAAATAAATGGATGGTAGTGATGGAGTTGTGTCACTCCTACTTCAGCACTTACAATGTGATGTTATTTCTCTGTAGATTGTATTTTACTAAGTTTGGATTCAGTTTGCATGTTCCCCATTTAACAGTTTTGTCTTACAAAGCAAGCAGTAAACACTATGAGGGACATTGTCATGGAGATTAACCAGATAAAGATAGAAACAGGTGTTCAGATAAATAGCAGCCTTAAACACTTCTGGTAGATTTTGTCATAGAGTAGAATATTAAATAAATAAAAATCTTAAAGACTCATTGCTTACTTTAGCTGTGGCAGTTCACAAGTCCACATACCCTTCTTGCATATAAAAAAATACCTGTGAATGAAACATGTCATTTTTGCTTGTTTTTTTTGTTTGGTTGGGGTTGGGGTTTTGGGGTTTTTTTGTCTGTAGGTGTGGTAGTCCAGAGCTTAAAACAGCAAAAAACACTGTCTGAACATGGGTCTCGTGTTTAATGAGAGAAAGGATGAGCCCATGTCTTGACTTTAAGGAAATTTTGAGCAAACACTCTTCTCTTTTGTGGCACTCAGTGCCACGGTCTAGTAACCACGGCAGTGTTGGATCAAGGGTTGGACTTGATCTCAGAGGTCTTTTCCAACCTGGTTATTTCTATGATTCTCTGGTTTGGTCCTTTGCAAGTGACTCGAGTTAGTCTCTGATTACCAGAGAAATTCAAATCTCTATTCACTTAAACTCTATTTCTAATTTGTAAGACAAATGTAAGTGGCCGTTCTGTTACTGCTCTTCTGCAAGTTATCTTTTACTTCTTATTTTTCAAGATTTCATCTTCGCAAAAACAGACAGTAGAACAAAGCTGAGAGCTGTCCGTACATAATATCCTCATAGATTAGACGGCTAATCTCAGTTTTATTTTTACTTAAAAAATAAGAAATTAAGATTTAGTTTTCTGAAAATGCAGCAGAAGGGAGAAGGAAAAAAGAACAGATGGATTAAAAAAATCAAAAAAAGGAAAAAAAAACACCTTTGTGGGTGAATTCCCAATCTGTCATTTTTTAAGTATCACATGACCAAGTGTAAAATATAATTTTAAATAGGACTCATTAATATGTTACCTGAAACACAGAGCCAGCTTCCTAGTACATTTGATCCAACACCTACTTAAATCAATGAAAATATTCTATTCACTTAGAGCTGAGTAAAATAATCAAATAGTAAAAATATGCAAACTAATTATTTTTCTACTGTTTTAAGTATTTAATTAGTATTTCTCTCCAAAAATGAAAGTAATTTTCTTCCTATTTCAATTATACAATGTATTTTACATAAAACTGGGAGGTCAATGTGAGATTCAGTAGAGCATATATATATATTGACTCTTCTCCAATATAATTCCACAGCTTTTTACTGTCACCATCTTGTTTTATTATTACTTCTGCTTGATGACTTTTCTGCTTTTGTTCTTTTTTACTGTATTATGCTAGTTATACTTAGCCAACTTCAATTATAGCCAACAATTTATTCAGTGTTTCCTGAAAAAATTCACAGCATAGTTATATCAAGTCAGAAAAAGAATTTTTAAGGGTCTTTGTTTTTGGTTGTTTTTTTTTTTTCCAAACTGAAATACTGGGATTCAGTAAATTAATCTACATTTTTACCCATGACTTAGTAAACTATAGGGAAGCATTAAGTGCACCTACCCAAAAGGAAATAGAAGTTTATGAAAAGTGGTCTTAAATTATAGCATTCAATATAAACAGATGAATTTACATGATTTCTGTATGGAGTCTTACTCACTGATTAACATTTCATAAGGAGAGAAGTTTCAGAAATGCAATGTTCTCAGTTCTAAGATAGAAATGTCAACATGTCATGTCAAAAACACGTCCTTTTTCCCCTCTGAAAAATTTGTTCAGTAAGATTTATTATATTTTATATTTCCTTTACTGTTCTTTAAGTAGAAAATATTTTTATTTTTTCCAAGGAAAATGCATTCATTAACCCAAAGTGTAGTTTTATTTTCATTTGAATTCTGGTGCTATTTGGGATTTTTGACCCAATTAAAACAGAACATGCCTTCTATATTTCCTGTGCTGTGATACTAGCACGATGCCTCAAAACTTGAATCACAAGTCCCTCAAAAAATGTTATGTCTACTACAGAAAAAGCCTTGCAGGTAAAATTCATCTCCAGTCAATGAAAATTTGGCACTCAGTCTACAACTCGTATGTGCCCATTCTGCAAAGGCAATCCAGGTATGAATTACATTTGCAGAAACAAGTCACAGCAAAGTAAGCTGTGAAATTCCTGAGACACTTGAACCTTCAAATATTTAGACCTTACTTCACCAGAATGAAGTTGTTGCTAATTTTAGTCTCCAGTGAGATCATCTGCAGTCTGTATGGGCATCTCTATACCTGTGACACATCTTTGATTCCTTGATTATTTGACCTCTTGGCTGTTTCCTTCAGCAAAATTGGAGGATGTTTCTTCAGCTTAGGAGATGTGAAGGAAGGAAAGAGCTCAATTTTGCTTTCTGTTACCGCCTTTGCCACTTACTCCTTTCCTTCCAGCCCTAATCCTCACAACTTCCTCTTGCCACCCCCAGCTGTCACCACAGTTTGCTTTGTCACCTTCTAATCCCCTCCAGAGAAGGATATGATGAGTGTGGAATAAGTGCCAAGGCTGCTCTCCCTGTGCAGCAAACTCACTGGGAGCAGTTTATACAGCATGAAGAAGGCTGGCTGAGTCTTGTGCTACATGGAAGGTAAATCCTTGTACGCATCTAGGTAGCACTGTAAACATAAGTATGCTTATTTATATAGGACTAACAAGTTAAAATTATTGCACTTGCACAGAAATTGCCTGACAACTGTATTTGCCAGGTGCCTTACAGTGCAATGGAGTGTAAATAAAAGTCTGCCAGTCCAAATCACTATTGTAGTAGTAATCCACAAAGACCAAACAATCACACTTATTATTTCTCCAGTAGTGTCTTTAAAACAACAGCAACAACAACAACAAAAACCAAACACAAACAAACAAATGAAAACACCAAAAAAACAACCAAACAAAAAACCGACCCACCAAAAACAAACAAACCCCTCACAACTAAAAGAAAACACAAACAAAACCAGAAGAACAAGAAGTAATTGTTACAAAGGAGAGATAGACAGCAACCAACACAATGAAGCTTAAGCACAGGCTGGAGTAAAGGGGTGGCCAAGCCTCACAATGTGGTAAATAAAAGCAGCTGCCCAGGTTTCCAGTGTCAGTAGTAGCAAGAACACAAAGCCAGAGGGCTCAGACTGGTGGAACAGAGGGGAGCTTAGTTTCCTTACTTTTGCAACCTGCAGAGGAGAGAGGAGCAGCCCTGAAAGGAGGAGAGACCCAAGCCTGGGGCTGTGGTTCGAGATTACTGTTAACTCACACTTTGGAGAAAGAGCTGCTGTCAGACCTGGCTGTTCAGAGGTGTTTAGGACATGAGGCTAAACCTTGACTGCACTTCCAGGTCTAAGAGTTTCAGTTTGAACCAGATGCACTCTTTGATGTTGTGGTGTATGACTGACAAACTTGCAGTCAAGTGTATACACAACATGGAAAATATGTACGTGTTCAGCATGGAGCCTTTTAGATTTGGGATCTCTGCAAAAGCAGCAAAATCATTAAGGAATAGTCAGCTGCGTGGCTTCACTGAATCATGTTTGGTATTTATCAGCTTACTACTGGCTTTCAGGACAGTCATATAGGCAATTTTTATTTCATAGATGCAGTAGCTGTTTGATTTATGTTTGGAACTAGACAGTTGTTTATATATGAACACATAGTTCATTGCTCTCAACAACGCAATTGCTTGCCAACTATCATTAAATATCTCGGTACTGACCAACAGATTTGCCTATTACCAAATCAACCACTGATATAGGTTTGTGTACAAACTAGATATAAACACAAAATCACTTATCTGTCAACCATGTAAAATAGGGTTGTGCTGACTGTTGGCAGACAGCAGTAGATACATTGTCAAGTTAGGATGTTGTTTATGACCAGTGGAAGAAGCTGCCATCTGTACAAGGAGGAGGGGAGTGTCTCTGCTCACATCACCCTTATGAGGGGGTGACTTCTAGATTAGTCTGACTAGGACTTTGTTCTAATTGATGACTATATTCTTTCTTTTGAGGAGAGAGTTTTCAATTGGATCACTCGGTTCATCAGACTTATCTTTCTCACTGTGATTATTATACCGAATGAAAAGGCATAGCAGATGTGAGCGCTCTGGGATAGTGTAGAAGGCAGGACCTTAGTGCAGCTGCAGTGTTTGACCAACTTACAGTGATTAAAAACTATCTCGTTGTATTGGTGTAAAAGACAGTATGAATTTGATGCCACAAAGTTAAGGTACTGATTCTTTAGAAGCCTAGATACACAAAATACTGGTAAGAAAGGGTGGGTGGGGAAACGACAACCGACAGCTCTGGTCTAGGATTGTACAGTGTGTTGTTCATGGAATTGCATTCATAAATGTGAATATAGGTATGTGGGGCTATATTCAATTGAGTCTTTTTAAAAAATGATGGATTATGAAAAAAAATCATATCTCTGTTTGGATGTTAGAGCTTCCAAATGGGCAGGTGATGCAGAATATATCGCTTGTTTATTTGGTCATGCTAATAATCCTCCAGTCAAAGCCCATTTCACAAACATAAGTTACTTCTGTCTAAGATGCTACAGATGTTTCTCTGCAACCTTTTCTTAATGACACTCCCTGTATTAGGCTGTCTAATAACATTTTGTAAATGTTAACTAATACAAAAGTTCCAGAGCACATTTTAGCATTTCCGAACACAGCATCAGGACCACTTTGGTATCATTGGGGAAATGCTGATTATTTGTTTCAATAATAACTGTGTTGATGCTAAGAACAAAATTAGGATAATATGGAAATATGCATGGGAATTAGATGAGTGTTGATGGAGGGAAATGTTTGAAAAGGGGGTATACCAGAATGAAACTATATTAAAATAAGCAACAGTGTGTTACTTGCTCTGCTCTTACATTATTTTGTCTTATCACTTACCACTGTCTGCTAAATAAATGACCAAACAGACCAGTTCAATCTGCTAAGTAACAGACTAAGTCTGCCTCAGTGCAGACACTCTTCAATTTTAAAAGAAACCTAATCAAGCAAAGACAGGTATGGCTGGCAAAAAAAAAAAAAAAAAAGGATATTGTAAGAGCTTTCATCCTTTTAACAACGGCAGTTGGGAAACTTAGAATATTACATTTCAACTGTATAAATTTACACCATCAACTGAAACAGCATTATGTACTGCTAGCTTGCTAAAATAAAGCATACTGTAAATCCCTATTTCAATTCGTAGTGTTTATAAAATCAAAATTGATCCTTTTACATAGGCATAGGCAGAAATACAAGTCAGAAAATGCATAAACACAGAATTCCCAAAAGGAGGCTTTTATGGGTCATATTTTTGTGGTAAACTGATTCTGGAGAAGTAGCAGCTACCCACAGTCAGTAGGTGAATCCCCTGTCCTACCCTACCACACAAACAAATATCTACATATGAAGCCACTGTTCTGTCTAGAGGAAGGCTGTGTTCCATTTATTGCTGTAACCTTGTCTATTTTTCCTTTATTCATTCTTCCATGTTTGCTGCCTTCAAATGTCTCTAAAAATCAAACAAACCTCAAAACACTCTAAAAGTGTCTCTCAAGTATCAGTCTTGTATATGTCTTCAGGATTAAGGGTAGCTCAGTACCCTGAGTTCTTCATTGTTTGATTCATATTTGATGTATATATCCTGGTCCTGTGCTCCATCTACCTGCTGCACATTGCTTGACTTCTGCCACATTCTTTTTGAAAGGGGAATCATACGCTGCTCTGTTTCTCTACAGTGCTTTTTCTACAATGGCCTGACCTAGAATCAAGGTCTCTGGATTGTATCAAAACACAATTAGAAATAAAAATATGAGGCAAGTATTTATGAAGTTCAAAATTAGATTTTTTTTTTTTATCACAGCACTTTCCTTCCAATGCTCTTTTGTTCCTCCCATTGTTCTCTTTCTGAACTCCTAAGAATGCCTTGTTTCAAAAATTAAATATAAGGTTCTCAAGGATACAATTCTATAGTAACTTACATTGGAGACCACCTTAATAGTTTAAAGGGACAGGAGATAATGCTCAGTGTGGAGTGATTTCAATTTCTGTGGAATTGCATACAGCCATGTTCCTAGCACAAGTATGTTCCCACAATTTCTAATTGGATGTGAATACCATGCATGGGTATAATAGTCTCAGATATATGGTTAATGTTATTCAATGATATACTAATTCTGCTTATTTTTATATATTCCAGTCATCCTACTCCTAACACTGCTAAAATGTTACGGAGTTTCCAGGCACAGAGTCCAGGCTACAATGCCAGATACTGAATTGACATATTTAGTAACCACAGTGTTACAGATAAGAGTAAAGTCAAAAATAGCAGGTAAATAAAATCGTGGCAAAAGGCAAACTAAAATATTCTTATAATATACATTAAGAATGATAAAAATAAAGTACTAGTTAGCATGTCAGCAAAAGATGAAAAAAAGATTAAATGGCACCCATGCCACGATCTACAAGTTGGATTTAGCCTGGGAACAACCTAAGAATGAAGCGAATGACAGATATAAATAGACTATGAGCTGTAGCACTCTGCTCCATTATGAGATAATTGGAAGAGATAGATAAGGGGGAAGTCTGAAGTGAACATCATGTACTAAAATTTTTATAAGGCATTTGAAAAGGTTCTCTGGAGATTGATACCAAAGGTAAAAAAATCCAATGCTCATATAAAGAAAAAGAAGTAAACAACCCAAAAAGTAAAATAAACATGTTATGATATAATGTGAAGTGAGTACCTATCCTCACAGAAAACTTTTTTTTTTAAAAAATGTATCATAAAAAATACTATTATGGCTACAGAAACATACCATTTTTTCACATTTTTAATATAATAAATCAGCTTGAAAGTCAAGGAGGAAAAGAATCTACTGAATAGGAAGATAACAACTTGAAAAATAATATATTACAAAATCCTTTGTCATAAAGGAACATACAGATAGAACAGAGAGACTTCTAATAGAATAAGCCAGATAACTTCTTTTTGAGGCAGAGGCAGTTGCACCTATAAAGCAGAAGTAGGCTAAGCAAGGCAAAATTATTCTTTATTTGCCTTGAAACCAGACAAAGAGAGCACTATAATAACTAAAAGAAGTGAATAAATATTTTGCAAATTAGTTGCAACTGAAAGCAACTGTAAATTCAGGTACTTCACCTCTCTTTCTATGGTGTGAATATATTAATTGTTTAGGTAAAAATGTGTTCATCGACATTTATTAATCAGACTCTGACTTCTGTACATCTGGTCACAGAGAAGGTAAAAAGACCCATATACATTCTCCCCATATACAGATATATATCCTGCTCCATTAAATGAGATTTTTGCAGTTTGTCTCACTACAGGCTAAGAATCCATCCTTATATCGTGTAAGGCAAGAGCAGATATAAGAACTTTGATTTGTGCTCACTTTTCAATCTTCATCTCTTTGTTAGAAGGAAATGAACCTATTTCAGTAACTTTCCAAACTCAGGTTTCCTAATATTCTACTGCATTCACTCTGTTCTATGATTTTATTTTATACTGAAAATGGAGGATATATATTTTTAATAGGGAAAGAGAAAAGAAGTATGAACAGTTTCTAGGACTGTGTGATTTGGAAAATCAAGAGTTCCGAGGCCTTTAATCCTTCCCCCCCCCCCGCCTTTCTAATAGCTCTAACTGCATGTATCCATCTTCTCCTCCTTGCACCTCTGTGACTGAACTAAAGGGTCTGAAATCTCATTGTTACAGTTGGAAGTTTGAGAAATTACCTAAAAGACAATTCAAAGCTTAGGACTTCTGGTTTACCACCTCCACTGGAAGAGCAAAAAGGCTATGGTTATTCTGCTTCCTACATTTTAAATATGCCAACATCTAATGTACTCATCTAATGATAAGTAGTAAGAGAAAACATGGCCTTCTCTTTTGTGTCTTTGAGATCCTCATTCAAATCTCTGCTGTAGCCTGGGCTTCTCGTATTTTCTGTGGTCACTTGCTTATTTCAGCACTCTACTTTTAAACTCTGAAATGTTACCACAAAAACTACAAACAGGTAAAAGTGATAAAATCATGCTTTCATACCTCAGAGTGCTGTGAAATATACATCGTAATCATTAGTGTGAATGAAACAGTCTCAGTTAAAATGATGGAGTGTAAAATGTCTCGTCTTCAAAATGGTCCAGATTCTTATCATCAGTAAAGCCATGGAATAATGACTGGCTTGGGGAAATTTGATGAGAAAGCTGTAGCCAATTCAGTCTAGACTGAGAGCTTAAATAAATTAGTCTACCTGGAGGTTTTGGTTTTGTTTTTCTCAGAATCTTTTTTTTTTTTGTTCATTGTTTTCAAGTCTGCACAGTTGAAGAGAAAATTAATATGGTTTATCAATAGAATAACTTTAT
Source organism: Manacus vitellinus (assembly GCF_001715985.3). Classification (NCBI taxonomy): domain Eukaryota; kingdom Metazoa; phylum Chordata; class Aves; order Passeriformes; family Pipridae; genus Manacus; species Manacus vitellinus. The sequence goes on from NW_021940565.1 coordinate 5,251,069, forward strand.
TCCAGTTGACTGCGTTGAACTATTTCTCCACTGGAAATGTAAAAGTATATCTCAAATATATTCAAATATACTGTTAAATAGCATTCCTACTCTATTTGTGGAGTCTATTGATGTCAGTATTTCAGCATTTATCCAGCAATCCAACTTATGCTACCATATAATGGGTGAGATGATCAAATACCAATGGGATATTTCCTATACCACTCTGGCTTTTCTCTGTCGTGCCTTTAAAAGTCACCAGACTTTCAATGAATTTACTGAATTAACTTTAAACACATATGACTACAATTTTTTTTATTCTGAATATCAACTTGACATATGATTTTTTTTATGCTTATCTTTGTAACATCTTGTCAAATTCTCACTCAGACTTCAGAGTAAATTTTAGATCTTCTGTATATGACTAGAGAACGATGTAGTAATTTATGAGAACTTTCCTTGTAAGGTTAATGAGATCAAAGCTTCCTCTTAGTCACCTACTCTAATGCTAGCTTATCTCCAATAAACTACATTTTGATATAAAGCTTTACACAAAAAAAAAATGTTTCAGTTCATTATTTGGCACTGTAAACTTCAGCCCGGGGCACTTTCCAAAATAAAATAAATGAAATTAAAAGAAATACTGGACATGCTTTGGTTCATAATTTAACTAAATTTCCCAGACTCCTGATACTCCATATTAGCCAGTTTACATTCTCTTAGAAAAGGGCAAGAGTACTTGAAATGGAACCTGGTGCTAAGATTTTTGAGAAAACCAAGTGCAATGATATACAGTTATCATTTTTGCATCTGCTTTTTGTCTAGCAATGGACTTGTAGAGAAGCTGTATTTACAGAAACACTCGAAGCATCTCCGTCCTTAAAATAACGAATGACAAAAAATTAATATATTATTTTCAATATTTGGACTGATACTGTGAACTTCTCAGTCTTCTAGAATATTTTCAGATTGTCAAACACTGGTCACTAAGATGTCACCTGAAATACTCTAACAGTGAACTAACAGTATGCATTGGTAGTACTGCCATTTAAAATACATAGAATAAGAGGGGTTTGCTGGCATAATGGTCCAGGAACCTCAATACAGAGTAGCACAGAATGGGGAACAGTCATTATTAGTTGTACAACACATAAAGCCCAACTTTGTAGGGGATGAAAATATAGACATACATGTTATTTATCAAACTGAGACTTCAAATGGAATAGCTATTATTTCACATTTAATAATGAAAAAATCAGCATATGAATTTACAGGAAATTTGTTTATATTGTGCTTATATTTTACCTATTATGCCTATACTTATTACAGAGATAAAGGGAATTGAAGCTAGCTTTGAATTTTCCATATATTTGAAAATCTCTGCAGTTATATCTGCTGCCTTAATAAGTTACACTGCAACAAGGTGCAATAATTTAAATTACTCATAAGTCTTGACACTGTATTGCCTGCTATGCTTTCTCTTCAAAGGAAAAGAACCTCTTCTACTTGGTTTAAGACCCATAGACATTCCCACTGAAATAAACAGCACCACTCTTTAGAAGGAGGTGATATTCAATGTGAAAAGATGAAAATCTCTCTGCAAGTTACTTAAAAAGAAGTTGTGGCTCATGCATGTGATTCCCAATCCTCCAGAACTGTCAGAACACTTTTTGGCTGACTTTCTTCATTTAGGTTTAGTGGTTTTACAGTATTTTGATGACTGCTTAATGACACAGCGAATACAACCCTGGCCAAAACGATAATGTACAATACTGATGTAGTATTCTACAGTCTTGCTGTACAAATCAGAATTTGTACAAATCCACTTTAGGTGGTATGGCAATCTCAGGAAAAAACATTGGTGTTTGGCTTGCACAATATAGTTTCAACTACAAATCTGTTGGAGGTGAAGGAGTAATTAGGAGAAGAGAACAGCATGGCAAATAAGGAATAGAGCTGGTATTTGTTTTGGGTTCTTCCATTTAGGTGTGATTTCTAAGGAGCAATGCCTTTTACATGTTATATCTACATTAGGTTTTGCAATAGGGGATTAATGCTGAAATTTCTTTTTTTCCTAAAATGAAAATTTATATAGAACTTCTTGGATTGTGAATCTTCACTTGATCAGAGAAGCAGAAAGGTACCTGAAAAAGTTTTTCAGCTTTGTAGAGATTAGAATTCCAATTAAAAGCAAGCTTTGTGCTAATTCTCATCAAACCATTACTCGGTATAATAATTTAGCCTTTCTTCAGTTTCTTTTGAGGGAAGGATTAAAACAGCCTTGTCAGAGTTACTGAAAGTCATTATGGAATTTACTGATGAAATAGTGTAGCAAATGAGCATAGTGCTTTTTACCTACAATAAGTATCTCCCTAATTCTGGTTTTCCCTCACCTTCCTATCACTCTATTTGTGAGGAAAAACACCCACAACAATATACAATGAAGTTTAGTTTTTATCACTCTTTTTTGATTCTAGTCATAGCCAGCAGTATTCCCAAAGGAGAAATATCACTAGTTAATAATAGCACACTTAAAGGTAATGATGCTACATTTACTATTTTTAGAATTTTTAGTGACTAAAAATATTATGCCATTATCTTTTGGATTGTATTCCAAAAATACGTACTGATTATTATCACAAAACATGCTAAAGCATGGAGTGACATTACATCAGACAATTTAAAATAAATTTTTCTTGTGCATTTATTTCTTCTGCAAGCTACATTTTTTCTTCTACTGATAGAAGTAATATTGAGTTAGCTAGGAAGCAAGAATATGACATCCCAACCAATAAATGAAATTTGTTTAGAACTTTAAGTCTTTTTTTTTTTTACTGAACTCAGCTCAATTCCCCACCTATCTACAGCTTTACTTAGATTAACAATATTTGTTTATTACAGGGTAAGAAATTATAGGAACCATGCCCAATCTTTAAGGAAAAAAGTAGTCAAAAGTCAAATTAAATTTGTCAGGAACTTCCCACAGATACCTTAACAGGCCTAGAAAGAACATATCTGAGATTACATATATAGCTGAAGTGTTAAAAAGTGAAAAAGAAAAAAAATGATATTGCATATGCTTTTTACACATGCCCAGGATCAGGGTAACTTTATAAAAAGGAGTGTCTTTTTAAAGTTACTTGTTCAGACAAGTAACACAAGTAACACAAGTCCACACTTGCAATCTGGAAACACTTAGACAATACCCCAAAAGCTGTCATTAGAACGCCAACAATTCTGGGAGGTAACATAGAGCTGAATATCAGATTATAACAATTTCCCTGAAATTACAGGAGCTGTACACGCTTCCAGTCTCCCACAATCACGTGTTTAGCAGTTCCGCAAAAGGTGAGTATTTAACTGATAAATACAAAGAGAAGCATTTAGGCAGAGACTCAGAAAAAGACATAAAACAAAAGCCCAATACTTGAGAGTAGGTGTCTCGCCTGACGCTTCCCACAGAGGAAACGTTGGAGACTCCATTTACTCCACCAAATCAACAGAGGAGTGTTGATGACATTTCCTGCTGATGACTCCTTCCAAAAGAATTGCACCTTGATACATATCTGTCTTCATTCTCTAGTATTTAAAGCCGCTTCGGCTCCAGTGTTGACATCCAGATGGAGGATAAAATATGTAGGATTTCTGAGGTAATACTTACAGCTTAACATATGTATACAGTGTAATATATCTAACAGTGCTGTGGAATTGATTTTTTCCTTTCAAATGCATCTTGATGCACAGCATCAACCACAGTATATGATTATTGTTTTACATGAAAAAGAATTACAAAATTTTAATACTAATTCTAAATGTCTCATTAAGGAGTGGCAATGATTCAAGAACTTTGAACACATAATTGAACAAGTGTTTTAGAAGTCATTATTATCTCTAAAATGTCACCTGTCTGATACTGTTCTCTCCACAGCTAACAGGGTACATATAATTACTGACTTCATATAAATCTCAGTCTCCTTACTCAGAGTGAGCTATTACACTTCCTGATTAATCATAAGGCATGGTTTTAATTATCTCTTCATTAGAGTAAGAAAAATTTAAAATATCAAGTTTCACAATATTTTAAAAGTTTAATTCTATCATCTTTATTCATATTAAATAACACTTAGTACTCCCTGAAGTAAAATGCTGCTCATAGTCATATGGCTGGTAGAATAGTTTGCCCAGTATTTAATTTTCTGGAATCATAACTTCACACTTTCAAAATGTGTCCTGTGTGTGTTTGGAAAATCATTTAACTGGCCTAGTTGAAAACTGGCCTAGTTGATGTAAACACTACTTTTTCCTCTTAAATAGGACTTCCCAGATGAGTGCAGAAATTTCAGGGTTTGCTGGCTTTTGTGAGAGTCAGGTTATTGAAGATCTCTTTATCTAACTGTACTGGTGAGGCGGGTTTAGGACCAGTATTGTTCTGCCATCTTGTTTTTAAGTCTTATATAGATCTTAAAGCTGATCACACTTAGGTGGAATATATGGCTACAACAAGGAGATATCTGTGTTTATGGACTGCATTTGCTGTATTGATGTCAGGAGGTCTGATAACCAATTGTCAGATGTCTAGGGTGATAGAAATACTACTGTGCCTTCTTCTAGCTCTTCCTTCTCTCCATATGGCCATTTCTATCACTGTAAAGTGGCTCTGCCACCTTAGAAAGGAAAAACAGTTCTAAATGCTCAGTTCACCTTAGCCTAAAGTCAAGTAGCAGCAGGCTGCTACAGGACTCAACATCCCCTTCATCTCTGCCTTAGAAGAAGACCTTCACCTCATAATGGTGATCTTCTAACAGCTCATTTTTATCTGAAATTAAGAGCAAAACTTGAGGTCTTGCACAATGGTCTCAGACTAGCTCAAGGTATATTCCCGAAGATGACCTTTTAGAGGCTCCTGAAAGTTTCCTCTCTCTTACACCCTCAGAGATACTTCCTCCATACTCTGAAACATTTCAAGTAGCCAGCCGTGTTCTTCCTACCACACACACTGCTCTGCCAACACCACACTAGAATCCCAACATTCTGAATCAGCAGCTAGTCACAAACAGTAACTGCCACAATTAATTGTATTAAATGGATTCATAATGTCAGTACAAATTTAACTTACTTCGTTGGGGTTTTTTGCTGGACTCAGACTGTGATCTGTGAACTGACAAAAAATAGGAAAAATGGGAAGCAAAAACTAATCAAGACTTTAAAATTAATTCAGTGCATTTGGAATGTTGTTTGTATCATTTTAGCTAAATTGTAATTTTCATGCAATCTGCGGTCGATCTCAGTACAAAAATAAATGATCGTGTGGGTCACTGAATACACTTTGTAAATGAATTCCTCAGTGCCAACGAGATACATGGCATCTGGAACTACACTTGTGAGATAAGCTTCATTTTTATGATACTCTTAGGTAGGTGAAAAATCTACTTAGATTTTGATAGTCTTGACTAATCAACATTTGCACATTACAGAATAGTTTGTTCCACTTTTTGTGTTTATATTTGAATTACTACTGAGAAAATAAAACAGTAATTAAAAACTGGACAATATCTACAATAATGCCTTTCCAAAAGATATTTGTTTAACTGATTAAACCCCTCTGAACAATGAACAAATGCTAGATTGTTGTACACAGTGAAAATATAGCTTACTCACTTTTCCAAAGGGTACATTCAGCTAAATATAGAGCTTAGCCTTTAGTCCCTCTGTTATAGCTGTCCGTGCTCAATGGTGAGAACCACAAGGCCATAGTGATAAGTGACCAGTGCCCTTAGCTTCTTTTGAATTTGGTGTGAAGATGAGAAGCTAAATCCCCTTCCAGAGTCAGGGAATGTTGTGTATTAACAGGTGTTATTCATAAGGAACAAATATAACCTCAGGTTTCCTTTTGCAGTGCAGCTTGTTGGGTTTTTTTCCCATCTGTATTTAAGATTCGGTTTGGTAACACTGGTTTTGTCTGTACTGCAGTTTTCTTGAGTCTCAAAAGGAAGAGAAAACAAAGTGAGAAAAACATAAAATCTCTAGAAGTTTCTGGTCATTTAGAACAATAGAAGAGTGAGGCTATTTCATAATGTTTACTTCTTATTGAATATCACTATATTCAATCACTATACTGTGAAGGAACTGTGTAACTTTAGGCTACAAATACAGTAAATGCTTTTAACTTTAACATCATAAAAAACTAAAGGGCAAACTCTTTTCTGCGCAAAAAGCCAAAGGGGGTTTGATTCAGGGTACAGAACCTAGGAGGCAGGGCTGGACTTTCCTGGCAGAGGTAATCCATAGTGAGGACTGTTGCTCGAATCGTGTCACTGCCCTTGCCAGGCATGTGATCCTTGTGCTCCCGGTTAGATATGCAGTTATTAATGGCTAAAGCTAGCAGGAGACTTGTAAGACCCAGGCAGAGGGATGGGCAAAGCTTTGTCCTTTTTGCTAGCTCAGTAGACAACTTCCACTGATTTTAACCTAATGCCTGCCCTCCACATCTTCCATAGCTTGGTACTTGGCAAGTCAGGCACAAAGATGTCAGATTTAGCAACCTGCTTTCCACCACAGAAGTACAGCACTTCCCAACAGATATCTCCGTAAGTGGAGGCAGGATTTGTCCCTCGAGATACTTCTGAGTAAATAATAATATCACTGGTTTTATCTGTGAGTATAAACACTGGGTTTTGTCTCCTAATGACTGTTTCTGTTTTATTGCTACTTCCCACCAGGAAGTTGACTGCTAACATAATTAGCAGATGATTGCATGGGGGAGGCTGAAATCTTTAACAGCTGTTTTAAGGCATTCTGTACCAAATCTGTGCTGCAGAACATTTACATCTTTTGAATGACGTTCTCTCCAATGACAGATTATGGGACCATGGAGTGGAGGCTCCAGGAAGGACTTAACTTGCTCATTTACTTGAAAAAAAAATGAAGAATCCACTTTTAAAGAATTTAGTGGATTAGTATAAGCATTTGGCCATACTGTAAGCATCAGAATTCAGTACTAAAGATCACCTTTAATTGTGAAGTCTAGAAGCTGAATGTATAGTGCTAGAATGGTTGGCAGATTTATTTTACAACTTTACTTTTACAAAAGAAAGTGCAGACATTTCTCATGCTCCAAGTGATCTATTTCCTTCCTACAGGATAAAAGGGAGACAATAGGAATCAATGTTATCATTTGTTATAGAAGTGTCATTCTGAGAGTAACACAGTGCAGCATAGAGTTTACTACTATAAAATAAATAGTCATAATCACTGACTGTGATAGAATAATAATAAAAAAATTAAGAGAGAAACCATTTGGGAAAGAACTGCTTCAGTTTCCCATGGGGTATTATAGTGTCTGCCAGATGTACAGTAGTATGTGTCAAGTTGTAGATGGAAAAATAAGTGCTTTGGTAATAAATGTATAATTAAGTAATGACTGAAGTACCAAGCATGTTTACAAACTGTGCATCATGTTGTCCCAGAGGAGGAAGACTACTTGGTTTCTGGGAGTTTTTAAGATGAGATTATTAAACTCTTCTGCCATATAAAACTTTTGTTGGGGCATGCTACCACAGTGTTCCTTGGACAGACCCAGTTATACCAGCAGTGAAACATTACTCTTCTCTTTGCATGTCCTTCCCTAATTCCAGTGTGCTAGTTTAAGTGGAATATAGAAGCAATGCATTTTTGCCTCCATTTTTGCTGCAAGAATGATGGTAAAACAGAAATTTGCGTGAAGCTTATGGAACTGCCTTCTACAAAGCATTACTTCCTCTTCCTTCCACACAAGTGAGTTGATTCCCTCTTTTGTCTATAATAGGGATCAAGTCCTAAGATAAATTTAGAAGGAAGGTGAGTATGGAGATATATTAACAGTTCACTCATGTGGGACGGTACCTAAACCTGCCACAAGAGTGTAAACTCAGGCCTCTTGGTGTGGAGATGCAGCACTTCTACAAATGCCAATATTTTTCTTGAATCATTTTTTTAAGGAGTGAGAAATGGCTTGGCCTGTACATGCAGCAATTCTCTTCAGGGTTTAGGGCAACTCAAACTTTTTAACTATTACTGTGCAGAGCCTCATTGCAGATACGAAAGCCCTTGTTCTCTTAGTGAAATAGACTTGTTAAGATCTTGAACAATTAAAAAAGAAAAAAAAAAACAAGCTTTTACAATAGAATTTAGGCTTCTTGATCACTTCACGTATTTTGAAAATTTACTTACAAGGAGAAATCAAGATCAATTTGACAATATCTGCTCAAGCCCTTTTATTTCTGGCCTCTGTTAAATGAAAGAATTTATAAAAATGTTTTCTAAAATGAGAAGGCCAATTTGACTAAAGTATTTTTGAAGGAAAGAGGAGGATTATTTTGAAGAAACCATAATAGAATTTTCTTTTGAGGAAATTATGATAGAATTTTTATACGAGTTGAATCTAGACTCAGTTATTTTAAATCACTTGAATGAGAAATGTGTGGGCTTTTTATCCCCTTTTAGTTCAACAGTCTCAGGTGATTTCCAAAAGGAAGGGCAAAGGGAGGGCTTTACTCACTAATTCACAGTGTGACAAATGACTGTTAAAGTGCCTTCTGAGATTTACAGTCAGGAGTTGTTCCTTGAGAGTCACTAGTCAATATGACAGCCAGCAGTGTACAATTGTCCAAGTGATGTGTGGAGGTGTGCTATTATCTGAATCTCTTTCCTTTCCAGATAGGTGGTAATGTTCATTTATGCAGTAAGCACACCAGAATGGAAAGCTGATTTTAATTTAATCCTATAAGTACTCAGTGTAAGAACAGTTCTTGCACAAAGGTAAAATTTAGCTCTATAGTTTTATAATTAAAGTATATACTGTAGCAAAATGACTCAAATTTTCATCTCAATACAGGAGCAGGATTTGAAATGTATTTCCAGTTCCAGTTAATGTTCTTGTTACATATTTACAGAATAGAAAAAACATTACAGAATTGGAAAATGTAAATTTTTGTTCCATGACTGAAATTGTAAACATATCTTGCAACAGCATATAGAAAAGTTATGAAATCTGATGCTTTGAAGGTGGGGGTTGGACTACACACAACTTATCTGCTTGTGTTGTTTCCTTGGACACCCAAGCTACCAAACCATTCCTAGGCACTGCACAGTTCAAGACATTTTTGGCTGCTGGCTCTGGCCAGAGCACACAAAGGAAAATTTGAACAGTTCACTAGAATAAGCAGTCATGCTTCAATGGTGGAAAACATTCCTGGCTTCCTAGAACTCACTAAAACAAATGCAATTTTTATGGCTTTAGAAGCTTCTAAAGAAAAGATTAAACAACTGTACATAAATGATTTAATAAATGTGAGGTAAATTGCATTCTGCAAGATACTAAAGATCTTACTAAAAAAGGCAGTGATACGGACAGCATGTAAATGCTTTTTTATTTTTAACTTACAATACTTTCTTTACACCTATAATGTCCTAAGGTTTAATACACCTTAACTATATATGTATGTAAAAACTTCTTCATTGTATCTTTCCAAAACTTACATGGGCACCTAAGACAAACATCCTCTTTTCTCCCCTCCTCTGAAGCAAATTATTTACCAGCTTTGAACATGTCACAGCTTCACCAGGTAGGATATTTTCTAATTTTGTGTTGCTATTTAACACAGCTGGTAAGACTACGGACTGGTGAACAGGTGTTTATGAAACATTTTATTACATAGTTTACTGTTACAATCACAAGTTAACAAAACCTGACTGAATTAACAGGTGAAAAACTTGCGTTAATCACTGAGTTCCCACTTTTTTTTCTGCTCCCTTCCCCAGCAGCCAAAGTGAAAGAAAAATTTCATCATGATGGTCACGAAACAACTCAGAATATACAGCAAATATAAACGGTCTGTTTCATTTTCAGATACTTTCAATAATGAAAGAGAAGGGACATTAGCGATATTTACAAAACTAGTGAAAAAGTCAATGACTCAATCAGTCCAGTGACTGGGATAGTTATATAGCCAGAAGAAACCTGATACATTCCTCTACTTGCCACAGAATTCACCCACTTGACACACTGGGCTCTAGCTGGGTTGATTTTTTACAAGCTGTCCTGTAGAAGTGTTTTCCATATAAAATGTGTGTAGTGTAAGCATCCAGCTTCATCTCCACAGTTTTCAAAGGGAACCAGGTCTTTTGAAAAATCTAGCCTTTCAAAAGATCAAAACTGGTTTTAACATCCTTTTATTTTCAGGAAAAATCACTCAGCAAATTCAAGAATGCCAATAAATTATTCAAAGCAGCTTTCTTACTGAAGTAAATCATTTGCCAAAGATTCACCATGTTCTTCTGCACACAGCAACTTCTTTTATGAAAAATAATATACAATCCAATTTGGCGGTTTGTGGAATATGACAGCCCAGAACCCATCTGTTACTGAAGCCAACTGCAAGGCTGGTTATGAATCTAAGCTATGAAAGCAGAATTTTTTTTCTGAGGGGGGAGGAACAGAAATGCAAAAGCAGTGAGATGGATGTTACTGTATTGGAGAAATATAGGTAAGAATTGGACCATGAGCTAGACACCAAAAAAAGAAAAGCCTCAGTGAGGCTCCTCTGTAGGAGAAGTCCTCAAGAAAAAGAAAATTATAATTAGAAATCTGTATCCAAACAGATACAGATCTAAGAACAGAATTCTTGAATGAGAGCCCTGTTACATTCAGCTGAGGATTTTAGCACGTGTGCATTTTATAAATGAACAGGAACATTTGAAAGAAATAGCTGATTAAACTCTCGCTCTAAAGAAACATGACCGGTAGGGTTTCAAAACTGAACTATGATTATGTCAGAAATAGATCTTTCAGCATGAAGAAGAGAGGTCTTGTTAATCATATTTATTATTAAATACTATCATATGACATATAAGGTGAACTATGCTGTGATTTGGTGACACAGAATCCTGGGTGGTTTGTGGCATAATTCCATCTTCTCTCCACTTTGAAGAATCAACAAGCATCTGAAAACACAGAGGTGGACCATATGCCTCCCAGTCAGGATAAAGCAAGCATCTTTCCGAAAAGGGCAAAATGGAAGAAGAAAAGAGAGACTTCAAGGATGAACAGACTGTGAAGATCAAAAAGGGGATGGGACTACAACAGAAGACACAGAATTCAGCTGGTAACAGACCTGAAGTTCACAGACCACACAGATGGAAAACCCTTAATATAAATCAGACTGACAAAGTTGAGAGCAAGTGGAATTAAGAAGTTGCAGTGAAGTGGAAATAGGCAGAAAATAATTTCCAGCATCTCAGCCAAAGACCCATAGCTAAAATGAACTGTGTTGATCATTGGCCATTGTGCAGCCATACTATAACTACTTCAGCTGTATTTCAGTATTCAGACATTCCATTCATAGTTAATGACCATTCAACTGAAGGGGTTACCTTTGGCAATATCTTGTATTCTGTTCTAATTAGTGTGTAATATAAATATGTGCTTCACCAAAACCAAGCACAAACCAATTACATAAGAGTGCAAAGAAAAGACAATAAAGCAAAAAAATTAAGATATATTTTTATACTACTAACCATTACAAACTAATAGGCAGCTGATCTCAGATTCCCCATAAGTCTGTAGTCTTTCTCATTCACTATTTCCTGAAAGTATGTCCAATATGCTAAATATTCAATCTGACAGTATTTCTATGCAGAACATGTATGCTTTTCCCCTAATGGATAGTAGCAATATACCAGCAACATAGGAATGGATGAATATTTCAGTATTGCAGGTAATAGCCTCCAGTTCAGAAAAGTAAGAATCCAGACAGGGCCCTTTTGTAAGAGACAAACAAAAGATAACACTCAAGATTTTTATGAGAATGGACCTTGTTCAATTACTGGAAAGCTAGTATCAAGAAGGACTGCTATGGTAACTTGCAGACCTAGGGGAGAGAGTGCTGCTACCACAGCCTCTTGGAAAGCCCAGTCTTGCTTGTATTGTAGGGAAACCACTGCCTTCCTACCACAGTGCAGCTGTGCCCAGCCTCAGCACAGGACAATGCATAAAGATCTAAAAACCCATTTAGATTTTTGTATTTCAGATGTGCCAGAGATCTGAAATTGTAATGCTTGTTGGAATATTAATGAAGTACTTAAAACTAACTATTAATTTTCCACTAGTCCTTTGTTGCACTTTTCAGATGGTAACCATGCTCTGTAAGACTGTTATGCTATAATTCTGGTATCAATATTTTTTAAGGATTGTTTATTTTCATTTTGTTAAGTGCACATAGACTTGAAATAGACATTTCTATAGCTAAATGGATGGTATGGGTTGTGCAGTTGCTCATACACAATTTCCTGTTTGAGACCAGATCATGCTTCTGCCATAGAAGATAACTTTATAAAGTTCAAGTCAAACAACTGGCATCAGGGAAGTGCTTGACAGAAGTTTAAACTAGAGCTGGAAAAAGTGTTTAGACTAGAGTGGTCCAAAAAGGTATACCAAGAATATTTTGTTAATTTTAGCCATCAAAACTCAAATAAAGTTCTAAAATAAGAAAGGTGGTGGGTTTTATTCCTATTCCAGTAGAAAATAAAATGCAGGTATAAGATGCTAAGATCTACCTTTTCTAAAATCTCAAAGACTACTATGATCAGAAGTAATGAATACAGAATATATCCATAGTTTAATTTTTTTTTAACAGTAACCCCTGCTTTGATAAACATACTCCTTAACTGTCCATTATGTAGTTATAATGCTGTCCTTTCCAACCAACAGCATTCAGTTTCTGTGACTATATTAAGATGTCATTCACCATTTCGTAACTGTCTGTATAAACACCATTTGTTTAATTGCTTCAATGCATAGAATATTCTCCTAAACAAAAGTAGTAATTAGTTATATATCTGCATGATCTTGCAATTATCAATCAATAAGAATCCATCTTTCTTTAGGGAAGTAGGTAAAATCTAAACGATGTAGACCAGCATTAAAATCAAAGTTTCTCACTGCCACGTTAAAGACATATTCTGACAATGTAAATATATTGAATTAAAATCGATCCAATATGTTGTTACATTTTGCTCCTCTGTCATTTGACCACAAAAAATTGTCACTACAAAGTGTGTATGACACAAAATTTTTCAAGTGTAATGATCTGTTGACACAAGAGGTTGTATGGTCAGAGTGGCACGATGCTGTTGGTGTTCACGAACGCAGTTCATTTAGCATTTTGAAATTCAACACACATTCCTGGTTTGCTTGTTTGTTTTAATATAAGGAGTTATTTTATTTTTAAAGACACTATTTCATGTGAGACAAACAAATACCTTTTTAGAGGGGTGTGTAATTAAAGATGCTGACAGTCCTTGAAATAATTCATAAAGAAATAAAATAATGGTAGTTACATCCAAGCCCAGGATCCCACCATGAAAAGAAACTGCATGTAAAGAAGCCTGGATACTGGACAGTAAAAACATCTGGTGACACCTGCAATTAGCCTTTCGGCAAACGGGAAAAGCATGTTTTGTTTGGGACTTTCCCGCAGTGAATGTTACCATATGGAGACAGAACCGTATCTGTCCTTCTCCTCCTCCGCCCGTACCGTAGGGCAGGGAAAGGTTCTGCCCTTGCTCAGCGGCGGGGGTGCCCCGGAGGGTGCGGGATGCCCCGCACCCTGCTGAGCGGCGCCGGCCCGACTCGCC
>NW_021940565.1:5265508-5292792 GCF_001715985.3 Manacus vitellinus
TCGGGCACACCTGGTTCGTGCCAGCTCTTCTGGAATCCCGGGTGCAGTGTAGGAAGCGTTCGGTCACTTTCTGCGCTCAGTCAGTTGGGGGTTGTTGTACAGAACAGGTGGCGCAGGCCCTGTACGAAAACACAGGGAAGTTGGATTATTCCCATGATTGAGGTTTGTGGGCAATACCTAAAAGTGGGAGACACTCTAGAAAGTATTGTAATTCTGTACATGACTGATGAAGCACATTGTAATTCCATACATGACTGATGAAGCACATACTGCCAATATGATTTGATTGATAGTGAATTATCACAGACAGTGAATAATGCTTTTAGATCTGACCTTAAAGATCCACTTTTATTTAGACTAACTGTCACAGTAATCATCTAATGCCCCACATCTAGTAAATATAAACATTACTACATTTTTTGCCGCCTATTTTGATTTGCTTTCCCAGATTAGGTCTCCACCTAAACTCTTCAGTTGTAGCATTCCTTTCCTAGAAAGAAGTCATACAGACTCTTAACATGGTGTAGTTTTCTAGATTCAGATTTTGCTGCATCAGGGGCTAAGTGATAAACAAGAATTTATTTCCTAAATGTGGTTTAAATACCACATATTTAATAAGGGGCAAGCATGGATTGAAGAGAAAACCTTCTATTTTCTGTTCAGTTGGATTTCTGTGTAGAAGGTAAAGCTAGTTAAAAGTTGGTGTGCCACATACAGTATCAGCTTAAGTATGCCAGCCTGGAGTGTATCACATTGTTATGTGCCCTGCTGAGAATCCAGCTCTGAGCTTCCTGCTGTGAGGCAAAGATTTCTGTAGGTCACCAACAGGTAGTCCAATCCAGGACTAGGATTATCACTGCTGTTGTTACAGTCAATGCATCTTCCCTTGTTCTTTAGCACAGAGCTCTTAAGCATAACTTCTGTGACTGCTGTTTCTTTACAGAGCTGCAGTGTAGCATCCCATGTCCTGTAAAACGCTGGGATCAGTGGAGTATGATGCTTACCCTTTTTCACAGCTTGCTGCATTCTGCATTTACAATGTGCTTCTCAGAAAGGCTTGTTAGATGAAGCAAAACAGATGCCACATGTGTGGCAAGAGTTCAAAGGTAACTTGCTCTTTGCTTTGGGTGATATGGTAAATAAATAAAATAGTGGATTATCTTGCTGGCACGTTCTTGCCAGTTTTACCATGCTTTGTTCTGGGGTCAGAGCTCTATAAAAGTCTAATTAAAATAAAAAAAGTCCAATGTTTCTTCTTTAGAATATTTGTTATGTGGTGCCCGTTTTTTTCTTTAATTCTCAGCTGCTTCTCCACTTGAATAGGCTATCTCTTGTAAGAAAGCATTGTATGCCTGGGTGTTTTTAACCTTGCCAAAATTCAAGGTGGGGTGAAGCCTGTATATTATAATGCTTTGCTATAAAAGCAAAGTAGTTAGGCTACTGTAGTCCTTCTCTGAAGTCTACGAATCACAGATCAGTTGGGAAATTAATAGTGTTTCTACTGTATCTTCTAGGAGCCTCATTAAATTTTCCACCTGAATTGATT
This sequence comes from Manacus vitellinus, assembly GCF_001715985.3. Classification (NCBI taxonomy): domain Eukaryota; kingdom Metazoa; phylum Chordata; class Aves; order Passeriformes; family Pipridae; genus Manacus; species Manacus vitellinus. The sequence continues at coordinate 5,267,055 of NW_021940565.1, forward strand.
AATTTAACATGTGTTTTCATACTTGAGGAGCTAAGTAGCAGTAGAAGCTCTTGCACTTTTTCTCCAACCAAAATGTGCTTTAAACTGGTAATAGCTGACTGGTAAATGGGCAACCTGGTGAACAGTTGAGCAAAAAGATTAAAATAAACTCATCACTGAGACTATAGTCATGCAGTTTATATGGAAGCTTCATTTTGTGCTCCTAAGTAATATAAACTCTTTGCAATATAAAATGTGTTTTACATGTCTTCAAGTATGATGCCTGGTTACTCTAAAAAACTCCAAGTGTATAAAGTTGGACAGAAATGGGATTTTAGTTAGCTAAATCTTATATTTTGATTAGTAACTCAAAGCACTTGGGAAATTTACGTCTTGAAACTGAGGACACACTGAGTCATCTGCTTGGAGACAGGTGCTGTTTATCAACTATTATACTGGGTCACCGCACTCAAACCAGGTGTTCCTGCTAACGTGTTTGTGTTAAAGAAAAGCTGTGAGCCACAGCTCAGTTCTTTCAAGGAAAAAATGTAGGTTTGTACTTTCGGGATGATTCTGGCCCTGAGAAGTGCCAAAAGCATCTGTGACCCTGACTTGGAGACTGAAAATAGACTTTAACGAGTCTCTTTTTTGTGTTTTGGTTTTTTTTATTGTTGTTTTTTTTTTTTAACTGGCTAGGTACAGGTGGGTAACTCCAGGTACTTGACTTTCAAGTCTGGGAGAGAGAGGGGTAACTGAGTTTATTGCTAGTGATTGGATATAAATCTTAATCATACTGAGGTACAGAAGGAACCAAAAAAAGTATTTACTTTTTCTTTAAGGTTACTCCTCTATCTAAATCTGAATTATGCAGTCTACTGTAATAAAGTAAATCAGATTATCAGGTTAGTCTTTAATATTTTCCTCAAAAAGTTTATAAGGTTTTCTTTATTGTTAATCAGTTTAATTATGGACATTCACTGGGACATTCTTTACTGATGGTATTGATATCTGAATTTATTCAGGTAAAACAAAGCCAAACCTGATTGCAAGGAGTTAGAGAAGAATCTTGTCCATGATAAACTGGTGCATTTGACCCTCTGAAAGTGCTGATGGTCTTCAGCATTGCGATGCTGAAATAGTCCTACCAGACTCAGTTCTTATTCCTGCTCCCTCCATTACTTTTCAATTGTATACCATGACTCAGAGAGTTGTCATCCCTGGTTGATAAGCTTATCATCCTGACCATGGTTTTTATTTTCCTAAATCTTATGAGGTTATGGTTGGGGTAACAAAGAACACTGGTAAATACAAATTTTTAAACAAAAGGTGGAGAAGGATGAAGCATTTATGAAGCAAATGCACACTAAATCCTTTTAAACAGCTCTGTAATATGAGTAACTTGAACTTATTGTCCTTTCAGGGAAGATAGTGTGATATTGGCTGGATGGCATTCAGTTAACCCACTCAGCAGACATACACACGACACTTACTGTAAGGAATAGTCTAGTCTGCAGTCAAAAAGGTAAGTGGAAATGCCTTCTTTCAAGACTTTTCATGTGTATTTTTTATTTGTTTGTTAGGCTGAAAAACTATTTGGCTAAAAATTAAATAAGTCATTTTTAGGCTTTTTCCCCAGGTTCTCTTTTTTTTTATTCCCCCCCCATAATTAAGAAGTATATGGATGTTTATGTTGCAGTTGGGAACTTCTGGAACTTCTGCAAGTTGGTCAGTTCTCACTTGAGTGTGTCTGTGTGGCTTTAGGTTTATGACTAGAACTGGGGACTAGAGTACTGCCAGCATTGGAAGTGTGGGAGACAGTTCTGCAGCTTTGGCAGCTGAATAGAGTATTTAGGGACTCAGCAGTCACAGTTCAAAAATGGTTTGGGGGTTAAACTAGTAAAGTGTACTTAATATTGGATTCATGTTAGCTGCAATTTCACTTCCAAAATAGTCTGCAGAGTGGAGTCTTCTGCAGAAAAAAAGTGTAATGGCTATAACTATTAAAATGTACCTAGATGAAATTCTGAGAAGTCCTTGCTGATAAATATTCTTTATGTCAGAAAACAGTTTCAGTATTAAGAAGGTATATTCCCTCAGTTAGAACACAACATTTTAAATTTTTTTAAGAAATTTGTTAGTGTCTTTTTTCCCCTGGCTTTCAGACTACCAACTGCAAAAGCAATCTCAAATCTGAAGTACAGGATATAGATGCCTTACCGGACCAAAATTAGGTGTGTTAGCCTGAAAGTCACAGCATTCTGCAATCTGAATGGATCTGAGAGGCTAAACCAAACTGAAAGCAAAAACTGGTGAAAGGCAGATTTTGAGGAATCTCTGTCTTTACCTACTGTGGTACAGAATTGTTATTTAGTGATGTGAAGTACAGGACTACATCAGTGGATGTCTTAATGGATTTAAGGTCATTAACTGCAATTTTGACTTTTCAAAATATATGTCTACAAAGCATATGTATCACCACTGTGCACTGACAGTACTTAGTAATGGACCTAGGCCAGGATGCCTAAGTGGGTATTGAGTTGGAAAAGGGCAAAAGGACTTTTAAGTCATATAGCTTTCTGTTTTACCTTTACCCAGTACTTGTGCTTCTTGAGGTTGATGGAAAGCAAAGGGATGTTGCTGAACAGTGCAACATTTATAGAGCCCACAGAGACTGTACTTTCAGACCCTTACATCCACAATATGTAGTTCTTGTGCATTTACTTCATATAATCTAACACACAATTTCTTAGGTCCATCATTTTACTGTGGGGTAAGGGCAGCCTCTTTTTTACCTTCTCTGTGTTTGTGACCATAACACCAAAGATGAACTATTTATTTCCATTTCATTTCCAATGGCTCCCTGGACTTTGCCTTATTCTTTTGTGTCATTTCCTATCCAGATGATTACTTGTCTTGCATCTTTCCCTAATATCCTCTGTTCACACACATAAAAATTTGAAAGCATCATCATTTTCTTACTTCTCCCTTGCTGCAAGGGAATTGTCACTGCAATCCCACTCTCTTCTTTCACATCCTTTTCTCAAAAGAACTTGCTAGAGAGTTAAGTCAACACGAACTTATTGGTTTTTTCAGGTTTTTAGTTTGTTAGTTGAAATGTACATTTGTCACTTCTTACTGGATTCTTGGCTGTTAGGGATAAGGCCCAATTTCAGTTCATTCTGAATTTTACGGTGCAGTCTGGGGGTGGGGACTGAGTACTACCACAGCATAAATGATAACTATGTTATCCACAAAGTTTGTGCAGTGTTTCCACAGAAAGAAATGATTATGTCACCTATTTGTTACAGAGCTGGACGAGTAACAGGAAGAGTCGGTCATAAGTTTAACTGTCCTTTAAGAAAGCAGAGCACTTGGGGGAATACTACCATTACATAATGCAACTTTAAAAAAATTGGTAGTCATAATTTTCTACAACTAGCTCTCAAGCTCCAGACTGCTCCATGTTGTTTGGGTTTTTTTCTAAGAGAACTATTTATTTCTAAGCAAATCTTGCCATTTTTACATACCTTTAAATCTTTATTGATCCTGTTTACTTTTTATTGTGTACTTTGCATATCTCTATAATTTACTGTTTGATATACCTTCCAGAGTACAATGCTGCAATGTTTGAAATTATTTAAACTTCAGAGGAAAAAATGTTCTTGAAGTCCTCCTATCTTTCCACTTGATGCCTGCTTTTTTAAATGGCTATGCAGTAGCAGACTGTTCTGCTGGCATGAAAGGTTTGATAGTGATTCAGAAACAGTAACAGACTGAAATAGCCCAAAGTGAGAACAGAGTTTTAAGGTCACTGTAAAGCTGCAAAGGTAGGGCAGAGGGAGAAATGGGAGGGATTTCACATTTGATAATTCTTCTGAAAGCATTAAATAAAATGAAAAAAGGGATGTGGTTTTGGTTTTTTTGCCATATATCTAATTAAAGTGAAATCTTGGTAGGTAGAGGGCATGTTTTCCATTGCCCAGTGAGCATGACTCTGTACTGCAAACACGATCTTCATAAGGCTGTTTCAGACACAGGGCACACAACATGACCTGATCCTTTTATTCTTATGTGCTAAGCCATCACAGCACAGATCCAAAAAGGAACAGCATACCCTTCAAGGCCACTCATATTCCTGGTGCAGCACAGTCCTCTGACATCTGTGGTGACCTGGAAAGGAACTATGGGAACAAGAGGAATAGCAGCACTGCATCAGGGGAGAGTGAGCTGGTGGAAAATGGTGATAACCTCTGAATTGCCTTCCAGTAAGTCTCCACTTGGCTGTGAGTAGGAGGACTTCATTTAAAATTAGAGATACTGACAGCTGCTTTTATATAGGAGAACATCTTTTTTTGCAAAGAACACCTTTTCAAGTAATTTTCACTTCACTTTAGAGTACAGAGAACCAAGGCAGGAGAATGAGATGGTACTTAAATACAAGTAATCAGAAGTGGGTATAGAAATACTTTTAGAATTGGACATGATATGGCTCCTGTCATTGCTGCAAAAGCCTGCCTGAACGCATGCTGTTATCTAATTTACCTTAGAAGAAACTGCAGGAATATTCAGATTCCTAATATTGCTTTTCTATTTGCAAGGGTGCTCACATTGCCCATCCTTTGTAAAATGGCTTGAACAGTAACAGCTGTTAAGATAACAGTGTGAGTTCAAGCCTCCCAAACTGTCTGAGTGCATGTGCCACAGCTGATCCTAATAAAGGGATGACAACCGTCAGCTGGATTAAACAGTAACCAGGAAGTTACATAGTGAGTTCTGAAAGAAGGGAAGGGCCAATTTGGAAGGAACTGTATGGGACAAATGAAACTTTGTAACAGGACGGAGAACAGTGGTGACAGATAGATCCAGCAGTCAAAACCAGAGGAGGTGGGTTTGACACCGTTCGTTGTATGTTCATCTGCTGCCATCAAAAACTCTGTGCCAGGCAGACTCATCCTCCCTGCCCGATCCTGCCAGTGCCTTCATCCAGCTCGGGCAGTGACCATGCACGTGTGACAGGCAGGGACTCACACCTGGGTGTCAGTGTAGTACCTTGGGTGGTGCTTCTTCCCTGGTGTGTGCATTAGCAGGTTGTAAGGTGCAGCACAGGTACACATTAATAAACCACATCTCCCACAGGAGATATGCGTGAGAGGTAGACTGTGTGTATAACCACGGGTGGGTGGTGCACAACTTTGTGTGCATGATTAGAACTTTGGGAGATAAGTGAAGGAAGGTTCTTCAGAAATTTGTTAGGTGCTTATGAGCATTTTGTCTATTAACAGTGCCTTGTCTGTTGCATTGCTGATATGGAACCTGAATGTATATCCCATTGATTGCCAGTTAATTATGTTCTATTAATAAATCAATAAGCCAGTTTGATTTTGATTTAGTTTAAACTAAGTAAACTGTGCAGTTTTCCCCTCTCACACCTTTATGTTGAGATTGTAGATATTACATGATGTGAAATGCCATTATGAGTTATAGAAGTTGTGTGACAGTGGGAGAAAAGGCAAATGTTGATGATGAAAAGATAATCTTACTGTTAATACAGTGGGACAGCACATTTTCATGAAGATTTTTGGGCAAGACAGTGATTGGTTCTAGAATTCTATGGGCTCTAATGATATCATTAAACTCAAGTGTAACAGGAAGAAGGCTGTTAGGACATGCTGAAATTATACTGGTCAGAGATGCTATTTCAGCAGTGGCGAATTAAGCTTCTGTTACTAGTCATCATTAGTTCCCTATGGAATACTCTGACTTCCTCAGATCTGTCTTCCTAACACAACATGGCTTCCAAACACTGATCTCCAAGTTATTCTGGTTTGAACAAACACTCTGAATGTTGATGTTAAGCCTCCACACTGAGCAAGAAATTAACAAAAACTTCAATAACTTATTCTGACCTTATACTGATTCTACTTTGTGCAGGAGTATTGGACAAGATAACTTCCTGAGGTCCATTCCCAGCTGTACTTTCCTAGGCTCTTATATCTTGACCTGCACTTTTTCTCGTGCTGATATTTTCTCTGGGGGTGATATTTTGGCTGTCTGGCTGCATCCACAGCAATATGTGAGTGTGGTCACACCAGTTCTCAAAGCAATAGCTCTGCTTCCTTAGATAAAATCCAGCTGTCTTTGACTGCATAACTACTTTTCTGCCTTTTTTGATGAGTAGGAAGTAAGGGTACTCTAGAGATGGCTTTTTTCTGCCTGCCTTAGAGGTCCTGAGGCACAGTTTGCCTATGCACTCTGTTTTGTTAGAGGCTGAAGATGACTAAACAAAGTCAGACACGATTAAAGACATTAGTTTTAAATTGATAGCCCATGGAAGAGGTGAGGAAGGAAAGCAAGTTTAAGTTCCTGATTTTATTTCCATTTAGTTAGGTTAAGTTTAATCAATGGTTTGAGAAGATCACAAACACAAGACCAGAAGGGACTGAGTCTGGTCCCTTGATTTGTGATTGAAGATGATTTCTTTGTATAGGCCTACATTACATCCATACAAACATAGACTCACTAGGTTAGGTGAGTCTTCTAATTTTTAGCTTAAATTTATTCATAGGAGTTGTGGTTTTGCATGCTGATGCTCAAAGAGTTTTAGCATTGCCTGTATTTGTAGACAGCAGTCAGGAAAGTTAAAGTACCATTTCAATTCCAGTTGTGGTTGAGCTGTAGCTGAAGTTATCTTTGACTGTGTTTCAAGCCCATAATTATTTGGCAAGTGGTTTAATGACCCAAAAGTAGTTTGACAAGACCCGAAACAGTTAGAGCTTCATGACATCAGAGGATAAAACATTTAAAATTGCAGAAATTTTAGAACCCATGCCTCCAGTATATATTTTTACAGCTAATTGGTTTGAGCCACTGTGTCTGGATTGAAATCCAAACATTTTTATGCTGTTTCAATGTTTTTCCAGCTCTCTGAGCTTCCCATATGAGTTAAGGAATTGGAAAGCAGCAGTGTCACTGTGCTGCTGTGACAGGGAAGGTTAAGCCATCCTAAGTTCCTCATCAGTGCAGGCTGCTGCAAGATTTTGCACCGGTACAGAAGCATATGAATACCTATGGTAATGTGGTAAGATTGGTGCAGAGGGACAAGTGGGACTGTCCTGGTGCTGTCAGAGCACGTCTGTCTGAAGTAGCAGTGCAGGCTTCAGTGCCACAGAACAAAAGGAACTATAGATTTGGGCAGTGAATTTCTGTGAGGAGCTGTTTTCTTGGAGCTCAGTTTTGACAGGGGCAAAAAATATCTTTTCAGTGGTCAGGTATTCACCAGGAACTGCAAAATGGATGCAGATCGATCCTCACAGGGTCATGGAGCAGGGTGAGAGTTCATTTTCCACATATGAGTCATCTGTCTAGGAAAGGGGGAGGGAAAGGAAGAGATATTATGCTGTCTGAAGAGTTCTTGTGGGTGAAACAGCTGAATGCCAATTTTCATTTAGACCAAGTCTTCGAACTGAGGAGTGAAAACACAGCCCAAGTTAAAAAAAAATAATTCCAGCTGCCTTTTAAGAAGAAGTTTTAACTGCTTTAAATGCTTTGGAATTCAGGTTTGATTTGAGATCTGCTCTGTAGACACACTACTTTTATCCTAGAGCAGTACACCAACCAAGCCAGTAATTTTAAGGATATGTTGTGTGTTTCTTTGGGAGCATATACAAGACAGATCTGTGTATACTCCATGCCAGTCAGACATCACCACTGTGGGGTACCTGGTCTGCAGCTGTTTTATGTCCATCTCATATGGGCACTTCTGTTACATATTTTTCCCTGAATTCTCAGTCTCAAATAATTCTCTTCATATGATCAACATTTCCAATGGAGTGCACTTATAAAGCCAAGACATATCATGAAACTATTAAGAAGACTGTTGCTTACACAAATCTGTGACAAGCTCCTCTGTTAGCCCAGTTTGCCATATACTTCTTTTTGCATAATCTTTATATTTCTCTTTGGAAAGTTCATTCTCTATCTTACAATTCATTCACACCTTCTCCATCTTATTTCTCATGTGAAACTGAAACAAGTGCTTCAGCTTCACCTAAGTTTATTTAATCAAGAATTTGATCAAGTATATTTCCTTTGCTCTGGGCAGTTGGTTATTTTATATAAGAAAGAGTGAGTGACCAGTAAGCCACTTTATATTTTTGTCTGCCTTTTATTTTGATTGTTTTTAACATAGATCTTGAATTATATGTGTAGAGAAGTTCATTTTTACACACACTTAAGATGACTCTGTTTTCTAGCTAAGCAAACAACACACAAAGAACCACAAAATAATTTATTTGTTCAACTGCTTTTAGATACCAAAAAATAACCTTATATGAGTATGTAGGGGATAAATCTGAAGGAAAAAAAAGGGGAAAAAAAAAGCATGATGAAAATACAGGCAGATCACAGGAAAGGAACGTGCCAACCTAAGTTGCCAGGCTTTTATTTATTTATTCATTTAGCAAGGTTTAGAGAGAGGTGGAAAAAAAAAATACTTGTGTGTTGCAAGAGGTTTAGGGGAAGTGACTGCTGAAATCAGAGTATAAATGGTTTGCAAGGTCAGTCTCCGGAGCAGTTAGTGAGTAAAACAAGAGTGGAAATAACACAAAGTACTCAAAATAAGTAGGGTCCAATACTGAATGTGTTTGGATGAGTTTCTGAATCTCTAGAATGTTGTTCCTGGGCTATGCAGCTCTGCTCTTGTGTTGGATGTGTTGTACTGCACAAAGAGGTAAGCTTTAATGTAGAAAAAAATCAGAGCTCTTTCTTAAAGTGTATGTGAAAATGGTATTTAAAACAATATGCAGAGGCATTGTAGCCTTTCTAATGAACTTCTGACAACAGTGACTGAGATTTCTTCTGGCAGTATTTAACACCTTTAGTATTTCATATCTTATCATAGGTATTACTTCACCTATTTATTTGGATAACTACTGCTGTTATTAATCTGATGCTCAAATTTTAAACGTTAGAATCACTATAAACTAGAGCCAGATGACTAATTTTTTTAAATTATGTTTGTTAATTATTCTAACTTCTAAAGCCAGTAAACAATTAGTAGAATAAGATAAAAAATATTCCATAAATGTGCATTTATTTCTGTCTGGAATAATCTGTGAGATGATGTAAGAAAGAGAAATCATTACTAAATTGACTGAAAAGCTTATAAAATATCTCTTGACTGATAGACTGTTTTTAGTCTATGAAATGAGATAGGTGTATACAAGTATGCTTTTGTACATGTTTAAATAGGTAGCTAATATACTGTATATCTTTTCACAAGCCTCTGATGCTTTTAGTTTCTCTATTGAATTTATTTTTCTTTATTTGTGTTTATATTGTTTAATCTGTCCTCAGTAATTTAATTTTTCTTTTTGCTTTGCACACACTGTTGAGGAAAGGGTGCTGTGTGGTTTTGAGCTAGTGTGTCTTTGCTTGGTTCAACTTGTTTTTAATTTTGGGTGAAAGCTATGAGGACCTTATTAATCAAAACAATCCAATAGATTTTACTTTGAAAAATTGAAAAAAAATCAGGAAATTAAAGGAATAGCTTATCTTAATTAAATATTCTTATAATAAATACTGCCTCAAACCAACTAATAAAGTCTAATTTGTTTGCAAAGAAGTCCAGAAAAGTCCTGGAACTTGAACTAAAAATTTTCCCTAATTTGCACTATGTTTTCACAGTGCTTTATTTATGCTAGGGAGATTACAAAACAGTGTGAATGTAGCAAAATTTGATTTATCCAGGACAATTATTACTATGGGTCATGCAGGATTCTTAGTTCCAGCTCCATATTGGAAGTCTGTGTGAGTTGTTCCAAGAGCTCAATTTTTGCACAAGGACAGAAAAACACTTCTACTTGGATTTGTAGCTTGTGCTTGACTTTGTGGAAGTTGCTACCAGCACAATGATGGTAAGAAAGCAGCTTGAGCTATTTGTAACTGAGGTCAAGTCACATGCAAATCCTGAGTGAATTATTCCAGATCTCCTTGTCTCTCGCAGAAGGATTTGAAGGTATGCATTAAATGCATGCTTTCAAATCTAGAAATAAAACCCTTCCAGTGTTGGTGAGTACATATGGTGAGTGCATGATGTAATTCATATAGTTTTGAAGTACATCCTGTCAGAAAAATTCTTCATCTCAAGCTACTAAGAAACTGCCTTTAAAAATATTATTACTAGCTGTAGTAGTAAATAAATAAGTATAATCTGAGACTTGATGGTATCACATGCCATCAATATCAGGGCAGGAGTGCGAAAGAACAGAGAGAGTTGATATAAAACCCAAATGGAAGCATTTCTTAGTAATGATGAAGAAACTAAGATTATCTTTCATGCTGTTTTTTTTCTTAATGTAAGCACGGAGGAGTTGTGGCCCCATTCTGCACAACAGACAATCAAAAAATATAATACAACTCAGCAGTAAACGAGGAACAGAGTAGAGAAGCTCTCCCTGCACTCAGTAGCCTATTTTTTAAATCTTACATTGCAGTGTGCTTTCTCAGCTTGCAAAGTGAAAGTGCTAATTCAAACGAGGTCTAATGAAAAGTAAGTGGAATTAGAAAAATTCCTTTCCTCATCATTACAAAGAACTGTTTGGGTAAACTAACCATTTTTAACTCGTTTCAAAGACAAAATTAGCTAGAGAATTCCTGTTCATTTTGCTTATTCCTACATTTTACAAAACTGTTGTTAGAAAGCAAATGTGTCTTGATCTTGCTAAGTATAAGTCCCTACTTCTTTTTTATAGTAGGGTAGTACCCTCTAGTGCATAGAAGCAATAATTTTTATTCAGATGTAATTATTCAGAGGAGGGAGTAAACTAATTAAAGTAATGGGAAAAAACATGAACATGGGGGCACACTCTTCCTTTAGCACCTCAGCAGTATTGCCAAAACTTGTCTAATTCCTCTGGCTACTTGAAATAGCCAAACTAAAGTTATCAGATCACACGATTACCATTATTTTCTTTATATTATCAAAATGCCATACAGAGCATTTAAAATTATACATGTTTTTCTTGTAACAATTTTTTTTTCCTGATTTTTACACAATTCTATAAAATTATGCCTCTAATTTGGTAGGTACTCCATTGACTGAAATAGGGAGTGCTCAAGGGTGTGTCTTTGCACAACTCGAGTATAATTCACTTTCCACATTTTGATGTGGAAGAATGAGTGTTTTTCCTGCTCACTTTGTGTCACAAATCCAGGCTACCTAGTCTGTGGTTGGGATCTGTGCAGTGTAATTCAGGAAGCTGTAACTCTGCATCCCTCCCATGAAAAAGGATTCTAGTTATTTTTCCTGTAGTCCTGTTTTCAAGAAGCACCTGGACAACCTGTAGGAAAGCTTCAGTGAGAGTACTGCTGCTTTCTCAAACCTTTGGCCTTACAGCTAACTGGAGAGAGGACTTCTGTGCCAGGTCTCTGCTGCATAATGAATGTACTCACCAAGGACTTTCCTTCCCTGCTGGAGAATTCTTCTCTCATTTATTTTCTATACAGAGATTTCATTTCTTTTCCAAGGCTCCATTTCTCAGTGGTTCTTTTATTTATTCCTGATGAATTCTCACCTTTCCTGTTCAGATGGAAACCAGACTTCGTTGCATCTAATTGGCTAGACTGTTCAGGCTCTGTTACTCTGGGTAAAGCTTCAACCTTCCAAATGAGTACGTTTCAGTCACCCAGGCACTGAAAATTAGTCACTGAAATTAGTTCAATAATTATAAACAACTAAAAAAATTGTTTCTTAACAAAGTCATTTAGTCTTTCATTAACAGCTTCCCAACATTTGTTTCTTTCTGCTTTAGTCTGGCTTTTCTCATTCTCAAGCTGTTGAGGAATTCCTTAATTAAATTGATTCAGGCTCATTTATTGTAATTCATAATCTCATGGACAAAAGAAAAGAAGTTTTGGAATATCGGGTGATCTGAGCCTGGAGAGAAAGTTTAGGCAATGTAAAGGTGAGAGGAGATTTGACAGAATTTGATCAAATGACACATGAAATTAATGTCAGTAAAGATGGTGGTGGTTGGAGAAGAAAACAGTTTGAAAGGAAACTCTACCTGGAATTGTGCATGGAGTTGTTCTCTGTGGCAGTGGAAGGACAGGCATGGAGCAGCTTCTGCAGATGGAAGGGTAGGAGGTGTCTGTGATTAGAACCAGGGCACTAATCTCGTCTCAGTCTTTGTAACTAAAATCTGTTTTTGAATCATCACAGTCCGGTGTGGTTTCTTGGCACTTGCTTGGCTATTTTCATGTCCTTCTAAAGGTCTATTCATATTCCTACAAAATGTGGATTCTTGGCAGTTTCCTATTTTGTGGTGATTAAATAGACAACCTATGTTGGTTTGATCACAAATGTCCCCGGGATTTTGTGCTACATTTTCTATTGTAAAATTGTTTTGGTGTTTGTAGCATGTGCTTCAGTCACCAATATTTTTATTTAAAATTTTTAGCTTGTGAAGAACCTCCTCCCAGGAGGGTTAAGGAAGTGCCTACTAAAGTATGGGACAAACCTCCCTATCCACATGGTACTCAAGCAACATACGGTTGTCGGCCTGGATATATAAAACCTGGACGAATTATGTTTAAGTGCGTTGATGGGGCATGGCAGCAGCAGCCCCCAGTGATAGAATGCAAAAGTAAGTATTTATGCAAAATACAAGCAAACATTTGACCTGACAGATCACATTCCTTGCCAGTGATGTCAATGTGAAATTGCCATTGTGTCTTTACCTGTAACTTACTTATTTCTGCCATCTTTAAAATATCCTCCTAAAAAGTATGTATGCATAAGGAAACATTTTTTGAAGTTCCTTTTCTTGAGATCAAAAGATTTATTTTTTTTTTCTTGAGAGAAGATCTTACCCTAGGCCAGCCTTATCAACCCAATTTATGTTATTAAGATCAGTTATTGAATTCTTAGAATCTTGCTTCCAATATTTTACTAAATGTCTAATACTGATGAAACTTACAGTCTAAGCAGAAGAAAGCACTATCCTAGCTTCTGGATGCAGTCAAAAAACAGTTTATTCAACTAGTTCTATAAGTGATATAATTTCTTGAAAGTGGGGTATTATTTTTCCCTGCCTTTTCTTTTAATCTGTAATTCACAATTAGGATGAGAGCTTCTATTTATTGTCTCTAGTTTACTGTGCTAAGAGTTTAGAAGTATCTCACAACCTCATATAGAATTCATTACTGAAGAAATTGAAGTTTATTATTATTAGTCAGCAGATACTTCTTTTCTGTAATACCTGAGTTTTAAACACAAAGGAATTTTAGAAACATGAGGAGTTTTTCTTGCATATCTAACATACAAAATTTTTGATAGTAGAATGTAAATGTTTGATTTAATAATATAAATTTAAGTTCCAGGTGTCATTCAAACAGAGATTGATACAAATCATAAGTAAGAGTTAATTAAGAAAGTTGCTGCATTTTTTTTACATTTTTTATTTAGTCACCGTCTCAACTTTTAGATTTCTTTGTTTAACTACTCAGTGAACATGAACTTATACAAAATTTGGTGTAGTTTTAAGTATCATGTTTTAGCAAATACTGCCACCCAGTGAGCAGCTACTGCCACAGGCAAGGTGGGTGGGAAGAGAGAAGGGATGCTCTGCCACAGACTAAGGGAACACATTCCTTTTCCAGGATAAGCCACAGTAGACAGCAAAACTGATCATGAGTTTTCCATTTTCTCTGAATTCCACTGTAGTGGATGTAGGGCCTACTGAAACACCTCTTGGTTGGAAAAAAAACAAGGATGTTGATATGCCCTAAGAAATGAAATTGCCTTGATCAACAGGGACCAGGAAAGACTTCAGAGAAGGGCTGATAGGTTTTAGCTGTGCAGTTTATTTAGCAGTTCATATTATAGCATCAAAAGGGGATGAATGAGAGGGATGGTATGTTCATCTCTGCCACTCTTTTGGGAATCCAAGGTAAAGAGTTAAGAATGCCCTATGGGGAACTTGGAGCAAAAAGCACTAAGGATCAAAATACTCCGGTGACTTTAGATCACCTCTCTTTCCTTAGCACATTCCCCATCAGATTTCATTTCCAATCATGGATGGATTCTCTAGTGGAAGTTTTGGACGAGTTTATGTCACAAATTGCATAAAGCTGTGCCATAAATTTGTCACAAAGTCTAAGATGCGCTCAACCTTTTTAAAGGTATAAAACCAGCTAATTTTGGGGTTGGGTTTGGTTTTTTTTAAAGAAGCACATGCATACTCCAATATGTTCTCATTGAAAATAGTGATAAAAAAGGGAGGCATTAATGAAACTAATGCTGAGCATTTTTGAATTTTTGAAAGACCTGTACTCACTACTAGTTACTGAAAAAATGCTGTCTTTTACATTTTCACATTCCTATGTATGGTGTAAGTACATTTTTTTTTCCTCTTCATCATCATCATCTTCTTTTCTTTTTTTTTTTTACCAGATAAACCCTGTGGGCATCCTGGAGATACTCAGTTTGGTTCCTTTGAACTTACTGCTGGAAGTGAATTTGTATTTGGTGCCAGAGTTGAGTACAGATGTAATGATGGGTAATATTTGTTTAATTCAATGTATGGCAATTAACATAAGGTGTTAATTATAGTGTCAGTTATAGATTTGTTCTCTGTAATGCAGCTGTAAAGCATCTTACTGATATTCAATACTTGCTTATGGTTGAATTTGAATTTCTGCCATTACAGTAAATACTGAAGATAACTCGTTCTCTTGTCTGGTGCTACTGCAGTAACTGAACTCATGCACTTGATGCTTCATCCAAAGTGTCTAAAATACGCAAGGCTTTATCTAACTTGAAATCACAGCTGTTGAGTAGCAAACAAAAATAGTGGCCTGTCTGTAAAGCTACATCTTGACTCCATGAGCCAACCAGTTCAGATGGAAGTGTAGGTCGGTATGCTGGAGTCTGTGCTGTCAGTAGGTAGCCAGGATGCTGGCCATATAACAATTATGGTCATATAACAATCTCCTCTTCAGAACCACAACTCGCCAGTCCTACTTCAATCATTTTTTGCATTATGAAGTAAAATGTATTGTAAAAAATGTTTGAAGGAAGACATTTCTGGTAGACTCACTAGTGTGTCTGCACTGAACGCTTGAAAGAAATTCTTCTCCCTTCCACCTCTATTTACCTTCTCCAATGAAAACTGCAGCAAGTTGAATACATGGTATTGTGCTTAGTTAAGTGTGCCTGTGATTGGGTTCTTTCCTCTTGAAACACAAATCAGCTCTCAGCATGGTACTGTGGTTTAGCCATGATTTTACTGTTGTTATATTACTGGAATCTAGTCTGAGTTTCACAAAGAGAGCTCCATAATCAATATTCTCCTTAATCCTTTAACTTCCATTCCTCACTGTCATTTCAGACCATCTATACTTCCTCTGACTGCCTTTCAGACCAAGCAGAAGCCATGGCATTGTGGTCATATTGCCCTCAAACTTAAGATAATACTTCCTCATAAAAACATGACACATATGGTTTGGATTAAGTCCTATGTGGATGCTGTCACATGGCTTTCAGCCATACTAGAAGAGAAGGAACAGGAGCTTTATTCTCCTTGCTACTTACTGTGCAAATTGCCCCTAGATTATTTATTATGTAGCCAGAGCTTGCTATCTCTGTAATGAAGAAGCCTTCTTACTAATTCTTTCCTACTTTCTGATTTTATTTTATATTTTCACATATGCAATTAAGGGAAAACAAATAGGAGACATGCAGATCAAAAAACTACTCTGTTTTGTCACATTTTGATTGTTCTGTGCTGGAACATCTGACACCTACTTCCTTTGCTTCAAGAACAGCAGCGCTGTTGTTTCTGTCACATAATGAAACTGTATTTTAGCATTGTTTACTTTTTGTTGGGTAAGTTACCAGATGCTCAGCCAAAGAAATTACCGTGAATGTCAGGCAGATGGATGGAGCAATGATATCCCTCACTGTGAAGGTAAATGGAGTTTTATTCTCTGTTTAATTCATTTATTTATTATTTTTTTTAAATTTACTTATTTGATTGCACTTAATTCTCTATCAGACTGCCTTTTTATCGATCTGAAACTATCTAGAGCTAGTCTGTGATCATTTACAGGTATTAATTCACATACGTATAAATTCAAGTTAGGCAGCAGTGAAACCCTTACAATGACTGCTCAGCCAGTTTGGTCCAAGAAGCTTTTGTTAAAAACCATTCACGAAATGGAGTCCTGTTACTTCCAAAATGATTTAAAGCTCTGCCTCACCTAAAGGCCCTGATAGAGTAGCTGCCTGTAAAACATGGCTGCAAAAGATATTTGGGATGCTGTGCTTCAAAGGAGTGTGAAGGCATGTGTGTTTCTAGCTAGTTCCCTCCTCCACCCTTGTGAATATACTAACCACTCAGATTTTATTACAAGGTCTTCTCCCTGTTATTAGCATACTGTGAAAAATGTTCAGTCAGTTAGAGTGAGAGCAAGGGAGACTCAGACATCAAGACTTAAAAGACTGGATGGCTCAGATGATGCTTCCCTGATCTTTGATGATATAATTTTTAATTGGTCTATTTTTAATATATGTGGGCAGCAATGACATTTTCTCTGATGTCAGGAAAAGGTCTCTAAGTAAAGAATCATAAAAGAAGGTAGATATCTTTCTCTTGTCTAGAGTTTGTTGTCTGTGTTCTGACATTTCCTTGGATTTAGATACATCCCATTTAGTGTAATGGATTTTGAGTATCCTCAAAATTAGTCATACAGGTCTATCTGCACAGTATAGAGCAAGGGTTTCCAGCTTTTTTTGTCATGTGTCACCAAGATACTGCAATTTTAAAGTCCTCCTAAGATAGATATTTCTTTCATGGTTGACTTGTCATTGAAATACGATTGCCTATGAAAGAAAGTATTTGTATAATGTCCTAAATGTGAGGAACCTAGAAGACAGAATATGGACTCACAAAAAAGGCAGATGACTTACAAGATGGTGAATGCTGTCAGAGAGAAGTGGGAGCTTTGGTAGACAAAACACAAGCCACTTTTTTACCTGCTCAGGGATGTCTATGTGAACGTTTAAGATTGAGTTTTGATAGTAATTTTCCCCCTCAATACAAAATATTTGATGACATATGTTGACTCTTCCTTTTTTCTGCAGGTACAAAATTGGGAGATGCTAGAGGTCTAAATTAGTGGCTGACACTGTGTTTGTTTACTTTAGTAATATAATTTCTCTGATAACCTTAGCTAGGATTTTAGTTAATAGCTGAACTGTTCTAGTCAGCCTGTAATGCAGCACTCTTCCAGATATCTGTCTATAGCAAATTCAGTTTGGCACAGCTCTAAACTAAGTCAACCAATTCTGACAAATTTTAATGGCCCTGTGTGACAGTCAAGGCTCATCTGACCATCCATAGAATGCACGAGCTTATAGTATAATTTAGATTGGGTGTGAGACCCCAGGAGGCCATGTAGTTTAGTGAGTGCTCTGTCTTTAGCCTTCAAGGGCAGACAAGAGGATGATGAGAGACCATCTATAAGCTTCTTCCTGTGTCAGTCTGTCTTTTTCCTTAGGCAGTTGTATTATATCTGCTGAAAACGGTATCTGAATGCAAAACTAAAGAGTATATTTTTTAAATGTGTAAGGAAATTACAGTGAGTTTTCTGTATTTTCACTTTTTTGTGTGTTAATTTATTTTACAGACTAGATCTCAAAATTACTCCTTTTTTTCCTTTCCTTTTGTTTTGTTTTATTATTCCAGTGGTAAAGTGTTTACCTGTACAGGCACCAGAAAATGGAAGAATAATTATGGCTGGTGCATTTGAGCTAGACCAAGAATATGCCTTTGGCCAAGTTGTAAATTTTGAATGTAATGCAAAATACAAGCTTGTTGGAGCTAAAGAAATAATTTGCTCATCTAATGGAAGATGGAGTAATGATGTGCCTCAGTGCCAAGGTAAAAAGGACACTACTTACAATGTGTAATTAAGAAGCTTTATTCTCACAGACTCCTAAGGACTGGTTACCACATGGGAAGCTACAAAGCTTTTACTTTATTTCACAGCAATTAAACATAGTTCGTCTGTAAACAATCTCTGTTGCATATATGAAGAAGAAGTAGGATAAGAAAGAGAAATGTGATAATATTGGATGCTAATATAATCATAATAGACCATCTGTTTGTTCCACATTTTCACTACAAGCTGAATGTTTTGCCAGACTGCAGTCAAATTCTTTGAAAATAACTTTGATATGTCTACCAGAAATTCAATCACTTCAGTGTTAATTTAACCAAAGTAACTAGAAATGATTTTGAATCTATGTGAACCAAAAATAAACAAGTAGGATTTTTAATCTTAGGGTATATAGAATACAAAAAAAGTCCTGATGGGTTTTTTCTTTCTTCACGCTAAGGTGTTTTTACAAGTTAGAAGGTTCATGTTTAGTTTTTACAGAACCACAGAATCACAGAAGAGGCAAGGCTGGAAGGGACCTCTGAAGAGCAATTAGCTAGGGTGAGTTGCTCAAGAGTATGTTCAGTCAGCTTTTGAATATCTCCAGCAACAGAGACTCCACAGCCTCTCTGGGTAACCCATTACAGTGTTTGAACACCCTTTAGTAAAAATATTTAAGTGGTATTTCCTGTATTTCAATTCATACCCATGTTTCAATTCATTGCCCCTTCTCCTAGTATGGCTGGCTGCCAGTGAGAGAGGTCTGGCTCCATCATCTTTACTTCTGCCTCCCCACAAAAGTCAAGAATTTACATATATAAAAAGAACCCTTCCTTGCCCACCCCAAACCTTCTTTTTTCTAGACTCTCTTAAATCTCTTTTAATCTGTCAATTTTTCCAATTCCTTAATTATCTTCACTGGATTTGCTCCAATATGTCCATATGTTTCCTCTATTGAGGAGTTTGGACCTGGGGAGATGTAGAGGGAAAGCATCACCTCTTTTGATCTGCTGGCAACACACTCCCCAGTGGAGCCCAGGATACTGTTTTCTTCGTTTGCTGCAAAGGCACATTTCTGGCCCCTCTTGAACTTGTCCGTCAGGATCTTTTTTTTTCCTGCAAAACTACTTTTCAACCAGTGGACCCCACGCTGCCCTGCTTGCAGCTTGTACAGGTGGATGGAGTTATTCCTTCCAGTTTGAGGACAGAGATTGTATGGGATTGGATTATCAGTATGTAAGAATGAATCTCAGGAAGATTATGGTAACAAACACTTAAATACTCAGACTATCAAGTTTCTTATATTATTTACATGTTATCTGATCAGGAAACATGTATTTAGAAGAGCAGAGTATGTCTATCAACATGGCAGATACATGTATGGCTTGTTCACAATTTCAGCGCAGCGTTTTGCTACTTTGAAATCCCCATTTATTATCATTTATAGCATAATCCCAGATCAAAAGTGGAATGAAACATATGTGCTTGTAACATTTGCAGAATCTAGTGAATTTCATTAAACAATGACAGTTCCAATGAGCTATATTTCATCCTAAATACAAAGTAAATTCAGAAAAGGAATCCAAGAGAACTCTTGGGTGTTCTGCTCTGTGACCGAGGAAGCAAAGTCTTGAATATTTTCTGGTTTTCTGAACTCAGTTTTAGGAAACTGCAAGATCTTGGTGGTTTTATTGGATTTGGCAAGGAGCTGGCATTGCTGATGTTCTTTCATAGATAGTTAAGCATTCTAGTGTCAGTTTTCCAGATCCTTTCATTCTTTTTTCCTTTTGATGTAACGATTTAACTAATAATCTTCTGGCTATGGGAGTGCACTAGGTTTTCTGGAAACTACAAACAAATTATCTGAAAAAAGGAAAATCCTAAATTTCAGCTAATGTAGTTTCTGATTTTGGAATATATTCTGCATTATATATTGATTCTGGGATCCATTAAATTCCAAAGCAAAGCCCTGCAATCTGTTTCATGAATCAATTTGCACCTGATGCTGTGCTACTTTCTACCTGGAATCCACAATCAGGTCACTGAAGAGCTCTCAAATAAGTTTCAAACAGCTTCCAAATGCAAAAGTTTTTGTGAATTCAAATTTAAATAAAACCCCAAACCTAAATTTTATTACAATAGGATTTTATGCTTAGCAAGTAAAAATAAAACAGAATACATGGCTTTTTGTCTTTCTCTGTTTCAGATATTAGCTGTGATGTGCCAGAAATTCCGAATGGATATGTACATTCCCCAAAGCAGTCTTACAAGGAATCGGAAATATTGCGGTTTGCCTGTAACGATGGATACAACTTTGGTGACAGATCAGATGCACTATGCACTGAAACAGGATGGAATCCACCTCCCTATTGCACTGGTTAGTCTTGCCTAAAGTGGTTTTACACATTTGTTGGGTTTGGAAGTAATTTCAGAGATTAATCAGTTTATTCGTAACAAAATAAATCCATCCACATCTAACCAATATCCATGAAGATCTGGAAGGATTAAGTACTAAAGGGACCAAGCAACTGGATAAGAATTTTCCATGGAGAGCAGTAGCAAAAGAAGTTAGTTCAGGTTTGTTTTTCTTTTTTCACTTGAGTGTAGATTGAGAGGTCCACAAAGCAACAATTGCTCCAGTATTCTACATAATCAAGAGTGATGCTAAAATACTTCATGCAGCATTGGTAGCTGCATTATAGTTGTTATTATATTGTATTTTTATATAATTCTGAATTAGTGGGAAGAGCATATGAAAAAGGTTTCTTGAGTTAGAAAAAAATCCTAATTTGGACAGATAGGAAGGATAAAGCTGAATACCTTCTACAAAACACAGTGAGAATGTTTTCTCAAAGGAATAGAAAAAAATCAGACATGAAAAAGAAAATTTAAGCAAGCAGGAAAAAAAGTATTAGTACCAGAGAAATTCAAACTGCCCTAAGAACCATGGACATAAAGTGATGTATAAACAGAGACCAAAGGACCATGGGATGCATGAATCCTGCCCTTGTCGATGACCCTTAGTCTAGGATGAAGACAGCAATATGTTTAATGTCATCAGAGCTGTAATTGAACAGCCACATTATCCGCACCGTTCAAACTTCACAATTGTCTGAGAATCTCTACAAATTAATATATTTACAATGCTAAAGCTCTCTATTGCTTTTTAACTCTCAAATGCCTTCTGGGCAGTTTATGTGACAAATCCGTAATTTTTGAGGCTAGTCCTGTTTGACATCAGCCCTCTGGGTCATGGATTTTACTTTAGTTTAATTCAGTTACAGCATTTACAGACTATATTTAAATCTCTAAATCCAGCAAACAGAAATATGCATGTTATATCCCAGCTGAAGCAGTTTGATGTAAATTTTGGGGAAATTATTAGTACCTTGAGTTGTCTTCAAGAAATTGCCGAACTCTTGAGACTGGAAAAAAATGTTGGCAACAGGGCAACATTGTAGGATCTTATTTGCCACCTACCTTCCTGGGACCTCTTCCAGAAAGACTCCTTTAGAAATAAAGACTTGTCAGTCTTGGGGCCCACTCAGTTCTTGACCTTTCTGCTTCAAGATTAGTAATGGTACTAATTAATATGCACCGCCTACATTTGAGCAACATACTGCTTTTGAGGAGTGCCAAACAAACGTTCTTCTAGACACCAATGTACTGGGCTCTGATACTTGGGGCATATTCAAACAGTGGTTCTGGATCCTACTTGACTTATCACTGAACCTAGAGGATTCAGCAGTACATGCATGCAACTGATTCACCCACCTTCACAGCAGGACCAACCCGTAGTCATTCCCTCCCAACCCTGAGAGTGCTGGTGGTTTTTTCTGAATTGGAAGTAGAATACAAGAAATCTAAAGGACAGATTCTGTTTTATAAAGAATACATTTACCTGGCTTCTCTGAGCCTAAGGATACCATGAGTTTTTTAGAATAAGATTCTTGACCTTTTTCAGTTGTCGAAATACTTCCAGTGTCAGTGTAAGTCCCTAATCTTAGTCACACAGCCTTTGAATGATCAGTTCCTAGTTGAGTGTAGATATTTCCCCCTTTAGGACCTGCTAGTGACACTGCCCTACTTTGGGACAGTGTCCATAAATGAGCCCAGCATAACCCAGCTGCAGAAAGACCTCTTGGAAAAAAATAGTCAGATTCAGTTTGATTTCCTCCGGTTCTTCTTTCAGCCATTCCCTTTGCAATTTAGTTTTAAGCTTCTACTTAATATGACATCAGTAACAGCTGTCGTTCTTCTCTTACAGAACTATAAGAGTGGGACAGGAATGTAATCTTTTCTTTATCCTAAGAAACATCTTTTTAACAACTTAAGCAATACATTTAAACATATTCTTCATTTTTTCTCTTTTTATTTAGAAATTGTATGCTCCCCTCCAGTAGTTCGCCATGGGAACTTTAGACCTGACAAAGGCAGCTACAAAGCAGGTGATACAATCACGATACAGTGTGACCTTGGGTATCATTTTAAAGCATTGACTGGCGGAAACACAGCTGAATGTACCGGGAATGGCTGGGTGCCTGAACCAGCTTGTGTCTGTAAGTAGCTCTCATGGATGAAGACACAAAATGTAGAGTTGTTAGAAGCATCTGAGAGAAAAAGAGGTCAAGAGCAAAACTCAAGGAGCAGTAGGCATGGGAGTAACTCATTTTTTTTCTTTGTGATGTAAAGCTTAATGTGATGGTTTAGAAAAATCACCTATAAAACAATGGTTTAATCAATATTTACATTATGTTTATTAACACAGGTATTATCTATTACTATATTTGTGAATTTGTTAAAATGTGCTATAGTCAGCTCACTTGTGCCCCACCCAAGGAGCATCTTAGTCAAGATAAGAGGACATCATGAGTGTTTAAGTACAAACTATAGGTAATGGTTGGCAGATGTCTTTCCTCTTAGCTGTCAGAGCTTTAGATTTTTACTTGGAGTTGTAAGTTGGCTTTATGAATAGTCGCATGTATTTCTATCTGTTATAACCTGTCAGATAACAAAACAAGGTATTCTTGATGGTTGATGAGTTCTTTATTGTCTTAAACTTCCCATAACTACAATGATAGTTTTGTCCAGTAGGCACGATAAAAAAATTAATATATAATTTAGCAATTAATTTCATAATCTAGCAGTCTTTGATCTTTGGTCATTGACAATAAAAGAAAAACTTAGAACAGATTGTGAGAGAAACCCTGATGAAATCAGTCTTCTAAATAAACCTTTGGATAAGTTGATTTGAGCTGTTTCTGAAAAGTGCTCTGTTAATATCTGTATTAATGTTTTCTCTATATTAGTATGAGTTCCAAAATTCAGGTATCATTCTGAGACCATTTCATTGATTATTGAATGGTCTGTCCAGTGAGTGGTCTGCCCTGCCTCTGCAGGTAGGCTCTGGATCAGAGCATTTCAGGTAAACTTGAATGAAAGCATCTGGGAATCTCCTCCTTCAATCCTTGACTTCTCCCTGAAAAAGGTCAGTTCTTTTGAGGAACCAAGAGAACAAAATTACAATTTTAAAATAAAATTTTAAAATAAAAATGAGAAGAGTAAGGAAGCGCTTTTCGTGCAGGGTCCCAAAAGTTACAAATGGAAGTGGTAACAGGAATCATCTCAATTTTAAGATTGTACAGGTCAGTTTCTATATCTGAACCACATGTCAGGGCTCCCATCATGTTCAACATAGTAAATTTAGTCAAGACCCTCTACAAGGACAATGTCATCTCACTGTAGAAAAATATTTACATTTAGTCTCATGAATCAGCCTTCGGAGTCTGCTGAGAATATTTCCTGGATTTCTGTTGATTGCAATGGAATTGGGGGAAATGACAGAGCTATAAGCACTGCCAAAGACACCAGCAGCACAGTGCGATTGTTCCCACACTCCTGAGGGGTGTGCCAGGGTGGGCAGTCCTGGTTCTGTCTGTTTCTGAAAACACCCAGATGATGAGGCTGAATCTGAATTAATTGTGTGCTAAACTTTTTATCATGCATGTGTTGACATTGTTGCTCTTAAATTCTATTTCAAGCGAAGCCGTGTGACTACCCAGTTATAGAAAACGGCAGGTTAAGTAACGCATATGAGAACCACAGATACTATTACTTTCCAATGAGATTTGGGCAGAGTGTTGACTACTACTGTTTCCAAGATTATTCAACCCTCACTGGAAATACCTGGGGTCGAAGTTCATGTTCTGAAAGGGGCTGGTCTCCAGCACCAAAATGCCTGAGTAAGTGCATTTCCAAGATATACTCAATTCTGTTATAATTATGAGAGGTCTGTGCAGCTGAAATTGTTCTGATGGAACACAAGACAAAACAGTTTCTTAGAGTCAGACTGCTTTAGCTGACCCCTGGAACTGCATCCAAACTGTTATCCTCTCTGCAGAGCTCAAAGTGTCAGCTGGAGACACTCTGAAATGAGTAAGGCTGAAATGATGCTTTTGGATTTGGGAGATTTTTTACTCTTGAAACTATTCATGAGATTAAGAAATATATGGGAAGTCTTCTCTGGCTTCTGGGTAACATGCAAGCATATACTTTCCTCTGGACACACAGCTGCACATGCAAACAGAGAGTTTCTAATCTTTGTCAATATATTCTCCCTTCCATGGCTTGGGCACTTTGTCTAGAGGTTCCTCTCTGAGAACCATTGCCTGGTCCCTTTGGAAAGCTTTTGGAGCTGAAAAGATGTCACACTCTTGGAATAAGCTGAAAGTGATCGTGGCATCAGCAAAAGAACCAGATACACTCCTTAGATTTAAAATGAATTAGACTTCCATTTAAAGCAGCAAGGTGAGATCTCCTCTCAGACAGCTTCAGTCACAGCAAAGTTCCTGCCTACTGGTAGGACTGGAAAGTGGATTACAAAAGGTTGATCTTTCCTTGATGCCCTCAGTGGAGTGGTGCTCAGTGCAGGAAAGGAATGGAGCCCTGCCTGGAGGAAAGGACCAGTTACTCAGATAACACTCTATAGCATTCCTTCAGCCCATGTCTGGGCTCTTGGGGTGCAGGAGGCCATAGAGCCAGTGTGCCAAGCTGTTGCTAAAATCTCTAGACCTGCTTTGAGAGGCTGATACACTTCTACAGAGATGATAAAATCTCCAGGAGGCAAATGCTGAAATTCACTCTGTGCAGACACCAACAGTTTAGAGACAAAGCAGACCAAACTAGAGCTGGTGCACATGAACAGTAAGCAAGAGATTGTGGTTACTAGACCAGCTCTTTTTGCTTTATGTAGTGACTTCCACTTCTGTTCATGTGATTCATTAATCTCAGAGGACTGAAATAAAGCAAGCTTTCATTCAGGTTTGCACACAAATGTCTTTTTGGGGAGGAAGGCTACAGAAATGTGCTTGGAGGCCTGTTTCTTAGGAACTGTCTTCCTAAGAATTTTTTTACCTCAGTTCTTGCTGTAGAGATTACTGTCATTAAATGTACTTCCTTCTTCTTTAGAAAAATGTACTTCCTTTCTTCTTTAGAAAAATGTTATACCAGGCAGCTGATAAATGGTTATTTCCCAAGACACCAGATGGATTTTTACAAAGAAGGTGAAACAGCTACATATGCCTGCAACAATGATTACCATGCTGAGCATAAAGAAGTCACATGCACAAGGAGTGGCTGGTCCCCTCATCCCAGATGTATCCGTGAAAGTGAGTGTGCTTGTATTTTGTTGAGGTTTCTGTCTAACAGCAGTAAACACATCATCACATGACCCATCACCACGGCTTAGTAACTCTAAGTCAAGGTGCTGGACAATGGAAAGGCAGTGCTGTGATTGTCTCACCTGTCCTCCACAGCTCTC
>NW_021940565.1:5293474-5296799 GCF_001715985.3 Manacus vitellinus
GTGTTCTTCAAAGTGCTTTGGATTTTAGGGGTTTTTATATCTTTGTTTACTTGGCTCTCTAGTATGAAAATATTTCTATTTGTTGTAGGGTTAATTTCTTCAAATGAAGACACTCCTTGACAGAATGATTAAGTAGTAAAGAATTTAATACTCTGTGTGTGTTTTCTTTCAGAATACAAGGCCAAAACTACCAACCAAGGCAACTGATTTCCATCCATTGAAAAAATGTATTAAACATTATATATTAACAATGGATCAAACATTCTCTATAAACAATAGATTAAATTAATGAGGTAGCAAACAATATATTAAACATTAATGGTTAGGTAATATTAAATGGCTTAAAGAATGTATTCCAAGTGACAGGAAACTGGTTACAACATTGGGTCTGTCTGCACTAGTGTTTTATTGTGTAAGAAGGGGGCCTTTGGTAGAGATTTGCTTTGGTCCTGCAGTCTGTGCACTCAGAATTACTTCTCCGTGGCAGGACTGAGGTGACACCTGCCCACTGCAGTGCTGTGCCCCTGCCTTGCAGTATGGACAGGAGGTGCTCTCCGTGCATGCACAGTGCTGTGCAGGCCCAACAGGAGTTTCATTTCTAGTGAAGACCAGATGTGGACATGAAGTTTGGGAAGCTTGCAGGATTGCTGCGAATCAAACCCCTGTCTATCCCCGTTTGTGTCCCCCAAGAAGAGAGCTCAGTGCCAAAGCAAAACTTCATGTGTTCTTAAAATTAAATGGCCTAAGTCCTAGAATGCTGCTGCTTTTGTCTTCCTTCTGCTGTGATTAATAAGCATGCAGTTTAGCAGTATTTCACTTGCAAGAAATTTTGTCTGTCTCTTTCAGAAAAATGCCAGTATAAGTATTTTGAGAATGGTTTTTTCACCTTGTCAAGAAGAGAGTTCCGTTTAAGGGAAGTGGCCCCGTATAGATGTCATCCTGGCTTTGTAACTGCAGAAGGACAAGACGAAGGAGAGACACACTGCCAAGAAAATGACTGGACTCCACCTCCAAAATGCATCAGTGAGTACCTAAACGTGTCAGAGCTCCCTACCATTGTCACCGTCATAGAAATGGTGTCCTGTGGACTCAGAGTTTTGCCATCCAGATTGGTGGAGTTTTCTTACTGGGCCGAGACTCCAATCTCTCATCCTTCAGAGGTTAATCATTCTCAGGCTCTAGGATATACAGAGAGAAAACGTAAAGGTATTGAGTAAGGTGGGGGAAATCTAGTGTCTTCTTGGTGACCTATCTTTTTGGATCTCCTTAGCATTAAGTAAATGGTAATCACTGGGTGTTCGGTGATTCTTACCTGATAAAAAGTACCTTTGCCCAAATTTACTCCCAATGTATGAAGAAATGCCTGTGAACCAAGGCATTCTGCCAAGAACTTTCTTTAAATGTGAACCAAACTAGAAACAAATAGGATTCTTTATTTGGAACTTCTTTCCTCTCCTGAACAGCGGTGTAGTATAGTAAAAGACTTAATTTTCCCTTGTTGGGATACTGAGGCTCATAATATTGACCAACTTCAGCTGCCATTTTATCTTGTCCTTTTATTTCACACTGTCTTTACCTAGGACTTTGTGGCTTCTTTTCTGACCCCTCACAAATGATCACAAGGAACAGGAGTACAAACCATTTGCTATGACACCAAAAATAATAATAATATGTAGCAGAAGGAAATAATTGAACCTAAGCAAGAAGTATTTATGTTAAATATTACTTCTAGACACATATTTCCGAAGATTAATGCAATAGATAATATGTGAACATACTGCATATTCTACATGAATATTCTGGCAATGCAGAATTAGTAATGTTTCAAATATACCAACGGGGATGATGCTTCCAAAGGGCAATGTTTCTGGATAACAAAATGCACTTTGTTTTACTCTACAGAATTATGTAAAGCACCAGAGGACATTTTGATTCACCATACAAATAAAACTGTGTTCATGCCTGAAGATACAATTGAGTATTCATGTTTGGAAGGATATAAAACTGCAAATAACATGCCAACTGATACCACAAGGTGTGGCATAAATGGTGAATGGAGTCCAGCACCTGAGTGTCTCGGTGAATATTTTTGTGTTTGTTAATTAGCATAACTCTGTATGCACTCTGTGAACCTTTTTTCTTTAAGACTTTCTTTGGTTTTGTTCGAATCAGTAGCATTTCATGTACTTTCTGTAGGGTGTACATTATATATTAAAATATTTTGTCTTTGTAGTAATAGAATGTGCAATGCTGACATTGCCCAATGGAGATTTTTATCCCAAGAAGGGTAAATACCCCAATGGAGATGTTGTGAAATTTACCTGTGCAAACCAATTTGTAAGAGTGGGACCTGCCTCTGTTCAGTGCTACTCCTTCGGATGGTTTCCATCACCACCAGTGTGTAAAGGCAATTATTTTGTTAACTTTATCGCAGTAGGAAATATAATCATAGAATCAGCTGGGTTGGAAAGGAGCTCTGAGATCATCAAGTCCAACTCTTCATTTTTTTTTACTGTTTTCTTTTTTTTTTTGGAAATCCAGTCCGGGTTTTCCCCCTTTCCGTACGCCGGAAAAATCAAGTCCGGCTTTCCCCCCATTCCATACTCTGGCTAAAAACCAGTCCGGGTTTTCCTCCATTCCGTACTCCAGAGGAAATCCAGTCTGGCTTTTCCTCCACCCCCCCAAAGCAGCCCCAGGCCCCACCCCCCACAGAGGCACCTCAAGGTACCAACCCCACAAGGAATGAGGATGCCTTGGTCCTAAACACTTCTGCAGACACCTTCTGTAAGCCAGTCTTGGGCCAAAAAGCAACCATCCCACCTTTATCTCTAAAAGGCCAAGAACTAGGCCTCTTGGGATCATTTCATGGCATTTTTCTATTTTGTGTGAAAGATTCTCAACAGCTGAGCTTTCACTGTTAGACTTTCTGGGAGCTTTGATTATGCAATATGAAGTTATTAAGTTCTGCAGTGACTGAAAGCCAATTGGCAAATGGCTTGAACAAGATAGTAATCAGGTTATTGATTGTAATGTTTGAAAAATTAGTTATTGTTCAATGATGCATAAATAATGTGCAATATGGCAGCCAGGAGTGATTCATTTGAGTAATGTCCTCTCTTACTATATCCTAAATGTCCTAAGTTTTACCACTGCCTAATGTTGGTACCCCTCAGATATTGTATCCTATGTTCTTTTTTCTAATCACATGATATTGAAGAAAAAAAAAGCTGGGCTGGAGATGACACAGAACTGGACCCAAGCAAAAGAAATCCAGTGAAGGATTTTCCTGTGAAATTCCTTAGCTTCATCTAGTAGGATGAATAAA
>NW_021940565.1:5300394-5346623 GCF_001715985.3 Manacus vitellinus
CACAGCTGAGGTGAGTGTCCTGAGTACCTGATCAGGAGGAGCAAGTAAGTGGAGCCCACAGCTCCATCTGCTCTTCACAAACAAGGACAAAGTGCTTGTGGAAAGCAGCAGCAGCCTTGCTGTGGTAACTGTGTACTAATGGAGTTCATGATTCAGAGGGGAGAGAGGAAAGCAAGTAGAGTACAAATCAGGCCCCCTAGGAGAGCATGAGTTTGACTGTTTTAGGAGACTAGTAGGTGGGATTGCTTGGGAGTCATAGAGAAATCCAGAGAAGCTTAGAGTCTTGAAGGACAGAATCTTACAAGCACAAGAATATTCCAGTTTGGTCTTCAGGAAGAAAAACACATCTACCAGGACTGGCTTGATGAATTTGGGACTTCACATAGATCTCTGAAGCAGAAAAGAAATCGATGTACAGGAGCTTGAGGCAAAAACAAGTGCCGAGCGCCACTTGGCTGGGGGAGCCGCCTCGCCCCCCGAGCTGCCTCCTTTTCTATCACCTGGGGCTTCCTCGGGAGCACTTTGCTGCAGGCCCCGAAATTGGAAAAAAGGGGCTGTTTTACCTTGGGTAGCCTTTGGTGGCCTGTGCACAGCCCCCCGTGTTCCTGCTGGTGGCTCATCTGAGCACAGCCGGGTCTGTCTCTTGCTCACCTTTAGTCGGGCACACCTGGTTCGTGCCAGCTCTTCTGGAATCCCGGGTGCAGTGTAGGAAGCGTTCGGTCACTTTCTGCGCTCAGTCAGTTGGGGGTTGTTGTACAGAACAGGTGGCGCAGGCCCTGTACGAAAACACAGAGAAGTTGGATTCTTCCCATGACTGAGGTTTGTGGGCAATACCTAAAAGTGGGAGACACTCCAGAAAGTACTGTAATTCCGTACATGACTGATGAAGCACATAATGCCAATATGATTTGATTGATAGTGAATTGTCACAGACAGTGAATAATGCTTTTAGATCTGGTCTTAAAGATCTGCTTTTATCTAGACTGTTGCACTAATCACCTCATGCCCCAAGTGTAGTAAATATAAACATTTCTAAATTTTTTGCAGCCTATCTTGATTTGCTTTTGCAGATTAGTGAAACGGGAGCCAAACCTAAAAGAGTTAACTGAGATATCTTGGCCTGCTAAGTAACTCCAGTACCTGTTTTGCTAGAAGAACATTTTAGGAGCGCTGGTTAATATCATGTTCTGTTCTGCTCCCTGGACCAAAGGCCTTATTATAGAAAGGAGTTGTATGCACACGGTAATAAATTAGGTAAACTAGACATTTGAATAAGATATAGAAGGCCCAAAGCCAGGATTTTGCAAGCTTGAAGAATTCAGGCCACCTAATTGAAGAGGTCAAATTGAGGAAAACGTCCATGGCAAGCACCAGCGGGATGAAGGCTTGAGGAGAAGACCCCTACAGTAGAAGACTGCGCACATCAGGAAAGACTCCACCCAGAGACTAGCCTACTTATTAATATGATGTAACCACGTACCCGAAGTGTATAAAATGGCTTAGTTTTGCACTTTCAAGTCAAACAAGTTTGTCCAGCGCAAGCCAGCTTGTTCCCAACATCGAATAGACAAAAACCTTGCTGCTTAAAGATACAGAAGTCTCTGAGAAGTTCTTCATACTGAGGTTTTTCAGCATCATTAGGTCTTCACCTAAACTCTTCAGTTGTAGCACTCCCTTCCTAGAAAGAAGTCATACAGACTCTTAACATGGTGCAGTTTTTTAGATTCAGATTTTGCTGCAGCAGGGGCTAAGTGATAAACAAGAATTTATTTCCTAAATGTGGTTTAAATACCACATATTTAATAAGGGGCATGCATGGATTGAAGAGAAAACCTTCTATTTTCTGTTCAGTTGGATTTCTGTGTAGAAAGTAAAGCTAGTTAAAAGTTGATGTGGCACATACAGTATCAGCTTAAGTATGCCAGCCTGGAGTGTATCACATTGTTATGTACCCTGCTGAGAATCCAGCTCTGGGCTTCCTGCTGTGAGGCAAAGATTTCTGTAGGTCACCAACAGTTAGTCCAATGCAGGACTGGGATTATCACTGCTGTTGTTACAGTCAATGCATCTTCCCTTGTTCTTTAGCACAGAGCTCTTAAGCATAGCTGCTGCAAGATTTTGCACAGGTACAGAAGCATATGAATACCTATGGTAATGTGGTAAGATTGGTGCAGAGGGACAAGTGGGACTGTCCTGGTGTTGTCAGAGCACGTCTGTCTGCAGCAGCAGCACAGGCTTCAGTGCCACAGAACAAAAGGAACTATAGATTTGGGCAGTGAATTTCTGTGAGGANCTTTAATATGCCCTATATATATCACTTGCTATGTGATTTTTAGAACATACGTTGTTATTACTTGCAGAATGGTCAATTTTTATTTTTTTTTTAAGAATACTTAAGTTACCGTCCTTGTAACACATTTTTTCTCTTAAAACTGGGTTGGTTTTATCAAGCACTTCTTTTATCATAGCAGGCATTGACAGTGCATGGAAGTAAGAGACAAGAGTGAGCCAGGATCACATTTATCTGTTTGTGATCTCAAGCCCACCATGAATCCAGATATTCAAAGGCATAAATCAATGATCTGTTTAACCTGTTCCACTGATTTTTTCTTAACTTTAAACTACAAATTCAATGTGTTTTATGTTGTACTTTATTGTGCTTGAAGTACTGAGTTCAGAGCATAGATTTGACCTCTTGATTTCAGTGAAGGCCAGAGGCTGTGGACCTCCCCCTGAAATTACCAATGGAAATATTGCTGGTGGCTCTGAGGAACAGTATCAACATGGGGACAGAAAGCAGTATGAGTGTAACATGGAATTTAAATTGGTTGGATCAAAGGAAATAGAATGTGTTGATGGACAGTGGTCACCTCCTCCTTCTTGCATTGGTAATCTACTTAACACTACGTATGAGAAGTCTGTAATTCACTGTAAGCTAATATGTCACAGATATTTTCACAATTACCATTACATATTTGCAGATATGATATGCTATGTTCAAAATCATTTTGTGAATGAAGAGTCAGGAAAAACCATTACCTTTTCCTGTCACTACCACTGCATGGTAGTGACAGGAACAATGACAGCCCAAAGCAGGAAGTGCTGTTCTCATACAGAGGTGACAGCACTGCAGTCCTCTAAGGGACACTACAATGGATTTCAGTTCTTGTACTAATTCTGACTGAAAGTGTACATTACAAATGTGTAGCTGCATAATCAATTATAATTTTGACTGATGAGAATCAAGGATTCAGGTGACTTGGATTAATTGAAGGTTTCCTTATACTTTAGGGTTTATATATCAACAGTTTGGCAAAGTAATGTTAGCTGAAATTACTTGTGGGTCATGCTACAGTGTTGGAAAAGGAGGGGAAAAGACAGAGAGGGATTTAGTAAACTGACTAAAAGATATACACATACTCCAGTTGTGTTCAAGTTTAGTTGTTACAATTAATGGGAGTAGGCTTGGCTCACCAAATGCAAATACAGTTATTTTTAAGTTCTTTCAGCTATTCATATGTAACTCCACTATTATTGTGGAATACTTCTGCTCTTTTCAACAGAAGACAAAATGCCCTGTGAATCACCTTCCTCTATTCCGAACATTGCTCTATATCAGGCAGACCAGACCCAGTTTTCACATGGTGATCAAGTAACCTGTGGATGTAAACCAGGCTCTGGCAATTCTAAGCAAATGAAAATAAAATGTCTTAATGGAGAATGGAAGCCTTTACCTCTTTGTGCTGGTAATCTCTTTCCATGCTATTTTCATAATATTTCAGATGTGAGTGTGAGATAGTTCTGTTCAAAATGTCAAGGATTTCAGCAATCAGTATGTAGCTGGACATATTACAGTTTCATGCATCAAAACTAAGTGGGTTTTATTTACTCCTCTTTTAAATGGCAGCATGTTCTTCATCCTGGAAAGACTGCACCTACAGCTTTGTAAGCACTATGGCCAGATCAAAGTCATTAAAATCAAGTAATAAAAGGAACTAATGTTAATAGCCACAGTGTGTTAGGCTTATCCCATCCTCACCATTTTTATGTGCATTAGTCCTTTTCACAGAATCCCAGAATGGGTCAGGCTGGAGGGGACCACAGTGGGCCATCTGGTCCAACATCTCTGCTCAAGCACCCGCAAAGTAAAGTTTTTCCTCATATTTATGTGGAAGTTCCCGTGCATCAGTTTCTGCCCATTGCCTCTTGTCCTCTTGTTTGGCACCACTGAGGAGAGCCTGGCTCCCTCCTCCTGATATCCTTCAGATATTGGTAGATCCTGGTAGACATTGCTGAGGTCCCCTTCTCTTTTTGCTCATTTCACAGCCTTTCTATAGTTTTAGGGAATAAAATGTTGGTGAGGTTTTTTATTATTATTATTTGCTGCGCTCAGCAAAAGGGATCCTGTCAACATAAAAAAATTGCTTGGGGACTGAGAACAGTCTCTGCTTTAGGTGGCTGGGAAAAAAGTGTTTGTTTCTGTAATCTAGGAGTCTTAGGCATCACTTCATATTACAGTAAATAAAAACCCACTTTCACATGGACATGCATTAAGAAATTGATGATATCTTCATCAGTACATATTATCTGAACTGAATCTATTTTTTGTTTAGCTCTTTTTGTTTATTTTTTTTCAGATCCATCTCCTCAGTGTGAACTTCCAGTGGGTGTTGAGTTTGTAAGCTCTGGTGGATATTCCATGTCAAAAAGGAGGACTGGGTTTTATAAAGTTATACGTTACAGATGTACATCAACTGACAAAAATATTAAACAGGCAACTTGTGTGTCTGGAAATTGGACACCAGAGATTGAATGTCCAGGTATGTTTTTAGATTTGCATACCATTTCTTCTTTTTATGTAGGAATGATAAATGATTGTTATTAAAGCTTCTTAGTGTTGCTGTATAGTCTGAAATAGAAATGCTTACATGCTTATGTATATGTTAAAGGGTAGTTACAACCATCATTTGAGCAGTTAACCAGGTTTAGAGAAGCACTACTTCAGTGAGGCAGACAATAATCTCTAGTCTGACAATTAGAACAGTTGTCACTGTCACTTCTGATAAATTTAAGCTCAGTTCTTCAAAAGGACTTTACCCTGATGAAAATGAGAGAGCACATAGCTCAAGCTCCAGTCAAAGTTCCTTTATTTCCTGTAAACATTCAAAGCTTTTCAATTCCTGATTTTTCTTTTCTTCCATTTTTTCCAATTGCTTCCTAGTGAAATAATGAGAAAAATGCTGAGTTGGCCGATTCAAAAGCACAGACCTAGAGGAGACTGCCCTCATATAACACACACCAAAGGCTGAATGCCTGCAGGACTGCCTTTATGTATGGCAGAGCAGGATATTACTCATAGAAAGCAGGACTGTAAAACAATCATTGCCTCATGTCCTGCTTTGACTATACCAGATTTATGGGAAAAGATGCGTGGAAATGGGAGAAGCACACAGCACACAATCCTCTGGGGAACATTCCCTTTCAAGACCAACTGTCTCTACCTTCTCAGTTTTCTGGAACAACAAGAGAAGCAACAAACCAAGCTCTGCAACTCTCCTCAGATCTCCCTCCTAGATCTACCTACTTCCCTCCTCTTTTCTTTCCTGTGGCAGGAAGAGCCTTTCATTCCTTGAGTGGCAAATTTGAAGCCTATTTCTTTGCTTCTGTTTGTGATTCTCATTTAGCTCTATCAACTAAGTCTGAAGAAAAACAAAACAAGAATTCCGGAAGTTGGTTCAATATTCCTAAAACAGTTCACCATAGAGAGAGGAACAGGGCAAACACATCAGAGTGTGCAGATGTGTGAAGGGGCAAGAAGCTCCAGCTTAGCTTGGTGTGGGCAACTGTGACAGTCTTTTCTATGACTCTGAAAGCATATGAGCATCTGAAGGCAGCTCTGGTGTTTCTGAAGCAGAACAAAATGGTCGTTTTATTAATTAAAGCTTGAGATAGCTACTGGAGAGTTATCCAACATCAATGTTTTCTTGGTTCTTTGTGTTTTAATCTGTGATGAACTACTATACTTTATCTTATGTTCTATTATAACATGAATATATGTCCTTAGCTGAGGAGGGTGTGTGCCCACCTCCACCTCAGGTGTCTGGTGCTCAACAGACAACAGCTGGAAGAAATTACAGGCATGGGAGTAAAATAGCTTTTTCATGCGCCAATGGTTTCCGGCTCATCGGTGCAAAAGAAATAACCTGCATAGAAGGGAAATGGCAATCACCACCTCAGTGTGTGGGTCAGTACTGGGATAATTTTTTCTATTTATTTTATTATGACTAACCATGTTATGCATTTGCAGTCATCGTTAGCAGGAGGATGCTGTTATTTACATAAGATGATCGTGAACAGGTAACTGCAGTAAAGCAATAGAACATAAGTTGCTAAAGAAAGTGTAGTAAAGCAACTGCAGTCTTTTTATTTACACAGACTGATCTAAGATGGCATAGAATACTTTCAGGTAGTCTCTCAAGAGCTGTGTGCTTATTTGTTTGTGTACTATATTGCATAATGGAGTCTCAGTTTTGACTGGAGGCCTTAAATAGTATCCCATAGTCTGTAAATCAGCATTATTTATTACTTAGTTGCAGTTGCAATATTAATTTTCTTGCATTATTGTTTATCTTTGTTTTCTGCATTTTTTAGAAAGACCATGTTTGCCACCACAGCCTGTAGAATGTGCTGATGCTCCCAGGCTGGAAAATCCAAACTTAAAAATTGAAATAGAAGGGAAATCAATTTATCTGACCGGTGCTAAATTTAAGTATATTTCTCGTTCTGGATACATGTTAAATGGAACAACTGAGATAACTTGTTCTATGGGAGAATGGACTTCAGCTCCTGCATGCTTGGGTAATATAAAAAAATACCTTTCTTTTTTTTTAAGTGTATTTACCAATAAAATGGAAAGACTTTTAAACTGAAGCTTTATTTTACTGTGGAATGTCTTCAGAGCAATCCTGATTGGGTGCAAAACTGACTTTCTGGATGTAGCTTAGTTTTTAAATATTCCTTTGTATTCTTAAAATCTTTGTTCAGTTCATATCTCTGCCAGGTGAGTCCTAGGCATATCCTTATAATCCAAGGACCTGTTTTCTTGAGAGTCCAGTAGTGACTAAGAGTTGCTTTGGAGTCTCAGTGGTGGAAATCACTTCAGTATAGTAAGGGACAGAAGCCTGTAGTCAAATTTTCTGGCATGTTTAGAAACAGGATCGAAATATTTTGGTGACTGAAATCTGTACCAGTTTAGGGGAATAACTTATTTAGTCTTCACTATGCTATCTTTTATGTAATTATTAGTTAACTATAATTATATAATCCACTATCAGCAGATGACTATGCTGATGTTAGAAATAGCTCACTAAAGCATCTGTTTGGTGGAAAAAGTACACTCCTTTGATGTGTATCCCATTAGCACCAGCATCAGATTTCTGTTATCTTTTCAGAAATGTCATGTGGAAGTATTCCAAAAGTTGCCAATGCTCAGTTTGAAGGCAGAACCAAGGAAACTTATGAGCCTGGTGAAACAATTCGCTACAAGTGTGATGCAGGGTTCCTGATTGTTGGTTCCCCTGAAATTCATTGCAAAGAAGGAAATTGGACAGCACCGCCCTTTTGTGAAGGTATAGGTTCTACTTCTAAGTAGTCCTTCTCAATATTGCATGTGAATTAATAGAATTTCAACTCAGGCATGCGGGTGAGTCAGGCCAATAGAGCCAACAGGTGACTTGCTTTGAATGGGCTGCTAAAACACCTATTTTTCTGACTCTTGAGAAACAAAAAGCAGCATAGATCAGCAAAGCAATAGTTTCCTTGTGGGCTGAAGCTAGTAGCTGAAACTTAGCTGTCTGCTGAAATCAAGCAGGCAGGTGGTTATGGAGGAGTGCATCTTGGCTGCAAAGGAGAAAATTAGTAGGGTAATGTATCTTATTTTCACATCACTAAAAATGTCAGCTGCTGACAGTTACCTTCAAATAGTAAATAAATCTCCTCACTCTCCAGCCCATTGGTACACAATGCCTTACAGCACCAATCTGCACAATTGGCTGATCTCTGTGACTTCTTTTCTCTTTTTAGTCACTTTAGGCAAAAATAATATTGCATGGTGAAGAATTGCAGAATAAAGACCAAATTATCTTCTTTTTCTACCTGTAGAAAATGATCTGCATTACACAAACCATTTTTGTTCATCAGGAGCTCTGGAATGCAATGTTCTATGGTTCTTATATTGCTGTACTGCAGTCTTTACATGCACCTCTCTTTTCAGATGTTAGCTGTGGACCTGTACCTGAAATCCCCAATGGTCATGTTGCAGGCACTCAACAGGAGAGGTATCTGCCCAGTGCCAGAGTGCATTATCAATGTGAAAGCAATTTTCAAATGATAGGTGGAAATTTCGTCACTTGTTTAAATGGTGAATGGTCACAAGCACCAGTGTGCAGAGGTAGGAACCTGTGCTTTCACCTTGCCTGTTAGCATAGAGGGGACTGTTTCTCTACCTAAACACCCTGAAGACTTCACCTTTTCTACTTCTGTTTTCTTTGGGTACCTCAACTTTGTAGTTTCTGTTGCTTGCTTGCACAGCACTTTAATTTAGCTCGATGCTTCTAGAAATACTGGGAATATTTCCATCAACAGCAAAAACGTCTTGAAGCAGCAGGGCCAAAAATGTGCTTTACTGTCATTCTCCTGCATGTTATTGGTATTGCTCCAGTGTCCACCATTTCAACAACCTTCAGTGGAAAGACATGTAAGGGCTCCTGTCTTCTGTTCAAAGCTGTCAGGAAGTATCTGAATGGAAGCAGCAGTAGGGGAGAGAAGAAACTCCAGGGCTCCCCTCTGACCAATGCAGATCCCAGCAGAGACCCAGATCTAAACCATGTGAGGTCTGCCATGGCCATAGAACTGGAAAGATTGTTCCTGTGACAAGGAATGGCGATGAGCTGTGCTCCTGTGCCCTGCCGAAATCTGTGGCTGCAGGGTGAACAAGTGCTACTTGGCTTTCACACAGCTCCTTGGAGCTGGCTGCATTCCCCCATCCCTGAGCAGCACAGGCTGACAAGCTCCTCCAGCACTGCCAGTCCTCCAGAGCTCTGCACTTCAGCACAGTGTCAGTTTGGCTGTTACCTCTGCGGTTTCCAGGAATGCCAGGGCTCCCTAGGGAGGGACATGGGCGTGTGGGAAGGCTCCTGCGTCTTCTGTGACATTAAGTGTAGCTACGGAAACATGGGCTTTTTCTAGAAACTCTTATTGACCCTGCCCATCTCCTGAGAGTCCCAGATCATTTTCTGCTGCCACTGTCACACCTCATTGCTTTCTCCATGGTGTGACCCACCTGAGACAGAAAATCTGTACAGAAATTGTAACCAGATTGATTCCTTTAATTTTTGGTTGTATTGATGAACATCTCAACAACTGCAAAGGTGACTGTAGTCGTGTCTCTTTTCAGATGTGACATGTGAACCTCCTCCAGAAATTGCTGGTGGTAGAATTAATATTAAAAAGACAAAGTATCTCCCTGGGGAGACTGCTGACTATGAGTGCTGGCAAGGTTTTAAGATGACTGGGACTTCCACTGTAGTGTGCCAGAATGGGACCTGGACAGAGCTGCCAAAGTGCAAAGGTAATTTCTCTCTCTCTCTCTCTCTCTCTCTCTCTCTCTCTCTCTCTGTCTCTCTCTCTCTCTCTTCATACAGTCGCCTGTCAGAGATTCTGTAATGAGGCTGACTCAGTGGGATTTACTTTTCCAAATTTCAGTACCCTTATCATGCACAATTGCAATGTATATGGCACACTCAGGAAAAAGTAATTTTCCCAGGAATCTGTTCAGATGAGTTTACCAGCAAAGTGACCCAGGTGGCTTCACTCAAGAAGGCCAAATGCCACACTGTTCTGCAGGACAAGATGAAGTCCTGCAGACAGCTGCAAGCACTTCAGCTGTGGTCAAATGGGGTGAACTAGTAGTTGTGAGCCCGAGGGCTGGAGAAATGGGAAACTCTTGCTCTGTTTCACCTGCCAGGTATTTGATTTTCTCTCTATTTTCCTCTGGTTCTCTTAGAGTAATGCCAACATTCTGTGGGGTAGCTGGTCACATTTGTGACCAGACCTCCATGGCAGTTAAACTCTTGTGGTTTTTGTCTCTGATTGGGCAATTTCTTTCAGGAAAAGGTGGGAAATGTGGCCCACCTCCAGCTATTGAAAACGGAGAGCTTCTTTCCTTCCCCAGGCCAGAATATCAACAAGGTACAACTCTGGAATACAAATGCCCAAGCTTCTATGTCTTGAAAGGATCGCAGTATATCACTTGTACTGATGGGCAGTGGTCAAGCCCCCCTGTTTGCCTAGGTACGTGGAAGCATGTGCTGGGTGGCCAAAGGCTGTGTGACTGCTCCTCTCTTCTTTTTCTCAGACTCTGAGGGTAGAACTTGTGCAGCAGCATTTGTGCTGGGGCTGTGATGCTGGCAGGGCAGAACAGCAGCAAGTCCTTCTTTTATCCCCAAAGAGTTTCTCTGAAAGTTAGCTCGTGTAGTCCTCTCTGCTGCCAGGAGCTCTGCAAGGAGAGGACTTTGGCTGAACCCCCCTCTGTGAGGGGATCTCCACCTCTGTGCAAAGCTCCTGAGGGCTCCCAAGCTGGGGATGCTGCTACAGGCAGCAGGCTGTGAACAAGGAGGAGTGATCTGAGTGTGTGGCAGTTCTGGGGACATCCAGGCTTGCATCTGTGACATGGTAATGAGAAAATAAATTTAGGGAAGTACAGAGCAGAAGGGAAGGATCTCAAAAAACATGTGGTCAAGTTCATTGGTGCCTGGTGCCTTCCTCACCTGTGCTTCATTCTTGCCCTGTGTGATTGTCAGAATGGAATGGCTTCTCCACAGCTCTGTGTGGCATCTCAGCCATGGTCTTTTTTCCTTTTAGGCTGACTGTGAATGTCTTTTCTGTGGCAAGTAACAGAGGATGAGAGCAAATAGCTGGAAGGATTTTTTGATGCAAACAACTTCTGTAGGCTCTAGGGGCAAAACAGTTACCTGTGGTGTGTCTGTATGAAATGCTGACACTCTTCTCTTCAATTTTTCAAGTGGCCTGTACAGCATCAGAAGAAGATATGGACAGAAACAATATTGAGCCTAAATGGTCCAGAGAAACCAAGCTGTATTCCACATCGGGTGACTATATTGAATTTCGTTGTAAAGCAGGATATGTGAAAGAGCAAGAGCCTTCCCACTTCAGAGTCCAGTGTGTGGAGGGGGTGTTGGATTACCCACGATGCAGGCTGGGCAGTAAGTCATCTCCTCTTCAGCCACAGATTAGCTGCTGTGGTGTTGCATTTTTAGTGCTGAAAGGGAAGCAAAAAGCCTTTCCCTTTCCTGGGGAAGTGCGTGGGGAGGAGCCAGAGTGCAGAACCCTGTTGTAAGCTACAGGCAGGGAGGGGCAGCAAGAAGCCATTGGCCAGCATTCCTGAGCTGGAAGGACTGCTGGGGAAAGGGCACGGTGGTTTCACAGCATCAGTTGTCCCGTGTGAGATCTACAGGCAAATAATGAAAGTCCTTTTTTGCAGGGAGCTGTACAGTGAATACAAACCATACAGAAAGCAACAATATTCAACTACAGTCACACCAATCAAGAATTTCCACCTATCGCTCTGGGGATTTTATTTTCTTTGAATGCAAATGGTGGCACAAACCAGTTTCAAGAGCTGAGAAATTTAGAGCACAGTGCCTGGATGGAGTGATTACATATCCTACATGTCAATGTAAGTGCACAGTGCTGAGGACACAGGGTGGGAGTTGTAGGAGGCAGTTTTGATGGAATTGCCTGACCAGTGCTCTGAGGAGCCTCTGTCGTGCCTGAGAATTGGTATTCATGACTTTCCCCCTTTTTTGTGTTTACACTGCAGCGAGGTTTGGATAAATGGAAATGGCATGAAGGAGGCCAGCTGTGGAAATGCAAGAGCCCTCAGCCAACCCAGTGATTTCAGCTCAGTTTTTCCTGGTGTTTCCCATTTTGCTGTGCTCTGTTTGCAGCTTAGCCAATGTTCTGCCTTGGAATTTGTTATATTATTTTTATGATTGGATGATTGTGTTTGCATATTATCCACATTTTATCCATTTTTGTAAATGTATTTACATTTTGTCCATCCAAATGGCTGTGCTTGCATTTTATCCATTCTATACTGATCTCACTGTTATTTTTATTAACAATTGTGTCCTGAAATAGGCTGGCTTTGGTGGCATACTGAGACAAGAATTAAAGCTCATGAGTAATTTGATTCTCAGCACTTGTCTATTCCTCCTTTCTTCTCCATGTGCTTGCCTGGAAACTACCCTGGGGCCACAGCTGAGGTGAGTGTCCTGAGTACCTGATCAGGAGGAGCAAGTAAGTGGAGCCCACAGCTCCATCTGCTCTTCACAAACAAGGACAAAGTGCTTGTGGAAAGCAGCAGCAGCCTTGCTGTGGTAACTGTGTACTAATGGAGTTCATGATTCAGAGGGGAGAGAGGAAAGCAAGTAGAGTACAAATCAGGCCCCCTAGGAGAGCATGAGTTTGACTGTTTTAGGAGACTAGTAGGTGGGATTGCTTGGGAGTCATAGAGAAATCCAGAGAAGCTTACAGTCTTGAAGGACAGAATCTTACAAGCACAAGAATATTCCAGTTTGGTCTTCAGGAAGAAAAACACATCTACCAGGACTGGCTTGATGAATTTGGGACTTCACATAGATCTCTGAAGCAGAAAAGAAATCGATGTACAGGAGCTTGAGGCAAAAACAAGTGCCGAGCGCCACTTGGCTGGGGGAGCCGCCTCGCCCCCCGAGCTGCCTCCTTTTCTATCACCTGGGGCTTCCTCGGGAGCACTTTGCTGCAGGCCCCGAAATTGGAAAAAATGGGGTGTTTTACCTTGGGTAGCCTTTGGTGGCCTGTGCACAGCCCCCGTGTTCCTGCTGGTGGCTCATCTGAGCACAGCTGGGTCTGTCTCTTGCTCACCTTTAGTCGGGCACACCTGGTTCGTGCCAGCTCTTCTGGAATCCCGGGTGCAGTGTAGGAAGCGTTCGGTCACTTTCTGCGCTCAGTCAGTTGGGGGTTGTTGTACAGAACAGGTGGCGCAGGCCCTGTACGAAAACACAGAGAAGTTGGATTCTTCCCATGACTGAGGTTTGTGGGCAATACCTAAAAGTGGGAGACACTCCAGAAAGTACTGTAATTCCGTACATGACTGATGAAGCACATAATGCCAATATGATTTGATTGATAGTGAATTGTCACAGACAGTGAATAATGCTTTTAGATCTGGTCTTAAAGATCTGCTTTTATCTAGACTGTTGCACTAATCACCTCATGCCCCAAGTGTAGTAAATATAAACATTTCTAAATTTTTTGCAGCCTATCTTGATTTGCTTTTGCAAATTAGTGAAATGGGAGCCAAACCTAAAAGAGTTAACTGAGATATCTTGGCCTGCTAAGTAACTCCAGTACCTGTTTTGCTAGAAGAACATTTTAGGAGCGCTGGTTAATATCATGTTCTGTTCTGCTCCTTGGACCAAAGGCCTTATTATAGAAAGGAGTTGTATGCACACGGTAATAAATTAGGTAAACTAGATGTTTGAATAAGATATAGAAGGCCCAAAACCAGGATTTTGCAAGCTTGAAGAATTCAGGCCACCTAATTGAAGAGGTCAAATTGAGGAAGTCGTCCATGGCGACCACTAGAGGGATGAAGGCTTGAGGAGAAGACCCCTACAGTAGAAGACTGCGCACATCAGGAAAGACTCCACCCAGAGACTAGCCTACTTATTAATATGATGTAACCACGTACCCGAAGTGTATAAAATGGCTTAGTTTTGCACTTTCAAGTCAAACAAGTTTGTCCAGCGCAAGCTGGCTTCTTCCCAATGTTGAATAGACAAATACCTTGCTGCTTAAAGATACAGAAGTCTCTGAGAAGTTCTTCATACTGAGGTTTTTCAGCATCATTAGGTCTTCACCTAAACTCTTCAGTTGTAGCACTCCCTTCCTAGAAAGAAGTCATACAGACTCTTAACATGGTGCAGTTTTTTAGATTCAGATTTTGCTGCAGCAGGGGCTAAGTGATAAACAAGAATTTATTTCCTAAATGTGGTTTAAATACCACATATTTAATAAGGGGCAAGCATGGATTGAAGAGAAAACCTTCTATTTTCTGTTCAGTTGGATTTCTGTGTAGAAGGTAAAGCTAGTTAAAAGTTGGTGTGGCACATACAGTATCAGCTTAAGTATGCCAGCCTGGAGTGTATCACATTGTTATGTGCCCTGCTGAGAATCCAGCTCTGAGCTTCCTGCTGTGAGGCAAAGATTTCTGTAGGTCACCAACAGGTAGTCCAATCCAGGACTAGGATTATCACTGCTGTTGTTACAGTCAATGCATCTTCCCTTGTTCTTTAGCACAGAGCTCTTAAGCATAACTTCTGTGACTGCTGTTTCTTTACAGAGCTGCAATGTAGTTTCCCAGGTCCTGTAAAACGCTGGGATCAGTGGAGTATGATGCTTACCCTTTTTCACAGCTTGCTGCATTCTGCATTTACAATGTGCTTCTCAGAAAGGCTTGTTTAAATGAAACAAAACAGATGCACATGTATGGCAAGAGTTCAAAGGTAACTTGCTCTTTGCTTTGGCTGATATGGGAAATAAATAAAATAGTGAATTATCTTGCCAGTTTTACCATGCTTTGTTCTGGGGTCAGAGCTCTATAAAAGTCTAATTAAAAAAAAAATGTCCAAGATCTTTCTTCTTTAGAATATTTGTTATATACTGCCCATTTTTTTCTTTAATTCTCAGCTGCTTCTCCACTTGAATAGGCTATCTCTTGTAAGAAAGCATTGTATCCTCTCTCTGGCTGGGTGTTTTTTAACCTTGCCAAAATTCAAGGTGGGGTGAAGCCTGTATGTTATAATGCTTTGCTATAAAAGCAAAGTAGTTAAGCTACTGTAGTCCTTTTCTGAAATCTACGAATCACAGATCAGTTGGGAAATTAATAGTGTTTCTACTGTATCTTCTAGGAGCCTCATTAAATTTTCCACCTGAATTGATTAATTTAACATGTGTTTTCATACTTCAGAAACAGTAACAGACTGAACTAGCCCAAAGTGAGAACAAAGTTTTAAGGTCACTGTAAAGCTGCAAAGGTAGGGCAGAAGGAGAAATGGGAGGGATTTCACATTTGATAATTCTTCTGAAAGCATTGTAAGGTGCAGCACAGGCACACATTAAGAAACCACATCTCCTACAGGAGATATGCGTGAGAGGTAGACTGTGTGTATAACCACGTGGTAGCGTGTGGATGATTAGAACTTTGGGAGATTAGTGAAGGAAGGTTCTTTAGAAATTTGTTCGGTGCTTATGAGCATTTTGTCTATTAACAGTGCCTTGTCTGTTGCATTGCTGATATGGAACCTGAATGTATATCCCATTGATTGCCAGTTAAT
This sequence comes from Manacus vitellinus, assembly GCF_001715985.3. Classification (NCBI taxonomy): domain Eukaryota; kingdom Metazoa; phylum Chordata; class Aves; order Passeriformes; family Pipridae; genus Manacus; species Manacus vitellinus. The sequence goes on from NW_021940565.1 coordinate 5,315,853, forward strand.
TATGTTCTATTAATAAATCAATAAGCCAGTTTGATTTTGATTTAGTTTAAACTAAGTAAACTGTGCAGTTTTCCCCTCTCACACCTTTATGTTGAGATTGTAGATATTACATGATGTGAAATGCCATTATGAGTTATAGAAGTTGTGTGACAGTGGGAGAAAAGGTAAATGTTGATGATGAAAAGATAATCTTACTGTTAATACAGTGGGACAGCACATTTTCATGAAGATTTTTGGGCAAGACAGTGACTGGTTCTAGAATTCTGTGGGCTCTAATGATATCATTAAACTCAAGTGTAACAGGAAGAAGGCTGTTAGGACATGCTGAAATTATACTGGTCAGAGATGCTATTTCAGCAGTGGCGAATTAAGCTTCTGTTACTAGTCATCATTAGTTCCCTATGGAATACTCTGACTTCCTCAGATCTGTCTTCCTAACACAACATGGCTTCCAAACACTGATCTCCAAATTATTCAGGTTTGAACAAACACTCTGAATGTTGATGTTAAGCCTCCACACTGAGCAAGAAATTAACAAAAACTTCAATAACTTATTCTGACCTTATACTGATTCTACTTTGTGCAGGAGTATTGGACAAGATAACTTCCTGAGGTCCATTCCCACCTGTACTTTCCTAGGCTCTTATGTCTTGACCTGCACTTTTTCTCGTGCTGATATTTTCTCTGGGGGTGATATTTTGGCTGTCTGGCTGCATCCACAGCAATATGTGAGTGTGGTCACACCAGTTCTCAAAGCAATAGCTCTGCTTCCTTAGATAAAATCCAGCTGTCTTTGGCTGCATAACTACTTTTCTGCCTTTTTTTATGAGTAGGAAGTAAGGGTACTCTAGAGATGGCTTTTTTCTGCCTGCCTTAGAGGTCCTGAGGCACAGTTTGCCTATGCACTCTGTTTTGTTAGAGGCTGAAGTCAGACACGATTAAAGACATTAGTTTTAAATTGATAGTCCATGGAAGAGGTAAGTTTAAGTTCCTGATTTTATTTCCATTTAGTTAGGGTAAGTTTAATCAATGGTTTGAGAAGATCACAAACACAAGACCAGAAGGGACTGAGTCTGGTCCCTTGATTTATGATTGAAGATGATTTCTTTGTATAGGCCTACATTACATCCATACAAACATTGCTTCACTAGGTTAGGTGAGTCTTCTAATTTTTAGCTTAAATTTATTCATAGGAGTTCTGGTTTTGCATGCTGATGCTCAAAGAGTTTTAGCATTGCCTGTATTTGTAGACAGCAGTCAGGAAAGTTAAAGTACCATTTTAATTCCAGTTGTGGTTGAGCTGTAGCTGAAGTTATCTTTGACTGTGTTTCAAGCCCATAATTATTTGGCAAGTGGTTTAATGACCCAAAAACAATTTGACAAGACCCGAAGCAGTTAGAGCTTCATGACATCAGAGGATAAAACATTTAAAATTGCAGAAATTTTAGAACCCATGCCTCCAGTAAATATTTTTACAGCTAATTGGTTTGAGCCACTGTGTCTGGGTTGAAATCCAACCCTTTTTATGCTCTGTTTCAATGTTTTTCCAGCTCTCTGAGCTTCCCATATGAGTTAAGGAATTGGAAAGCAGCAGTGTCACTGTGCTGCTGTGACAGGGAAGGTTAAGCCATCCTAAGTTCCTCACCAGTGCAGGCTGCTGCAAGATTTTGCACAGGTACAGAAGCATATGAATACCTATGGTAATGTGGTAAGATTGGTGCAGAGGGACAAGTGGGACTGTCCTGGTGCTGTCAGAGTACGTCTGTCTGAAGTAGCAGCACAGGCTTCAGTGCTACAGAACAAAAGGAACTATAGATTTGGGCAGTGAATTTCTGTGAGGAACTGTTTTCTTGGAGCTTGACTTAGGTGCAAAAAATATCTTTTCAGTGGTCAGGTATTCACCAGGAACTGCAAAATGGATGCAGATCGATCATCACAGGGTCATGGAGCGGGGTGAGAGTTCATTTTCCACGTATGAGTCATTTGTCTAGGAAAGGGGAAGGAAGAGATATTATGCTGCCTAAAGAGTTCTTGTGGGTGAAACAGCTGAATGCCAGTTTTCAGCAAGACCAAGTTCTTAGAAACACAGCCCAAGTTAAAAAAATAATTCCAGCTGCCTTTTAAGAAGACAAGAAGTTTTAACTGCTTTAAATGCTTTGGAATTCAGGTTTGATTTGAGATCTGCTCTGTAGACACACTGCTTTTATCCTAGAGCAGTACACCAACCAAGCCAGTAATTTTAAGGATATGTTGTGTGTTTCTTTGGGAGCATATACAAGACAGATCTGTGTATACTCCATGCCAGTCAGACATCACCACTGTGGGGTACCTGGTCTGCAGCTGTTTTATGTCCATCTCATATGGGCACTTCTGTTACATAGTTTTCCCTGAATTCTCAGTCTCAAATAATTCTCTTCATCTGATCAACATTTCCAATGGAGTGCACTTATAAAGCCAAGACATATCATGAAACTATTAAGAAGACTGTTGCTTCTTTTTGCATAATCTTTATATTTCTCTTTGGAAAGTCCATTCTCTATCTTGCAATTCATTCACATCTTCTCCATCTTATTTCTCATGTGAAACTGAAACAAGTGCTTCAGCTTCACCTAAGTTTATTTAATCAAGAATTTGATCAAGTATATTTCCTTTGCTCTGGGCAGTTGGTTATTTTATATAAGAAAGAGTGAGTGACCAGTAAGCCACTTTATATTTTTGTCTGCCTTTTATTTTGATTGTTTTTAGCATAGATCTTGAATTATATGTGTAGAGAAGTTCATTTTTACACACAGTTAACATCACTTTGTTTTAAACTAAGCAAACAACACACAGAGAACCACAAAATAATTTATTTGTTCAACTGCTTTTAGATACCAAAAAATAACCTTATATGAGTAAGTAGGGGATAAATCTGAAGGAAAAAAAGAGAGAAAAAAAAAACATGATGAAAAAACAAGGAGATTGCAGGAAAGGAATGTGTCAGTCTAAATTGCCAGGCTTTTATTTATTTATTCATTTAGCAAGGTTTAGAGGGGGGGGGTAAAGAAATACTTGTGTGTTGCAAGAGGTTTCGTGGAAATGACTGCTGAAATCAGAGTATAAATGGTTTGCAAGGTCAGTCTCTGGAGCAGTTACTGAGCAAAACAGGAGTGGAAATAACACAAAGTACTCAAAATAAGTAGGGTCCAATACTGGATGTGTTTGGATGAGTTTCTGAATCTCTAGAATGTTGTTCCTGGGCTATGCAGCTCTGCTCTTGTGTTGGACGTGTTGTACTGCACAAAGAGGTAAGCTTTAATGTAGAAAAAAATCAGAGCTCTTTCTTAAAGTGTATGTGAAAATGGTATTTAAAACAATATGCAGAGGCATTGTAGCCTTTCTAATGAACTTCTGACAACAGTGACTGAGATTTCTTCTGGCAGTATTTAACACCTTTAGTATTTCATATCTTATCATAGGTATTACTTCACCTATTTATTTGGATAACTACTGCTGTTATTAATCTGATGCCCAAATTTTAAACATTCGTATCACTATAAACTAGAGCCAGATGACTAATTTTTTATTAATTATGTTTGTTAATTATTCTAACTTCTAAAGCGAGTAAACAATTAGTAGAATAAGATAGAAAATATTCCATAAATGTGCATTTATTTCTGTCTGGAATAATCTGTGAGATGATGTAAGAAAGAGAAATCATTACTAAATTGACTGAAAAGCTTATAAAATATCTCTTGACTGATAGACTGTTTTTAGTCTATGAAATGAGATAGATGTATACAAGTATGCTTTTGTACATGTTTGGATAGGTAGCTAGGATACTGTGTATCTTTTCACAAGCCTCTGATGGTTTTTGTTTCTCTACCGAATTTACTTTTCTTTTTTTGTGTTTATATTGCTTAATCTATCCTCAGTAATTTAATTTTTCTTTTTGCTTTGCACACACTGTTGAGGAAAGGGTGCTGTGTGGTTTTGAGCTAGTGTGTCTTTGCTTGGTTCAAACTGGTTTTAATTTTGGGTGAAGACTATGAAGACCTTATTAATCAAAACAAACCAATAGGTTTTACTTTGAAAAATTGAAAAAAAAATCAAGAAATTAAAGGAATAGCTTACCTTAATTAAATATTCTTATAATAAATACTGCCTCAAACCAACTAATAAAGTCTAATTTGTTTGCAAAGAAGTCCAGAAAAGTCCTGGAACTTGAACTAAAAATTTGCCTTAATTTGCACTATGTTTTCACAATGCTTTATTTAGGCCAGGGAGATTGCAAAACAATGTGAATGTAGCAAAATTTGATTTATCCAGGACAATTATTACTATGGGTCATGCAGGATTCTTAGTTCCAGCTCCATATTGGAAGTCTGTGTGAGTTGTTCCAAGAGCTGAATTTTTGCACAAGGACGGAAAAACACTTCTACTTGGATTTGTAGCTTGTGCTTGACTTTGTGGAAGTTGCTACCAGCACAATGATGGTAAGAAAGCAGCTTGAGCTATTTGTAACTGAGGTCAAGTCACATGCAAATCCTGAGTGAATTATTCCAGATCTCCTTGTCTCTCGCTGAAGGATTTGAAGGTATGCATTTAATGCATGCTTTCAAATCTAGAAATAAAACCCTTCCAGTGTTGGTGAGTACATATGGTGAGTGCATGATGTAACTCATATAGTTTTGAAGTACATCCTGTCAGAAAATTTCTTCATCTCAAGCTACTAAGAAACTGCATTTAAAAATATAATAATTAGCTGTAGTAGTAAATAAATAAATAAATAAATATAATCTGAGACTTAATGGTAATGCATACCATCAATATCAGGGCAGGAGTGGGAAAGAACAGAGGGAGTTGTTATAAAACACAGATGGAAGCATTTCTTAGTAATGATGAAGAAACTAAGATCATCTTTCATGCTTCTTTTTTTAATGTAAACACAGAGGAGCTGAGGCCCCATTCTGCACAACAGAAATATAAATATAAAAATATATATAAAAATATAAATATATATAAAATTCACTTTCTACATTTTGATGTGGAAGAATGAGTGTTTTTCCTGCTCACTTTGTGTCACAAATCCAGGCTGCCTAGTCTGTGGTTGGGATCTGCGCAGTGTAATTCAGGAAGCTGTAACTCTGCATCCCTCACATGAAAAAGGATTTTAGTTATTTTTCCTGTAGTCCTGTTTTCAAGAAGCACCTGGACAACCTGTAGGAAAGCTTCAGTGAGAGTACTGCTGCTTTCTCAAACCTTTGGCCTTACAGCTAACTGGAGAGAGGACTTCTGTGCCAGGTCTCTGCTGCATAATGAATGTACTCACCAAGGACTTCCTCCCCTGCTGGAGAATTCTTCTCCCATTTATTTTCTATACAGAGATTTCATTTCTTTTCCAAGGCTTCATTTCTCAGGGGTTGTTTTATTTATTCCTGATGAATTCTCACCTTTCATGTTCAGATGGAAACCAGACTTCATTGAGTCTAATTGGCTAGACTGTTCAGGCTCTGTTACTCTGCGTAAAGCTTCAGCCTTCCAAATGAGTACGTTTCAGTCACCCAGGCACTGAAAATTAGTCACTGAAATTAGTTCAATAATTATAAACAACTAAAAAAATTGTTTCTTAACAAAGTCATTTAGTCTTTCATTAACAGCTTCCCAACATTTGTTTCTTTCTGCTTTAGTCTGGCTTTTCTCACTCTCAAGCTGTTTAGGAATTCCTTAATTAAATTGATTCAGGCTCATTTGTTGTAATTCGTAATCTCATAGATAAGAGAAAAGAAGTTTTGGAATATCAAGTGATCTGAGCCTGGAGAGAAAGTTTAGGCAATGTAAAGGTAAGAGGAGATTTGACAGAATTTGATTGCAATGGAATTGGGGGAAATGACAGAGCTATAAGCACTGCCAAAGACACCAGCAGCACAGTGCGATTGTTCCCACACTCCTGAGGGGTGTGCCAGGGTGGGCAGTCCTGGTTCTGTCTGTTTCTGAAAACACCCAGATGATGAGGCTGAATCTGAATTAATTGTGTGCTAAACTTTTTATCATGCATGTGTTGACATTGTTGCTCTTAAATTCTATTTCAAGCGAAGCCGTGTGACTACCCAGTTATAGAAAACGGCAAGTTAAAATATGACATCCGCTTTCACTTTCCGAAGAGAGTTGGACAGAGTGTTGACTACTACTGTTTCCAAGATTATTCAACCCTCACTGGAAATACCTGGGGTCGAAGTTTTTGCTCTCTAAGGGGCTGGTCTCCAGCACCAAAATGCCTGAGTAAGTACATTTCCAATATATACTCAATTCTGTTATAATTATGAGAGGTCTGTGCAGCTGAAATTGTTCTGATGGAACACAAGACAAAACAGTTTCTTAGAGTCGAACTGCTTTAGCTGACCCCTGGAACTGCATCCAGACTGTCATCCTCTCTGCAGAGCTCAAAGTGTCAGCTGGAGACACTCTGAAATGAGTAAGGCTGAAATGATGCTTTTGGATTTGGGAGATTTTTTACTCTTGAAACTATTCATGAGATTAAGAAATATATGGGAAATCTTCTCTGGCTTCTGGGTAACATGCAAGCATATACTTTCCTCTGGACACACAGCTGCACATAGAGAGTTTCTACTCTTTGTAAATATATTCTCCCTTCCATGGCTTGGGCACTTTGTCTAGAGGTTACTCTCTGAGAACCATTGCTGGTCCCTTTGGAAAGCTTTTGGAGCTGAAAAGATGTCACACTCTTGGAATAAGCTGAAAGTGATTGTGGTATCAGCAAAAGAACCAGGTACACTCCTTAGATTTAAATTGAATTAGACTTCCATTTAAAGCAGCAAGGTGAGATCTCCTCTCAGACAGCTTCAGTCACAGCAAAGTTCCTGCCTACTGGTAGGACTGGAAAGCGGATTACAAAAGGTTGATCTTTCCTTGATGCCCTCAGTGGAGTGGTGCTCAGTGCAGGAAAGGAATGGAGCCCTGCCTGGAGGAAAGGACCAGTTACTCAGATAAAACACTGTAACATTCCTTCAGCCCATGTCTGGGCTCTTGGGGTGCAGGAGGCCATAGAGCCAGCGTGCCAAGCTGTTGCTAAAATCTCTAGACCTGCTTTGAGAGGCTGATACACTTCCACAGAGATGATAAAATCTCCAGGAGGCAAATGCTGAAATTCACTCTGTGCAGACAGCAACAGTTTAGAGACAAAGCAGACCAAACTAGAACTGGTGCACATGAACAGTAAGCAAGAGATTGTGGTTACTAGACCAACTCTTTTTGCTTTATGCAGTGACTTCCACTTCTGTTCATGTGATTCATTAATCTCAGGACAGTGCAATAAAGCAAACTTTCATTCAGGTTTGCACACAAAGGTCTTTTTGGGGAGGAAGGCTACAGAAATGTGCTTGGAGGCCTGTTTTTTATTAACTGTCTTCCTAAGAATTGTTTTACCTCAGTTCTTGCTGTAGAGATTACTGTCATTAAATGTACTTCCTTCTTCTTTAGAAAAATGAACTTCCTTTCTTCTTTAGAAAAATGTTATACCAGGCAGCTGATAAATGGTTATTTCCCAAGACACCCGATGGATTTTTACAAAGAAGGTGAAAGAACTACATATGCCTGCAACAATTATTTCCAGACCGAGCATGATGTCGTCATGTGCACAAAGAATGGCTGGTTCCCTCATCCCAGATGTATCCCTGAAAGTGAGTGTGCTTGTATTTTGTTGAGATTTCTGTCTAAAAGCAGTAAACACATCATCACATGACCCATCACCACGGCTTAGTAACTCTAAGTCAAGGTGCTGTACAATGGAAAGGCAGTGCTGTGATTGTCTCACCTGTCCTCCACAGCTCTCGTGTCCCTGTGCTGCTGAGGTCGGTCACTAAAGACACTCTGAGTGTACCCCTGTAAAACAGCCACACGTGGCTCCTCCAGATATAGGATGTGAGCTCTGGGATGGGAGTCATAATCCCTTTGTCTTCCCTAGAGAAATCTTGTTCTAGCATAGCTGTGCAGTCGTAAATAGCAATCATTTCCCTTGCACAGACTCCTTTCAGCCTCTCGCTGTGCCACCTGATCCTTGTTCCTCTTGCTTTCTTTCCCATTGGCATCATACTGGCAGGTGGGAGGAATAGGAAGGTTACCTCTCCAGTTCATTTCCAGCTTCTGTTCCTGACTTGCACCAAGCCTGAAATTGCTCTAATATCTCAGAGGAACTTTAAATATTTAGACAATTATTTCCTATGGACAAAGAAATAATTCAATATAACTTTTCTTGGACTGTAAGAATATTTTTAGGAAACAATTCCACACTGATAGAGACTCTTACCATCTAATGTTTTGGATTGCCCCCCACTGAGATTTTGACTTAGCAGTGAGCAAGAAAAATGAAATTTTCTGATTCCTAGGTTAGGCAATTCTGGACATCACTGTGAAATTTAAACTTTTGAAGGTGTTGCACTACAGTATCATTAACCCTGCTCCCAACGATTAATACATCCTCCAGTGTTCTTCAAAGTGCTTTGGATTTTAGGGGTTTTTATATCTTTGTTTACTTGGCTCTCTAGTATGAAAATATTTCTATTTGTTGTAGGGTTAATTTCTTCAAATGAAGACACTCCTTGACAGAATGATTAAGTAGTAAAGAATTTAATACTCTGTGCATGTTTTCTTTCAGAATACAAGACCAAAACAGCCAACCAAGGCAACTGATTTCCATCCATTGAAAAAATGTATTAAACACTATATATTAACAATGGATCAAACATTCTCTATAAACAATAGATTAAATTAATGAGGTAGTAAACAATATATTAAACATTAATGGTTAGGTAATATTAAATGGCTTAAAGAATGTATTCCAAGTGACAGGAAACCGGTTACAACACTGGGTCTGTCTGCACTAGTGTTTTATTGTGCAAGAAGGGGGCCTTTGGTAGAGATTTGCTTCGGTCCTGCAGTCTGTGCACTCAGAATGACTTCTCCATGGCAGGACTGAGGTGACACCTGCCCACTGCAGTGCTGTGCCCCTGCCTTGCAGTATGGACAGGAGGTGCTCTCCGTGCATGCACAGTGCTGTGCAGGCCCAACAGGAGTTTCATTTCTAGTGAAGACCAGATGTGGACATGCAGTTTGGAAGCTTGCAGGATTGCTGCAAATCAAACCCCTCTCTATCCCCGTTTGTGTCCCCCAAGAAGAGAGCTCAGTGCCAAAGCAAAACTTCATGTGCTCTTAAAATTAAATGGCCTAAGTCCTAGAATGCTTCTGCTTTTGTCTTCCTTCTGCTGTGATTTATAAGCATGCAGTTTAGCAGTATTTCACTTGCAAGAAATTTTGTCTGTCTCTTTCAGAAAAATGCCGGCCAAACTATGTTGAGAATGGTCATTTCACCTCGTCAAGAACCGAGTTCCGTTTAAGGGAAGTGGCCCCGTATAGATGTAATACTGGCTTTGTAACTGCAGTAGGACAAGAAAAAGGAGAGACACACTGCCAAGAACATGGCTGGGCTCCACCTCCAAAATGCATCAGTGAGTACCTAAACGTGTCAGAGCTCCCTACCATTGTCACCATCATAGAAATGGTGTCCTGTGGACTCAGAGTTTTACCATCCAGATTGGTGGAGTTTTCTTACTGGGCAGAGACTCCAATCTCTCATCCTTCAGAGGTTAATCATTCTCAGGCTCTAGGATATACAGAGAGAAAACATAAAGGTATTGTATAAGGTGGGGAAAATCTAGTGTCTTCTTGGTGACCTATCTTTTTGGATCTCTTTAGCATTAAGTACATGGTAATCACTGGGTGTTCAGTGATTCTTACCTGATAAAAAATACCTTTGCCCAAATTTACTCCCAATGTATGAAGAAATGCCTGTGAACCAAGGCATTCAGCCAAGAACTTTCTTTAAATGTGACCAAACTAGAAACAAATAGGATTCTTTATTTGGACCTTCTTTCCTCTCCTGACCAGGTGTGTAGGCCTGGTTTTTTAATAACTGTCTTCCTAAGAATTTTTTACCTCAGTTCTTGCTGTAGAAATTATTGTTGTTAAATGTGCTTCCTTTCTTCTTTAAAAAAATGTACTTCCTTTCTTCTTTACAAAAATGAACTTCCTTCTTCTTTAGAAAAATGTACTTCCTTTCTTCTTTAGAAAAATGTTATACCAGGCAGCTGATAAATGGTTATTTCCCAAGACACCAGATGGATTTTTACAAAGAAGGTGAAACAGCTACATATGCCTGCAACAATTATTTCCAGACCGAGCATAATGTCGTCCTGTGCACAAAGAATGGTTGGTTCCCTCATCCCAGATGTATCCCTGAAAGTGAGTGTGCTTGTATTTTGTTGAGATTTCTGTCTAAAAGCAGTAAACACATCATCACATGACCCATCACCACTGCTTAGTAACTCTAAGTCAAGGTGCTGTACAATGGAAAGGTAGTGCTGTGATTGTCTCACCTGTCCTCCACAGCTCTCGTGTCCCTGTGCTGCTGAGGTCGGTCACTAAAGACACTCTGAGTGTACCCCTGTAACACAGCCACACGTGGCTCCTCCACATATAGGATGTGAGCTCTGGGATGGAAGTCATAATCCCTTTGTCTTCCCTAGAGAAATCTTGTTCTAGCATAGCTGTGCAGTCGTAAATAGCAATCATTTCCCTTGCACAGACTCCTTTCAGCCTTTGGTAGAGATCAAACCCCTGTCCATCCTTGTTTGTGTCCCCCAAGGAGAGAGCTCAGTGCCAAAGCAAAACTTCATGTGCTCTTAAAATTAAATGGCCTAAGTCCTAGAATGCTGCTGCTTTTGTCTTCCTTCTGCTGTGATTTATAAGCATGCAGTTTAGCAGTATTTCACTTGCAAGAAATTTTGTCTGTCTCTTTCAGAAAAATGCCGGCCAAACTATGTTGAGAATGGTCATTTCACCTCGTCAAGAACCGAGTTCCGTTTAAGGGAAGTGGCCCCGTATAGATGTAATACTGGCTTTGTAACTGCAGAAGGACAAGAAAAAGGAGAGACACACTGCCAAGAACATGGCTGGACTCCACCTCCAAAATGCATCAGTGAGTACCTAAACATGTCAGAGCTCCCTACCATTGTCACCATCATAGAAATGGTGTCCTGTGGACTCAGAGTTTTGCCATCCAGATTGGTGGAGTTTTCTTACTGGGCAGAGACTCCAATCTCTCATCCTTCAGAAGTTAATCATTCCCAGGCTCTAGGATATACAGAGAGAAAACATAAAGGTATTGAGTAAGGTGGGGAAAATCTAGTGTCTTCTTGGTGACCTATCTTTTTGGATCTCTTTAGCATTAAGTAAATGGTAATCACTGAGTGTTCAGTGATTCTTACCTGATAAAAAGTACATTTGCCCAAATTTACTCCCAATGTATGAAGAAATGCCTGTGAACCAAGGCATTCAGCCAAGAACTTTCTTTAAATGTGACCAAACTAGAAACAAATAGGATTCTTTATTTGGAACTTCTTTCCTCTCCTGACCAGGTGTGTAGGCCTGGTTTTTTAGTAACTGTCTTCCTAAGAATTTTTTACCTAAGTTCTTGCTGTAGAAATTACTGTTGTTAAATGTGCTTCCTTTCTTCTTTAAAAAAATGTACTTCCTTCTTCTTTAGAAAAATGTACTTCCTTTCTTCTTTAGGCATATGTTATACCAGCCAGCTGATAAATGGTTATTTCCCAAGAGACGGGACGGATTTTTACAAAGAAGGTGAAAGAACTACATATCACTGCAACAATGATTACCATGCTGAGCATAATGTCGTCACGTGCAAAAGCAATGGCTGGTTCCCTCATCCCAGATGTATCCCTGAAAGTGAGTGTGCTTGTATTTTGTTGAGGTTTCTATCTAACCGCAGTAAACACATCATCACATGACCCATCACCACGGCTTAGTAACTCTAAGTCAAGGTGCTGTACAATGGAAAGGCAGTGCTGTGATTGTCTCACCTGTCCTCCACAGCTCTCGTGTCCCTGTGCTGCTGAGGTCGGTCACTAAAGACATTCAGAGTGTACCCCTGTAAAACAGCCACACGTGGCTCCTCCAGATATAGGATGTGAGCTCTGGGATGGGATAATCCCTTTGTCTTCCCTAGAGAAATCTTGTTCTAGCATAGCTGTGCAGTTGTAAATAGCAATCATTTCCCTTGCACAGACTCCTTTCAGCCTCTCGCTGTGCCACCTGATCCTTGTTCCTCTTGCTTCCTTTCCCATTGGCATCATACTGGCAGGTGGGAGGAAAAGGGAGGTTACCTCTCCAGTTCATTTCCAGCTTCTGTTCCTGACTTGCACCAAGCCTGAAATTGCTCTAATATCTCAGAGGAGCTTTAAATATTTAGACAATTATTTCCTATGGACAAAGAAATAATTCAATATAACTTTTCTTGGACTGTAAGAATAGTTTTTTAGGAAACAATTCCACACTGATAGAGACTCTTACCATCTAATGTTTTGGATTGCCCCCCACTGAGATTTTGACTTAGCATTGAGCAAGAAGAATGAAATTTTCTGATTCCTAGTGTTAGGCAATTCTGGACATCACTGTGAAATTTAAACTTTTGAAGGTGTTGCACTACAGTATCATTAACCCTACTCCCAACGATAAATACATCCTCTAGTGTTCTTCAAAGTGCTTTGGATTTTAGGGTTTTTTATATCTTTGTTTACTTGGCTCTCTAGTATGAAAATATTTCTATTTGTTGTAGGGTTAATTTCTTCAAATGAAGACACTCCTTGACAGAATGATTAAGTAGTAAAGAATTTAATACTCTGTGCATGTTTTCTTTCAGAATACAAAACCAAAACAGCCAACCAAGGCAACTGATTTCCATCCATTGAAAAAATGTATTAAACACTATATATTAACAATGGATCAAACATTCTCTATAAACAATAGATTAAATTAACGAGGTAGTAAACAATATATTAAACATTAATGGTTAGGTAATATTAAATGGCTTAAAGAATGTATTCCAAGTGACAGGAAACTGGTTACAACACTGGGTCTGTCTGCACTAGTGTTTTATTGTGCAAGAAGGGGGCCTTTGGTAGAGATTTGCTTTGGTCCTGCAGTCTGTGCACTCAGAATGACTTCTCCGTGGCAGGACTGAGGTGACACCTGCCCACTGCAGTGCTGTGCCCCTGCCTTGCAGTATGGACAGGAGGTGCTCTCCGTGCATGCACAGTGCTGTGCAGGCCCAACAGGAGTTTCATTTCTAGTGAAGACCAGATGTGGACATGCAGTTTGGAAGCTTGGAGGATTGCTGCAAATCAAACCCCTGTCTATCCCCGTTTGTGTCCCCCAAGAAGAGAGCTCAGTGCCAAAGCAAAACTTCATGTGCTCTTAAAATTAAATGGCCTAAGTCCTAGAATGCTGCTGCTTTTGTCTTCCTTCTGCTGTGATTTATAAGCATGCAGTTTAGCAGTATTTCACTTGCAAGAAATTTTGCCTGTCTCTTTCAGAAAAATGCCGGCCAAACTATGTTGAGAATGGTCATTTCACCTCGTCAAGAACCGAGTTCCGTTTAAGGGAAGTGGCCCCGTATAGATGTTATCCTGGCTTTGTAACTGCAGAAGGACAAGACGAAGGAGAGACACACTGCCAAGAAAATGGCTGGGCTCCACCTCCAAAATGCATCAGTGAGTACCTAAACATGTCAGAGCTCCCTACCATTGTCACCGTCATAGAAATGGTGTCCTGTGGACTCAGAGTTTTACCATCCAGATTGGTGGAGATTTCTTACTGGGCAGAGACTCCAATCTCTCATCCTTCAGAGGTTAATCATTCTCAGGCTCTAGGATATACAGAGAGAAAACATAAAGGTATTGGGTAAGGTGGGGAAAATCTAGTGTCTTCTTGGTGACCTATCTTTTTGGATCTCTTTAGCATTAAGTAAATGGTAATCACTGGGTGTTCGGTGATTCTTACCTGATAAAAATACATTTGCCCAAATTTACTCCCAATGTATGAAGAAATGCCTGTGAACCAAGGCATTCTGCCAAGAACTTACTTTAAATGTGAACCAAACTAGAGACAAATAGGATTCTTTATTTGGAACTTCTTTCCTCTCCCGAACAGCGGTGTAGTACAGTAAAAGACTTTTTTTTCCCTTGTTGGGATGCTGAGGCTCATAATATTGACTAACTTGAGCCACCATTTTATCTTTGCCTTTTATTTCACACTGTCTTTACCTAGGACTTTGTGGCTTCTTTTCTGACCCCTCACAAATGATCACAAGGAACAGGAGTACAAACCATTTGCTATGACACCAAAAATAATAATAATATGTAGCAGAAGGAAATAATTGAACCTAAGCAAGAAGTATTTATGTTAAATGTTACTTCTAGACACATATTTCCGAAGATTAATGCAATAGATAATATGTGAACATACTGCATATTCTACATGAATATTCTGGCAATGCAGAATTAGTAATGTTTCAAATATACCAACGGGGATGATGCTTCCAAAGGGCAATGTTTCTGGATAACAAAATGCACTTTGTTTTACTCTACAGAATCATGTAAAGCACCAGAGGACATTTTGATTCACCACACAAATAAAAATGTGTTCATGCCTGAAGATACAATTGAGTATTCATGTTTGGAAGGATATAAAACTGCAAATAATATGCCAACTGATACCACAAGGTGTGGCATAAATGGTGAATGGAGTCCAGCACCTGAGTGTCTCGGTGAATATTTTTGTGTTTGTTAATTAGCATAACTCTGTATGCACTCTGTGAACCTTTTTTCTTTAAGACTTTCTTTGGTTTTGTTCGAATCAGTAGCATTTCATGTACTTTCTGTCGGGTGTACAGTATATGTTAAAATATTTTGTCTTTGTAGTGTGTAATGCTGACATTGCCCAATGGAGATTTTTATCCCAAGAAGGGTAAATACCCCAATGGAGATGTTGTGAAATTTACCTGTGCAAACCAATTTGTAAGAGTGGGACCTGCCTCTGTTCAGTGCTACTCCTTCGGATGGTTTCCATCACCACCAGTGTGTAAAGGCAATTATTTTGTTAACTTTATCGCAGTAGGAAATATAATCATAGAATCAGCTGGGTTGGAAAGGAGCTCTGAGATCATCAAGTCCAACTCTTCATTTTTTTTTACTGTTTTCTTTTTTTTTTTGGAAATCCAGTCCGGGTTTTCCCCCTTTCCGTACGCCGGAAAAATCAAGTCCGGCTTTCCCCCCATTCCATACTCTGGCTAAAAACCAGTCCGGGTTTTCCTCCATTCCGTACTCCAGAGGAAATCCAGTCTGGCTTTTCCTCCACCCCCCCAAAGCAGCCCCAGGCCCCACCCCCCACAGAGGCACCTCAAGGTACCAACCCCACAAGGAATGAGGATGCCTTGGTCCTAAACACTTCTGCAGACACCTTCTGTAAGCCAGTCTTGGGCCAAAAAGCAACCATCCCACCTTTATCTCTAAAAGGCCAAGAACTAGGCCTCTTGGGATCATTTCATGGCATTTTTCTATTTTGTGTGAAAGATTCTCAACAGCTGAGCTTTCACTGTTAGACTTTCTGGGAGCTTTGATTATGCAATATGAAGTTATTAAGTTCTGCAGTGACTGAAAGCCAATTGGCAAATGGCTTGAACAAGATAGTAATCAGGTTATTGATTGTAATGTTTGAAAAATTAGTTATTGTTCAATGATGCATAAATAATGTGCAATATGGCAGCCAGGAGGGATTCATTTGAGTAATGTCCTCTCTTACTATATCCTAAATGTCCTAAGTTTTACCACTGCCTAGTGTTGATACCCTTCAGATATTGTATCCTATGTTCTTTTTTCTAATCACATGATATTGAAGAAAAAAAAAGCTGGGCTGGAGATGACACAGAACTGGACCCAAGCAAAAGAAATCCAGTGAAGGATTTTCCTGTGAAATTCCTTAGCTTCATCTAGTAGGATGAATAAATTCATGCCAGAGGAAAAATATATACCTCTGTACTTATCCTTTTTAAGGAGGAGTACAACTTACTGGCCTCTGAAAAGAGTTTCTTGTGCTGGTGCTACGCCCTTTCATGAGGCACATGGGCTTTCATGAAGCTTGAGAGGATGAAGGGACCTCATATTTCTGACTTCCCTTTCTTCCCACTCAGTCAATTCCCTTAATAGGAGTTCCATTCACTCCATCCAAACTGAATTCCTTTAATATGCCCTATATATATCACTTGCTATGTGATTTTTAGAACATACGTTGTTATTACTTGCAGAATGGTCAATTTTTATTTTTTTTTTAAGGATACTGAAGTTGCCATCCTTGTAATACTTTTTTTTTTCCTTGCAACAAACGTGGGTAGAGCCCTTCCCAAATCTTCGTTTGCAAAGCCTAGCCATGATGATGATGAATACTTTTTTTCTCTTAAAACTGGGTTGGTTTTATCAAGCACTTCTTTTATCATAGCAGGCATTGACAGTGCATGGAAGTAAGAGACATGAGTGAGCCAGGATCACACTTATCTGTTTGTGATCACCAGCCCACCATGAACCCAGATATTCAAAGGCATAAATCAATGATCCGTTTAACCGGTTCCACTGATTTTTCTTAACTTTAAACAACAAATTCAAGGTGTTTTATGTTGTACTTTATTGTGCTTGAAGTACTGAGTTCAGAGCATAGATTTGATCTCTTGATTTCAGTGAAGGCCAGAGGCTGTGGACCTCCCCCTGAAATTACCAATGGAAATATTGCTGGTGGCTCTGAGGAACAGTATCAACATGGGGACAGAAAGCAGTATGAGTGTAACATGGAATTTAAATTGGTTGGATCAAAGGAAATAGAATGTGTTGATGGACAGTGGTCACCTCCTCCCTCTTGCATTGGTAATCTACTTTAACACTACTTATGAGAAGTCTGTACTTCACTGTAAGCTAATACGTCACAGATATTGTCACAATTAACATTACATATTTGCAGATATGTTATGTTCAAAATCATGTTGTGAATGAAGAGTCAGGAAAAGCCATTACCTTTTCCTGTCACTACCACTGCAACAGTACTATTTATTTTATTATGACTTACTGTGTTATGCATTTGCACTCATCATTAGCAGGAGGATGCTGTTATTTACATAAGTTTATCATGAACCGGTAACTGCAGAAAAGCAGTAGAACATAAGTTGCTAAAGAAAGTGTAGTTAAGCAACTGCAGTCTTTTTATTTACACAGACAGATCTAAGATGGCATATAAAACTTTCAAGTAGTCTCTCAAGAGCTGTGTGCTTATTTGTTTGTGTAGTATATTGCATATTGGAGTCTCAGTTTTGACTGGAAGCCTTAAATAGTATCCCATAGTCTGTAAATCAGCATTATTTATTACTTATTATTTATTACTTAGTTGCCTGTATGTCTTGAAAGGATCTCAGTATATCACTTGTACTGATGGGCAGTGGTCAAGCCCCCCTGTTTGCCTAGGTACGTGGAAGCATGTGCTGGGTGGCCAAAGGCTGTGTGACTGCTCCTCTCTTCTTTTTCTCAGACTCTGAGGGCAGAACTTGTGCAGCAGCATTTGTGCTGGGGCTGTGATGCTGGCAGGGCAGAACAGCAGCGAGTCCTTCTTTTATCCCCAAAGAGTTTCTCTGAAAGTTAGCTCGTGTAGTCCTTTCTGCTGCCAGGAGCTCTGCAAGGAGAGGACTTTGGCTGAACCCCCCTCTGTGAGGGGATCTCCACCTCTGTGCAAAGCTCCTGAGGGCTCCCAAGCTGGGGATGCTGCTACAGGCAGCAGGCTGTGAACAAGGAGGAGCGATCTGAGTTTGTGGCAGTTCTGGGGACATCCAGGCTTGCATCTGTGACATGGTAATGAGAAAATAAATTTAGAGAAGTACAACGCAGAAGGGAAGGATCTCAAAAACATGTGGTCAAGTTCATTGGTGCCTGGTGCCTTCCTCACCTGTGCTTCATTCTTGCCCTGTGTGACTGTCAGAATGAAAAAGCTTCTCCACAGCTCTGTGTGGCATCTCAGCCATGGTCTTTTTTCCTTTTAGGCTGGCTGTGAATGTCTTTTCTGTGGCAAGTAACAGAGGATGAGAGCAAATAGCTGGAAGGATTTTTTGATGCAAACAACTTCTGTAGGCTCTAGGGGCAAAACAGTTACCTGTGGTGTGTCTGTATGAAATGCTGACACTCTTCTCTTCAATTTTTCAAGTGCCCTGTACAGCATCAGAAGAAGATATGGACAGAAACAATATTGAGCTGAAAGGGTCCAGAGAAACCAAGCTGTATGTCTCATCGGGTGATTATATTGAATTTGACTGTAAAGCAGGATATGTGAAAGAGCAAGAGCCTTCCCACTACAAAGTCCAGTGTGTGGAGGGAGTGTTGGATTACCCACGATGCAGGCTGGGCAGTAAGTCATCTCCTCTTCAGCCACAGATTAGCTGCTGTGGTGTTGCATTTTTAGTGCTGAAAGGGGAGCAAAAAGCCTTTCCCTTTCCTGGGGAAGTGCATGGAGAAGAACCAGAGTGCAGAACCCTGTTGTAAGCTACAGGCAGGGAGGGGCAGCAAGAAGCCATTGGCCAGCATTCCTGAGCTGGAAAGACTGCTGGGGAAAGGGCACAGTGGTTTCACAGCATCAGTTGTCCCGTGTGAGATCTACAGGCAAATAATGAAAGTCCTTTTTTGCAGGGAACTGTACAGTGAGTACAAACCATATGGAAAGCAACAATATTCAACTACAGTCACACCAATCAAGAACTTCCACCTATCGCTCTGGGGATTTTATTTTCCTTGAATGCAAAAGCGGGTACCGACAAGTTTCAAGAGCTGAGAAATTTAGAGCACAGTGCCTGGATGGAGTGATTACATATCCTACATGTCAACGTAAGTGCACAGTGCTGAGGACACAGGGTGGGAGTTGTAGGAGGCAGTTTTGATGAAATTGCCTGACCAGTGCTCTGAGGAGCCTCTGTGGTGCCTGAGGATTGGTATTCATGACTTTCCCCCTTTTTTGTCTTTACACAGAATCGTGGTTTGGATAAATGGAAATGGCATGAAGGAGACCAGCTGCAGAAATAAGAGAGCCCTCAGCCAACCCAGTGATTTGAGCTCAATTTTTCCTGGTGTTTCCCATTTTGCTGTGCTTTGTTTGCAGCTTAGACAATGTTCTGCCTTGGAATTTGTTATATTATTTTTATGATTGGATGATTGTGTTTGTGTATTATCCACATCCAAAAGGCTGTGCTTGCATTGTATCCATTCTATGCTGATCTCACTGTTATTTTTATTAACAATTGTGTCCTGAAATAGGCTGGCTTTGGTGGCATACTGAGACAAGAATTAAAGCTTGTGAGTAATTTGATTCTCAGCACTTGTCTATTCCTCCTTTCTTCTCCATGTGCTTGCCTGGAAACTACCCTGGGGTCACAGCTGAGGTGAGTGTCCTGAGTACCTGATCAGGAGGAGCAAGTAAGTGGAGCCCACAGCTCCATCTGCTCTTCACAAACAAGGACAAAGTGCTTGTGGAAAGCAGCAGCAGCCTTGCTGTGGTAACTGTGTACTAATGGAGTTCATGATTCAGAGGGGAGAGAGGAAAGCAAGTAGAGTACAAATCAGGCCCCCTAGGAGAGCATGAGTTTGACTGTTTTAGGAGACTAGTAGGTGGGATTGCTTGGGAGTCATAGAGAAATCCAGAGAAGCTTAGAGTCTTGAAGGACAGAATCTTACAAGCACAAGAATATTCCAGTTTGGTCTTCAGGAAGAAAAACACATCTACCAGGACTGGCTTGATGAATTTGGGACTTCACATAGATCTCTGAAGCAGAAAAGAAATCGATGTACAGGAGCTTGAGGCAAAAACAAGTGCCGAGCGCCACTTGGCTGGGGGAGCCGCCTCGCCCCCCGAGCTGCCTCCTTTTCTATCACCTGGGGCTTCCTCGGGAGCACTTTGCTGCAGGCCCCGAAATTGGAAAAAAGGGGCTGTTTTACCTTGGGTAGCCTTTGGTGGCCTGTGCACAGCCCCCCGTGTTCCTGCTGGTGGCTCATCTGAGCACAGCCGGGTCTGTCTCTTGCTCACCTTTAGTCGGGCACACCTGGTTCGTGCCAGCTCTTCTGGAATCCCGGGTGCAGTGTAGGAAGCGTTCGGTCACTTTCTGCGCTCAGTCAGTTGGGGGTTGTTGTACAGAACAGGTGGCGCAGGCCCTGTACGAAAACACAGAGAAGTTGGATTCTTCCCATGACTGAGGTTTGTGGGCAATACCTAAAAGTGGGAGACACTCCAGAAAGTACTGTAATTCCGTACATGACTGATGAAGCACATAATGCCAATATGATTTGATTGATAGTGAATTGTCACAGACAGTGAATAATGCTTTTAGATCTGGTCTTAAAGATCTGCTTTTATCTAGACTGTTGCACTAATCACCTCATGCCCCAAGTGTAGTAAATATAAACATTTCTAAATTTTTTGCAGCCTATCTTGATTTGCTTTTGCAGATTAGTGAAACGGGAGCCAAACCTAAAAGAGTTAACTGAGATATCTTGGCCTGCTAAGTAACTCCAGTACCTGTTTTGCTAGAAGAACATTTTAGGAGCGCTGGTTAATATCATGTTCTGTTCTGCTCCCTGGACCAAAGGCCTTATTATAGAAAGGAGTTGTATGCACACGGTAATAAATTAGGTAAACTAGACATTTGAATAAGATATAGAAGGCCCAAAGCCAGGATTTTGCAAGCTTGAAGAATTCAGGCCACCTAATTGAAGAGGTCAAATTGAGGAAAACGTCCATGGCAAGCACCAGCGGGATGAAGGCTTGAGGAGAAGACCCCTACAGTAGAAGACTGCGCACATCAGGAAAGACTCCACCCAGAGACTAGCCTACTTATTAATATGATGTAACCACGTACCCGAAGTGTATAAAATGGCTTAGTTTTGCACTTTCAAGTCAAACAAGTTTGTCCAGCGCAAGCCAGCTTGTTCCCAACATCGAATAGACAAAAACCTTGCTGCTTAAAGATACAGAAGTCTCTGAGAAGTTCTTCATACTGAGGTTTTTCAGCATCATTAGGTCTTCACCTAAACTCTTCAGTTGTAGCACTCCCTTCCTAGAAAGAAGTCATACAGACTCTTAACATGGTGCAGTTTTTTAGATTCAGATTTTGCTGCAGCAGGGGCTAAGTGATAAACAAGAATTTATTTCCTAAATGTGGTTTAAATACCACATATTTAATAAGGGGCATGCATGGATTGAAGAGAAAACCTTCTATTTTCTGTTCAGTTGGATTTCTGTGTAGAAAGTAAAGCTAGTTAAAAGTTGATGTGGCACATACAGTATCAGCTTAAGTATGCCAGCCTGGAGTGTATCACATTGTTATGTACCCTGCTGAGAATCCAGCTCTGGGCTTCCTGCTGTGAGGCAAAGATTTCTGTAGGTCACCAACAGTTAGTCCAATGCAGGACTGGGATTATCACTGCTGTTGTTACAGTCAATGCATCTTCCCTTGTTCTTTAGCACAGAGCTCTTAAGCATAGCTGCTGCAAGATTTTGCACAGGTACAGAAGCATATGAATACCTATGGTAATGTGGTAAGATTGGTGCAGAGGGACAAGTGGGACTGTCCTGGTGTTGTCAGAGCACGTCTGTCTGCAGCAGCAGCACAGGCTTCAGTGCCACAGAACAAAAGGAACTATAGATTTGGGCAGTGAATTTCTGTGAGGAGCTGTTTTCTTGGAGCTTGACTTAGGTGCAAAAAATATCTTTTCAGTGGTCAGGTATTCACCAGGAACTGCAAAATGGATGCAGATCGATCATCACAGGGTCATGGAGCGGGGTGAGAGTTCATTTTCCACATATGAGTCATTTGTCTAGGAAAGGGGAAGGAAGAGATATTATGCTGCCTAAAGAGTTCTTGTGGGTGAAACAGCTGAATGCCAGTTTTCAGCAAGACCAAGTTCTTAGAAACACAGCCCAAGTTAAAAAAATAATTCCAGCTGCCTTTTAAGAAGACAAGAAGTTTTAACTGCTTTAAATGCTTTGGAATTCAGGTTTGATTTGAGATCTGCTCTGTAGACACACTACATTTATCCTAGAGCAGTACACCAACCAAGCCAGTAATTTTAAGGATATGTTGTGTGTTTCTTTGGGAGCATATACAAGACAGATCTGTGTATACTCCATGCCAGTCAGACATCACCACTGTGGGGTACCTGGTCTGCAGCTGTTTTATGTCCATCTCATATGGGCACTTCTGTTACTTATTTTTCCCTGAATTCTCAGTCTCAATTCTCTTCATATGATCAACATTTCCAATGGAGTGCACTTATAAAACCAAGACATATCATGAAACTATTAATAAGACTGTTGCTTACATGAACCTGTGACAAGTTCCTCTGTTAGCCCAGTTTGCCATATACTTCTTTCTGCATAATCTTTGTATTTCTCTTTGGAAAGTTCATTCTCTATCTTGCAATTTATTCACATCTTCTCCATCTTATTTCTCATGTGAAACTGAAACAAGTGCTTCAGCTTCACCTAAGTTTATTTAATCAAGAATTTGATCAAGTATATTTCCTTTGCTCTGGGCAGTTGGTTATTTTATATAAGAAAGAGTGAGTGACCAGTAAGCCACTTTATATTTTTGTCTGCCTTTTATTTTGATTGTTTTTAACATAGATCTTGAATTATATGTGCAGAGAAGCTCATTTTTACACACAGTTAACATCACTTTGTTTTCTAACTACAAACAAAGAACACACAAAGAACCTCAAAATAATTTCTTTGTACAACTGCTTTTAGATACCAAAAAATTAACCTTATATGAGTATGTAGGGGATAAATCTGAAGGAAAAAAAAGAGAAAAAGAAAAAAATATGATGAAAAAAACAAGCAGATCACAAGAAAGTAACGTGTCAGCCTAAATTGCCAGGCTTTTATTAATTTGTTTATCAAGGTTCAGAGAGGGGAGGAAAAAAAAAATGAAATACTTGTATGTTGCAAGAGGTTTAGGGGAAGTGACTGCTGAAATCAGAGTATAAATGGTTTGCAAGGTCAGTCTCTGGAGCAGTTACTGAGCAAAACAGGAGTGGAAATAACACAGAGTACTCAAAATAAGTAGGGTCCAATACTGAATGTGTTTGGATGAGTTTCTGAATCTCTAGAATGTTGTTCCTGGGCTATGCAGCTCTGCTCTTGTGTTGGACGTGTTGTACTGCACAAAGAGGTAAGCTTTAATGTGGAAAAAAATCAGAGCTCTTTCTTAAAGTGTATGTGAAAATGGTATTTAAAACAATATGCAGAGGCATTGTAGCCTTTCTAATGAACTTCTGACAACAGTGACTGAGATTTCTTCTGGCAGTGTTTAACACCTTTAGTATTTCATATCTTATCATAGGTATTACTTCACCTATTTATTTGGATAACTACTGCTGTTATTAATCTGATGCTCAAATTTTAAACATTCGTATCACTATAAACTAGA
Organism: Manacus vitellinus; assembly: GCF_001715985.3. NCBI lineage: Eukaryota > Metazoa > Chordata > Aves > Passeriformes > Pipridae > Manacus > Manacus vitellinus. The sequence continues at coordinate 5,339,263 of NW_021940565.1, forward strand.
GCCAGATGACTAATTTTTTTAAATTATGTTTGTTAATTATTCTAACTTCTAAAGCGAGTAAACAATTAGTAGAATAAGATAGAAAATATTCCATAAATGTGCATTTATTTCTGTCTGGAATAATCTGTGAGATGATGTAAGAAAGAGAAATCATTACTAAATTGACTGAAAAGCTTATAAAATATCTCTTGACTGATAGACTGTTTTTAGTCTATGAAATGAGATAGATGTATACAAGTATGCTTTTGTACATGTTTGGATAGGTAGCTAGGATACTGTGTATCTTTTCACAAGCCTCTGATGGTTTTTGTTTCTCTACCGAATTTACTTTTCTTTTTTTGTGTTTATATTGCTTAATCTATCCTCAGTAATTTAATTTTTCTTTTTGCTTTGCACACACTGTTGAGGAAAGGGTGCTGTGTGGTTTTGAGCTAGTGTGTCTTTGCTTGGTTCAAACTGGTTTTAATTTTGGGTGAAGACTATGAAGACCTTATTAATCAAAACAAACCAATAGGTTTTACTTTGAAAAATTGAAAAAAATCAAGAAATTAAAGGAATAGCTTACCTTAATTAAATATTCTTATAATAAATACTGCCTCAAACCAACTAATAAAGTCTAATTTGTTTGCAAAGAAGTCCAGAAAAGTCCTGGAACTTGAACTAAAAATTTGCCTTAATTTGCACTATGTTTTCACAATGCTTTATTTAGGCCAGGGAGATTGCAAAACAATGTGAATGTAGCAAAATTTGATTTATCCAGGACAATTATTACTATGGGTCATGCAGGATTCTTAGTTCCAACTCCATATTGGAAGTCTGTGTGAGTTGTTCCAAGAGCTGAATTTTTGCACAAGGACGGAAAAACACTTCTACTTGGATTTGTAGCTTGTGCTTGACTTTGTGGAAGTTGCTACCAGCACAATGATGGTAAGAAAGCAGCTTGAGCTATTTGTAACTGAGGTCAAGTCACATGTAAATCCTGAGTGAATTATTCCAGATCTCCTTGTCTCTCGCTGAAGGATTTGAAGGTAATGCATTTAATGCATGCTTTCAAATCTAGAAATAAAACCCTTCCAGTGTTGGTGAGTACATATGGTGAGTGCATGATGTAATTCATATAGTTTTGAAGTACATCCTGTCAGTAAATTTCTTCATCTCAAGCTACTAAGAAATTGCATTTAAAAATATAATAATTAGCTGTAGTAGTAAATAAATAAATAAATAAATATAATCTGAGACTTAATGGTAATGCATACCATCAATATCAGGGCAGGAGTGGGAAAGAACAGAGGGAGTTGTTATAAAACACAGATGGAAGCATTTCTTAGTAATGATGAAGAAACTAAGATCATCTTTCATGCTTCTTTTTTTAATGTAAACACAGAGGAGCTGAGGCCCCATTCTGTACAACAGAAATATAAATATAAAAATATATATAAAAATATAAATATATATAAAATTCACTTTCTACATTTTGATGTGGAAGAATGAGTGTTTTTCCTGCTCACTTTGTGTCACAAATCCAGGCTGCCTAGTCTGTGGTTGGGATCTGCGCAGTGTAATTCAGGAAGCTGTAACTCTGCATCCCTCACATGAAAAAGGATTTTAGTTATTTTTCCTGTAGTCCTGTTTTCAAGAAGCACCTGGACAACCTGTAGGAAAGCTTCAGTGAGAGTACTGCTGCTTTCTCAAACCTTTGGCCTTACAGCTAACTGGAGAGAGGACTTCTGTGCCAGGTCTCTGCTGCATAATGAATGTACTCACCAAGGACTTTCCTTCCCTGCTGGAGAATTCTTCTCCCATTTATTTTCTATACAGAGATTTCATTTCTTTTCCAAGGCTTCATTTCTCAGGGGTTGTTTTATTTATTCCTGATGAATTCTCACCTTTCATGTTCAGATGGAAACCAGACTTCATTGAGTCTAATTGGCTAGACTGTTCAGGCTCTGTTACTCTGGGTAAAGCTTCAGCCTTCCAAATGAGTACGTTTCAGTCACCCAGGCACTGAAAATTAGTCACTGAAATTAGTTCAATAATTATAAACAACTAAAAAAATTGTTTCTTAACAAAGTCATTTAGTCTTTCATTAACAGCTTCCCAACATTTGTTTCTTTTTGCTTTAGTCTGGCTTTTCTCATTCTCAAGCTGTTGAGGAATTCCTTAATTAAATTGATTCAGGCTCATTTATTGTAATTCATAATCTCATGGACAAAAGAAAAGAAGTTTTGGAATATCGGGTGATCTGAGCCTGGAGAGAAAGTTTAGGCAATGTAAAGGTAAGAGGAGATTTGACAGAATTTGATCAAATGACACATGAAATTAATGTCAGTAAAGATGGTGGTGGTTGGAGAAGAAAACAGTTTGAAAGGAAACTCTACCTGGTGTTGTGCATGGAGTTGTTCTCTGTGGCAATGGAAGGAGAGGCATGGAGCAGCTTCTGTAGATGGAAGGGTAGGAGGTGTCTGTGATTAGAACCAGGGCACTAATCTCGTCTCAGTCTTTGTAACTAAAATCTGTTTTTGAATCATCACAGTCCGGTGTGGTTTCTTGGCACTTGCTTGGCTATTTCCATGTCCTTCTAAAGGTCTATTCATATTCCTACAAAATGTGGATTCTTGGCAGTTTCCTATTTTGTGGTGATTAAATAGACAACCTATGTTGGTTTGATCACAAATGTCCCTGGGATTTCGTGGCACATTTTCTGTTGTAAAATTGTTTTGGTGTTTGTAGCATGTGCTTCAGTCACCAATATTTTTATTTAAAATTTTTAGCTTGTGAAGAACCTCCTCCCAGGAGGGTTAAAGTGGTGCCTACTAAAATATGGGACAAACCTCCCTATCCACATGGTACTCAAGCTACTTGGACTTGTTGGCCTGGATATATAAAACCCGGACAAATTTTGTTTCAGTGCCTTGATGGAGCATGGCAGCAGCAGCCCCCAGTGATAGAAAATAGTAAATTTAGTCAAGACCCTCTACAAGGACAATGTCATCTCACTGTAGAATAAATATTTGACACTATACTGAGTCTCCCGTAGTCTCAGCTGAGCCAGAGGGGCTCACTGGCCCCCTGCCTCCTCGTGGCTCAGATCATAGCTACCCTCCTTCTACACTATCTTCACTGCCTTCTCTTCCGTTTCTGTGGGCATGTAATTTCCGTAGGGCGCACGTGGACTATTGATTGGTCCAGTAAGAGTATTATCAGTGGGGCAAACCATTACTACCTCAAAAAATTCAAACCACTACAGTTTCAAACAGTTTCCAAATGCAAAAGTTTTTGTGAATTCAAATTTAAAAAAAAACCCCAAACCTAAATTTTATTACAATAGGATTTTAAGTTTAGCAAATAAAAATAGACCAAAGAACATGGCTTTTTGTCTTTCTCTGTTTCAGATATTAGCTGTGATGTGCCAGGAATTCCGAATGGATATGTACATTCCCCAAAGCAGTCTTACAAGGAATCGGAAATACTGCGGTTTGCCTGTAACGATGGATACAGCTTTGGTGACAGATCAGATGCACTATGCACTGAAAAAGGATGGGATCCACCTCCCTATTGCACTGGTTAGTCTTGCCTAAAGTGGTTTTACACATTTGTTGGGTTTGGAAGTAATTTCAGAGATTAATAAGTTTATTCGTAACAAAATAAATCCTTCCACATCTAACCAATATCCATGAGGATCTGGAAGGATTAAGTACTAAAGGGACCAAGCAACTGGATAAGAATTTTCCATGGAGAGCAGTAGCAAAAGCAGTTAATTCAGGGTTTTTTTTTTTACTTAAGTGTCGATTGAGGGATCCTCAAAGCAACAATTGCTCCAGTATACTACATAATCAAGAGTGATGCTAAAATACTCATGCAGCATTGGTACCTGTTGTTATTATATTGTATTTTTATATAATTCTGAATTAGTGGGAAGAGCATATGAAAAAGATTTCCTGAGTTAGAAAAAAATCCTAATTTGGACAGATAGGAAGGATAAAGCTGAATACCTTCTACAAAACACAGTGAGAATGTTTCATCAAAGGAATAGAAAAAATCAGACACAAAAAAGAATATTTAAGCAAGCAGGAAAAAAAGTATTAGTACCAGAGAAATTCAAACTGTGGAAGGAATCTGAAATTTTTAATGGCATGGAAAAATTAAATATTGAAACCACCTTCTTGGAAAAGTGGTAAAAAGTCCTATTTCTTTACCTAAAATCTTGAGTGTGTTTAACATGGACACAACTGGTACAAGTCAGAGACTGTGCTGTAAGTTGGAAGATTGAGTAAAGAAATATTTGTTTGATACCATAGGAATAGCAGCAGTATGAATAAAAGTGAGAAAAGCTAATAGTCCTAGCTTGATGACCTCCTAACGAATCACAAGGAGTTCTTTGAGGGAGAGATAGAGGTTAATGCATCTTCAGGTCTTCCATGTTCAGGTATTTGAGATGCTGTGTCACCATAACCAAGACTCTGCTCCTTGTAATCAAAGGACTAAACACTCAGTAAAAGACCACTCAGCATCTCTGTGAACATTTGAGACAATAGAAGTTTGCTTGACTTACTGAACTGACCTTTGCATTTTTTCTGAGTGTCCTGATGAGTGTTACTCACGAGCAAACTGAGCACCTGGTTGCCAGTCATTATTCCACTCTTTAAAATCCCAGACTACTAGTTCTGATCAGCCAGTTCCAACCAAAGAGAAACAATTCAAAAAAGATCCGTAATTCACTAATGGACCTTCAGTAAGAAGTTGTTGGTATACTGTGCAACCTTTCAGAAATGACTGGCAATTACAACAGTAAACATCTTGCAAAGTATGTTTCAAATTAAAATCCTGACTGAAGTTTGTAAGCTGCCTTTCAAGAGCTATTCTGACATAGTAGGAACCTAGGTAAACTTGAATGAAGGCTTCTGGGAGTCTTCTCCTTCTATCTTTGACTTCTCCCTGAGAAAGGTCAGTTCTTTTGAGGAACCAAGAGAACAAAATTACAATTTTAAAATAAAATTTTAAAATAAAAATGAGAAGAGTAAGGAAGAGCTTTTGGTGCAGGGTCCCAAAAGTTACAAATGGAAGTGGTAACAGGAGTAATTTCAATTTTAAGATTGTACAGGTCAGTTTCTATATCTGAGCCACATGTCAGGGCTCCCATCATGTTCAGCATAGTAAATTTAGTCAAGACCCTCTACAAGGACAATGTCATCTCACTGTAGAATAAATATTTACATTTAGTCTCATGAATCAGCCTTTGGAGTCCGCTGATAATATTTCCTGGATTTCTGTTGATTGTAACGGATTATCAGTGTGTAAAATGAATCCCAGGAAGGTTATGGTAACAAACACTTAAATACTCAGACTATCAAGCTTCTTATATTATTTATATGTTATCTGATCAGGAAGCATGTGTTTAGAAGAGCAGAGTATGTCTATCAGCATAGCAGATACATGTATGGTTTGTTCACAATTTCAGCGCTGCATTTTGCTGCTTTGAAATCCCCATTTATTATCATTTATAGCATAATCCCAGATCAAAAGTGGAATGAAACATATGTGCTTGTAACATTTGCAGAATCTAGTGAATTTCATTGAACAATGACAGTTCCAATGAGCTATATTTCATCCTAAATACAAAGTAAATTCAGAAAAGGAATCCAAGAGAACTCTTGGGTGTTCTCCTCTGTGACCGAGGAAGCAAAGTCTTGAATATTTTCTGGTTTTCTGAACTCAGTTTTAGGAAACTGCAAGATCTTGGTGGTTTTATTGGGTTTGGCAAGGAGCTGGCATTGCTGATGTTCTTTCATAGATAGTTAAGCATTCTAGCATCAGTTTTCCAGATCCTTTCATTCTTTTTTCCTTTTGATGTAATGATTTAACTAATACTACACTGGCTATGGTAGTGCACTAGGTTTTCTGGAAACTACAAACAAATCAAATTATCTGAAAAAGGAAAATCCTAAATTTCAGCTAACATAGTTTCTGATTTTGGAATATATTCTGCATTATATATTGATTCTGGGATCCATTAAATTCCAAAGCAAAGCCCTGCAATCTGTTTCATGAATCAATTTGCTACTGATGCTGTGCTACTTTCTACCTGGAATCCACAATCAGGTCACTGAAAAGCTCTCAAATACGTTTCAAACAGTTTCCAAATGAAGAAGTTTTTGTGAATTCAAATTTTAAAAAAAAACCCAAACCTAAATTTTATTACAATAGGATTTTAAGTTTAGCAAATAAAAATAGACCAAAGAACATGGCTTTTTNCTTAATTAAATATTCTTATAATAAATACTGCCTCAAACCAACTAATAAAGTCTAATTTGTTTGCAAAGAAGTCCAGAAAAGTCCTGGAACTTGAACTAAAAATTTGCCTTAATTTGCACTATGTTTTCACAATGCTTTATTTAGGCCAGGGAGATTGCAAAACAATGTGAATGTAGCAAAATTTGATTTATCCAGGACAATTATTACTATGGGTCATGCAGGATTCTTAGTTCCAACTCCATATTGGAAGTCTGTGTGAGTTGTTCCAAGAGCTGAATTTTTGCACAAGGACGGAAAAACACTTCTACTTGGATTTGTAGCTTGTGCTTGACTTTGTGGAAGTTGCTACCAGCACAATGATGGTAAGAAAGCAGCTTGAGCTATTTGTAACTGAGGTCAAGTCACATGTAAATCCTGAGTGAATTATTCCAGATCTCCTTGTCTCTCGCTGAAGGATTTGAAGGTAATGCATTTAATGCATGCTTTCAAATCTAGAAATAAAACCCTTCCAGTGTTGGTGAGTACATATGGTGAGTGCATGATGTAATTCATATAGTTTTGAAGTACATCCTGTCAGTAAATTTCTTCATCTCAAGCTACTAAGAAATTGCATTTAAAAATATAATAATTAGCTGTAGTAGTAAATAAATAAATAAATAAATATAATCTGAGACTTAATGGTAATGCATACCATCAATATCAGGGCAGGAGTGGGAAAGAACAGAGGGAGTTGTTATAAAACACAGATGGAAGCATTTCTTAGTAATGATGAAGAAACTAAGATCATCTTTCATGCTTCTTTTTTTAATGTAAACACAGAGGAGCTGAGGCCCCATTCTGTACAACAGAAATATAAATATAAAAATATATATAAAAATATAAATATATATAAAATTCACTTTCTACATTTTGATGTGGAAGAATGAGTGTTTTTCCTGCTCACTTTGTGTCACAAATCCAGGCTGCCTAGTCTGTGGTTGGGATCTGCGCAGTGTAATTCAGGAAGCTGTAACTCTGCATCCCTCACATGAAAAAGGATTTTAGTTATTTTTCCTGTAGTCCTGTTTTCAAGAAGCACCTGGACAACCTGTAGGAAAGCTTCAGTGAGA
>NW_021940565.1:5349688-5354168 GCF_001715985.3 Manacus vitellinus
CATTCCTTCAGCCCATGTCTGGGCTCTTGGGGTGCAGGAGGCCATAGAGCCAGTGTGCCAAGCTGTTGCTAAAATCTCTAGACCTGCTTTGAGAGGCTGATACACTTCCACAGAGATGATAAAATCTCCAGGAGGCAAATGCTGAAATTCACTCTGTGCAGACACCAACAGTTTAGAGACAAAGCAGACCAAACTAGAGCTGGTGCACATGAACAGTAAGCAAGAGATTGTGGTTACTAGACCAACTCTTTTTGCTTTATGCAGTGACTTCCACTTCTGTTCATGTGATTCATTAATCTCAGGACAGTGCAATAAAGCAAACTTTCATTCAGGTTTGCACACAAAGGTCTTTTTGGGGAGGAAGGCTACAGAAATGTGCTTGGAGGCCTGTTTTTTATTAACTGTCTTCCTAAGAATTGTTTTACCTCAGTTCTTGCTGTAGAGATTACTGTCATTAAATGTACTTCCTTCTTCTTTAGAAAAATGAACTTCCTTTCTTCTTTAGAAAAATGTTATACCAGGCAGCTGATAAATGGTTATTTCCCAAGACACCCGATGGATTTTTACAAAGAAGGTGAAAGAACTACATATGCCTGCAACAATTATTTCCAGACCGAGCATGATGTCGTCATGTGCACAAAGAATGGCTGGTTCCCTCATCCCAGATGTATCCCTGAAAGTGAGTGTGCTTGTATTTTGTTGAGATTTCTGTCTAAAAGCAGTAAACACATCATCACATGACCCATCACCACNTACACTCCTTAGATTTAAATTGAATTAGACTTCCATTTAAAGCAGCAAGGTGAGATCTCCTCTCAGACAGCTTCAGTCACAGCAAAGTTCCTGCCTACTGGTAGGACTGGAAAGTGGATTACAAAAGGTTGATCTTTCCTTGATGCCCTCAGTGGAGTGGTGCTCAGTGCAGGAAAGGAATGGAGCCCTGCCTGGAGGAAAGGACCAATTACTCAGATAACACACTATAGCATTCCTTCAGCCCATGTCTGGGCTCTTGGGGTGCAGGAGGCCATAGAGCCAGTGTGCCAAGCTGTTGCTAAAATCTCTAGACCTGCTTTGAGAGGCTGATACACTTCCACAGAGATGATAAAATCTCCAGGAGGCAAATGCTGAAATTCACTCTGTGCAGACACCAACAGTTTAGAGACAAAGCAGACCAAACTAGAGCTGGTGCACATGAACAGTAAGCAAGAGATTGTGGTTACTAGACCAGCTCTTTTTGCTTTATGTAGTGACTTCCACTTCTGTTCATGTGATTCATTAATCTCAGGACAGTGCAATAAAGCAAGCTTTCATTCAGGTTTGCACACAAATGTCTTTTTGGGGTAGAAGGCTACAGAAATGTGCTTGGAGGCCTGTTTTTTATTAACTGTCTTCCTAAGAATTGTTTTACCTCAGTTCTTGCTGTAGAAATTACTGTCGTTAAATGTACTTCCTTTCTTCTTTAGAAAAATGTTATACCAGGCAGCTGATAAATGGTTATTTCCCAAGACGCGGGACAGATTTTTACAAAGAAGGTGAAACAGCTACATATGCCTGCAACAATTATTACCGTGCCGAGCATAAAGAAGTCACATGCACAAGAAATGGCTGGTTCCCTCATCCCAGATGTATCCGTGAGTGTGCTTGTATTTTGTTGAGGTTTCTGTCTAAAACCGGTAACTACTGGCAAATAAAATCGTCACGTGACCCATCACCACTGCTTAGTAACTCTAAGTCAAGGTGCTGTAGAATGGAAAGGCAGTGCTGTGATTGTCTCACCTGTCCTCCACAGCTCTTGTGTCCCTGTGCTGCTGAGGTCGGTCACTAAAGACACTCAGAGTGTACCCCTGTAAAACAGCCACACGTGGCTCCTCCAGATACAGGATGTGAGCTCTGGGATGGGAGTCATAATCCCTTTGTCTTCCCTAGAGAAATCTTGTTCTAGCATAGCTGTGCAGTCGTAAATAGCAATCATTTCCCTTGCACAGACTCCTTTCAGCCCCTCGCTGTGCCACCTGATCCTTGTTCCTCTTGTTTCCTTTCCCATTGGCATCATACTGGCAGGTGGGAGGAAAAGGGAGGTTACCTCTCCAGTTCATTTCCAGCTTCTGTTCCTGACTTGCACCAAGCCTGAAATTGCTCTAATATCTCAGAAGAGCTTTAAATATTTAGACAATTATTTCCTATGGACAAAGAAATAATTCAATATAACTTTTCTTGGACTGTAAGAATAGTTTTTTAGGAAACAATTCCACACTGATAGAGACTCTTACCATCTAATGTTTTGGATTGCCCCCCACTGAGATTTTGACCTAACAGTGAGCAAGAAAAATAAAATTTTATGATTTAGGCAATTCTTGACATCACTGTGAAATTTAAACTTTTGAAGGTGTTGCACTACAGTATCATTAACCCTGCTCCCAATGATAAATACATCCTCTAGTGTTCTTCAAAGTGCTTTGGGTTTTGGGTGTTTTTATATCTTTGTTTACTTGGCTCACTAATATGAAAATATTTCTATTTGTTGTAGTGTTAATTTCTGTGTATAGTGGACGTCCTAAGCGTCCCTCTGCCCTAATTGGCCACAAACTGTCACATCTCGGCACCGACATTGCCGACGAACTATCGCGTCTCAACACCGACATTGCCCACGAGCTGTCACGTCTCAACACCGACATTGCCCACGAATTATCACGTCTCAACATCGACTTTGCTGCTCTCAGTGGAGTTCGTCGCCATGAGGAAGGCAGCGGCAGAGAACATGGTGCCGGTTACACACGCTTTTCATCAGGTAAACCCAGAACCAAAAGGCATCTCTCAAGAGTTGGCTTCATGATTAAAAACTCTATTGTTCCTAAACTTGAAAATCTGCTGACAGGTCACTCTGACAGCATTATCTCCCTACGCCTTCCACTACACAACAAGCAACACGTTGTCCTCTTTAGTATATATGCCCCAACTCTCCAAGCTGACCCTGATGAAAAAGATAAATTTTATACCAACCTGTGCCGCCTTACCCAAAAGGTTCCTGCAGATGATAAGATCATTGTCCTTGGTGATTTCAACGCCAGAGTAGGAAAGAACTCTGAAGCCTGGAAAGGAGTATTAGGCAAGCATGGTGTTGGAAACTGCAACGATAATGGTTGACTTCTGCTAGAATTCTGTGCAGAGCAACAGCTCACCATCACTAACACTATCTTTCAGCATAGTGAAATAGTCCGAAGACAACCTGGATGCATCCCAGATCTAAGCATTGGCACCTCATTGATTATGTCTTGGTGCGACAGAGAGATGTCCGCGATGCCCATCACACCCGCGTGATGCCTAGTGCAGAATGTCAAACAGACCATCAACTTGTGCACTGTAAACTTAACTTCAATCTTAAATTCAAACCAAAAATGGGCAGTATCCCAAGGAGGAGACTCCAAGTCAACAATCTTCAATCAGCCACGGCGAGAGACAGATTCCAGGCAAATCTTCAAACTAGGCTCGAAAATCATTCTACAGATTCTGTAGATCCCTCTCCTGAAACACTTTGGCACCATATTAAAACCAGCATCCTGCAGTTCTCTGAAGAATCCTTAGGGTTCTCTTTCAGGAAGAACAAGGACTGGTTTGATGAAAACAATCAAGAAATCCAGGACTTGTTGAGGAAGAAGAGATCTGCTCACCAAGCACACCTTGCACTGCCATCCTGTCATGTAAGAAAAGCAGCTTTTCATCTTGCATGCAGCAAGCTCCAACAGAAACTCCATGACATCCAGAACAAGTGGTGGATCGATCTAGCTGAAAAAACTCAATTATGTGCAGATACGGGTGATCACAGAGGATTCTATGAGGCCTTGAAAACAGCATACGGGCCTGCATACCAAGTCCAAAGCCCTCTACTCAGCGCTGATGGTCAAACGCTTCTGACAGACAAAATCTCCATTCTGAATTGTTGGTCTGAATACTTCCAGACTCTTTTCAGTACCAACCGTGTAGTCCAAGACTCAGCAATTCAGTCTATCACACAACAACCGGTGAAGAATGAATTGGATATTGCCCCCACTTTGGGAGAAACTCTCAAGGCCATACAGCAGGTGAAAATTGGCAAGGCAGCTGGGGTTGATAGAATTCCACCTGAAATATGGAAACATGGGGGCCAAGCACCCCATGCTAAATTTCATGAGTTTGTGGTGCGCTGTTGGGAACTCGGTGAACTCCCATCAGACATTCGTGATGCAGTCATCATCACTTTGTATAAGAAGAAAGGAGTTAAATCAGACTGTTCAAATTACCGTGGCATTACTCTGCTCTCCATTGCTGGCAAAATCCTGGCAAGAATATTTTAAACAGATGAATTCCCGCTATAGCAGAAGGAATTCTACCTGAAAGCCAGTGTGGTTTCAGAGCCAACAGGAGTACCACAGACATGGTGTTTGTTCTCAGACAACTGCAAGAGAAGTGTAGGGAACAGAACAAAGGTCTCTATGTAACCTTT
>NW_021940565.1:5354646-5356082 GCF_001715985.3 Manacus vitellinus
CTGGAAGTCAGCTTAAAGAAGACTGAAGTTCTCTATCAACCGGCGCCTCAGAAAGTATACCACTGGTGAATCAGAGCTCAAGTCAGTCCAGCAGTTTAATTACCTAGGTAGCCTCATCTCCTCAGATGGTAAGATTGATGGAGAGATAGACAACAGGTTAGCAAAGGCATATAGTGCTTTTGGAAAACTCCATAAAAGAGTTTGGCAAAATAAACACCTGAAAAAAAGTACCAAGATCAGTGTTTACAGAGCCATAGTGCTGTCTACTCTTTTATATGGATCTGAATAATGGGTCATCTACCACCACCACCTGCGTCTCCTACAACGCTTCCATCAGCACTATCTCCGTACAATCCTAAACTTCCACTGGTCAGATTACGTGACTAATAAGTCTGTTCTAGAACAAGCAGCAGTCACAAGTATTGAGACCATGTTGCTGAGAACACAGCTGCGTTGGGCAGGACACATCTCCAGGATGAAGGACCACTGCCTCCCTAAGATCCTGCTCTATGGTGAACTTGCCACCGGCTGCGGCAAGAGAGGAGCCCCGAAGAAAAGATACAAGGACTCCCTGAAACATCCTTGGCTATATTGATCACCATAACTGGTCTACTCTGTCCTCCAATCAGGAGGCCTGGTGACACACTATCTATAACTAAGCTGATGCTTTTGAGAAAGCACGCAGGATCACTCTTGAGGAGAAAAGACAATGCAGAAAGAATCGAGTCTTGCAGAACTGGACGTGCCTGTCTCGTATTGGCCTTTTTAGCCACCAGCGCTTGTAACAAAAGAGGGTAGAGCCCTTCCCAAATCTTCGTTCGAGAAGCCTAGACATGATGATGAGTGCTAATTTCTTCAAATGAAGACACTCCTTGACAGAATGATTAAGTAGTAAAGAATTTAATACTCTGTGCATGTTTTCTTTCAGAATACAAAACCAAAACAGCCAACCAAGGCAACTGATTTCCATCCATTGAAAAAATGTATTAAACATTATATATTAACAATGGATCAAACATTCTATATAAACAATAGATTAAATTAACGAGGTAGTAAACAATATATTAAACATTAATGTTTAGTTAATATTAAATGGCTTAAAGAATGTATTCCAAGTGACAGGAAACCAGTTACAACACTGGGTCTGTCTGCACTAGTGTTTTATTGTGCAAGAAGGGGGCCTTTGGTAGAGATTTGCTTCGGTCCTGCAGTCTGTGCACTCTGAATGACTTCTCCGTGGCAGGACTGAGGTGACACCTGCCCACTGCAGTGCTGTGCCCCTGCCTTGCAGTATGGACAGGAGGTGCTCTCCGTGCATGCACAGTGCTGTGCAGGCCCAACAGGAGTTTCATTTCTAGTGAAGACCAGATGTGGACATAGAGTTTGGGAAGCTTGCAGGATTGCTGTAAATCAAACCCCTCTCTATCCCTGTTTGC